>NC_086341.1:14315687-14683913 GCF_032445375.1 Bacillus rossius redtenbacheri | reverse complement strand
CAGCGCCATAAAACTCCGATTGTAAAACTATTTACTCTCTGTGTATTTTTTTTGTTTCGAGCAAAGGAATGGAAACGAAAGATCTTTTTTTATTTTTCCCTGTCCGCACGTATATGTATGTTTGAGCGAGCGGGGAGAGGGGGGGGGAGTAGGTTTGTGAGGTCCGTACCCCTTCATTTCAGGTTTTCAAAGTAGATAAAAACGTAAGCGAAGTTGGATAAATAAAATCAACAGCAACTTAGCTGCATAAGGTTATGGAGAGATTTATTCTGTAAGGATTATTGTTGTCGTTTGTGAGCTGCAGTAAATTTTTTCCTCCTAATTATGGTCCGATATGTCCCATAACCAGAAGCGGCAGGAATTTTTTTTTAATGAGAAATGTATTTTTAATGACGATTCACACACGTGTTACTTAAGCATGTATGTATTTAGTAAAATCTTGATAAGTAATGTTTTAGATATTCAATAACATTAATTATATGTTATTATGGCTTATTTTAACAAAATTTTCAAACAATTTACTTAAGAACAAAGAATTTAAAACAAAGACCATAATATAAAAAGCTCAATTTTCGTTAAGATAACCAACACATAAATGAATGATATTGTTGTTATACTGGACCAACTCCTTCACAAAATCCTAGCTATGGTCCTGGTGTGTGTGTGTGTTTGTGTGAGCGTGTGTGTGTCCTTACTCGCCCAAGCTCATGTCTCTTCACGTTTCATCCTCGTTTCCCATACTACAGGTTCTGTCACCTTCTCTCTGTCTCTCTCTTTCTCTGTGTCTCCTCACTCGTGGCCCGGGCTTGATACACGAGACGATATCCCGCGGACGTGTATCTCCTCTGAAAATGATGATGCAGTTCGAATGCGTCTTCAAAGAGCGGATGATATCTCGGGAAGTTACGTCCTCTCCCCCTTAAGTAGCTTGGCAAGGGCGTGGCGCGGCAGAGCCCGAGTCAGCTAAGGGCGACACTGGCTGGCGCATCACACGTATCTTCGCCTCTACGCACAAGGCATGCAGTCTTCTCGTCGGTAATGCGCCTCTGTGGGACTTGAGAAGGTGGAATATTAAAGAAAAAAGGCTCCCCGCATGTCCCAACACCAACTCACAATATAGCGTGTGAGAAAAACCCTTTCCAACCTTTTTTCACTGTCCAAAAATAAACACTTTATAGACGAAACCATGGACCGAAATTTGTCTACAAAACATGCAGTGCCTCTTAAATTATATTCGTGGACACCTTAAGGCTCGTACACACACGCAGTATGTATTTTTTTCGTTTTTTCTCGTCATTACTTTAATATAAGGGGCTATTTGTATAAATTTAACTCCATACTTCCCTTGCATTTTTCGTTCTGCCACAAAATTTTTTCAACGGATATTCACTTGGCGTAACATCATTGAAATATAAAGAAAGGGCGTGTACGTCTTCGTAGTAGTCATTACTTGCGTGCCTTTTTTTTTACACTCGTGATATTGCACTAAATGAATAACTATTGAAAATATTTGTGACGGATTAACCATTGAGGAGGTTTCTGCAATAAGGGCCTATGAGACCATGGACTATTTTTGAATTCTAAATATCTTAATCTCTATGGTCACCAAATATTATCCAGAAATTTTAAGTTGTTGTGTTGGTATGAAAAGTTTTATGTGAAGATGTTATGAGCCCCTTTTTGAAGAGAAACATTTTAATTGTTGAAAGTTTTCAGATAGTTAGATTACCTACTATTTTTATGTGTTTGTGTATTAATAGTGAAATATTAGGAAAACATTTATTTAGTAATTTACAGAATATTATTCAATAACTTATGTGTTCATTGGAGTAATTAATGTGCTCCGACTTCATGTGTGCCACCAAGAAAACTTTGCACCTTGGCATCTCAGAACATTGTTTTGGAGCATGGGCCCTTATTGTCATCACCTCCTCAATTGCATGGGAGGTATCGAGTTAAAATTCTATAAATAGTCCTTGAAAAAAAATTAACGACAAAATTAAGGGAAGAAGCCGACTCGTCTAGCCAACTGATGAAAACACTGAAAATTGGTTCACACTTAATTTAAAATTTTAAGGAAGTCCTGCTTGATCTATGGGGTTCAAGGTCAAGCTTGTATGGAGCGCGAAATGTTCAAAAAATAAATATCTCGGCTGGGCGAAGTCTCGTGTTGAACTCATACCAATTGTTAAAGTAGATTGCATCTTTAGCGGCTATTGTCGAAATAAATGGTCGCGCAAGTGAAAATAATGACGGAAATTTGAGCAACATTTTACACTCAATACTTAGTAAATATTTGTGTTGAAAATGTCTGTGACAGAACAACCAATGCAAAATAACACTTCAAGGCCCCCCGTCTTCTCGGGCACACAAAGGTATGCAGAGCTTCAGTTATTTGAAAACTGCTCAAGATAGCCGAGTGGTGTCTGTTTAAGAATACTCTTGTCTCTTGTCACCGTATCTCGATATTTAACTGTGTTTTTACAATGGTTAGAACGGCTAAAAACGTGTGTTTCCAGGATAAACGTCGTCATGAAACCCCCTGTACAGATGGTTGAAAGCTCTTTAATTGACTTGCGTGAAAACTTTACCTTCATTTCTCTGACAAATCATGTTATGGTTACCGCCCAGATATCATTGTTGCTCTATGCACGACGAGAAGACTGTGCACCATTTCACAGACTGGCGCTCAAGAGGCGATACCACCCTACAAGCACCAACGAGCGTCGCACTTATCATCCCACCTCACTAAAATAAGGGCTTTAAATGTTGTTTCTTTCGTTAAATAGAGAAACACAATTACGTCTTTGTTTCATTTTACCAATTAACCAAGAGTGAAACATTATTATAAAACAACATTTTCTGCAAATATTTCACAAAACATGGAAAAAGTATGCCTCTGACTATAGGCGGGCCTCTTAAACAATAACAGTAATGACAAAATGAAGGGAAAAAACCTTGGCTTTTGAAACTGGATCTAAATATTTTCGACACTGCTCTGTTAAATTTTTTTATCTTAAATATACAAATAACACAAGTTTCAAAAAAGGTTCAGGGATCTTCATAAATTTTAACATAAACTCATCAAAATTATTGTTGAGCAATGAAAAATCTCATAAAAATTAATTAGTACCAAAAACATTCTTCTTACGTCAATGTGCGGGTTTACAATTTTTTTACAGCGGAACACAGAAAACGGAAGTTGTTATCTGAGGTAATTTATACGGGGAACAAGTTTCTCTATGAAAACCCCTTCGTTGAAAAATTCGTAAATTTACTGAAATTGACAAGAGTGTAACGTCATTCCACCACGTAGGAATAAACGTTTGTTTGCCTCGATAAAATATTTGTTAGTAGACATATGACCCAACACATGTGTAAATACAGCTGACTTGAAAATATTTTCAGGCAAGGAGCAATATTTCGGACTGAACAAAGGAAAGTTTTCAAGTCAAATGTATATCATCTTATATTAATACATTAAGAACTGAAATGTACGACTTTAACACTTTTTTAGCAAAATCCACGCAGTGAATCCACATAAATTTGATATTATTATACGAAATTTTTTTTTTATTATTGAGATAAAGATATTTTGAATCAAAACGCATAATTACTGAACTCTTTTTATTGAATTTCTATATTATTTATTGAATATTTGTTTTTTTTTATTCGAGTATCGTGCAAAAACTAATGCAACGATTTTGATTAAACGTTTTTGTGTTTTAGAAATATAAAATATCTTTCTTTCGGTATTTAAAACACATTTCTTGGCAAATTTGTTTAGAAAGGAATCTTTTGTAAATATATGGAACTTTATTTATCTGTGCGTGTGTGTGTGTTCCGTGTGTACATTGCGTGTTCATTAAGTGTTCGTTGTGTTCATCGCATGTTCATTACGTGTTCGGTGTGTGTGTGTGTATTGTGTGTTTGTTCATTGTATGTCCTATGTGTATGTACTGCATGTTCATTGTGTGGCCAGTGTGTGTACTGTGTGTTCATTGCGTGTCCTGTGTGTGTACTGGGTGTCCAATGTGTGTCCTGTGTGTGTACTGGGTGTCCAATGTGTCCTGTGTGTGTAGGTGTGTGGGTGTGTGTGTGTAGTGCACCCGCCACTGCAAGCGCATGCAAGATGATGCCTGCGATACGAGGTTTCTTGCGCTTCGCGCATACGCAAATTTTCTGTCAGGCGACGGGCAAACCATTCAGACAACAAAAATTCCGGTCGCATCACTCGTACGCGAGGGACAATTTAAAAAGGCCCCTGGGCAGCGAAGCCAAACGCACTCTTTCCTTCTGCTTGCTTCCTTTTTTTTTATTCCCAAACCCCTCCTTTCACCTCTTTATCCTCAACTATATATAGGTATATATAGCTCTTATCGTTCTTTTCCGATCGGAATGTTAAGCGAGAGAATGCCTCCGCCGATGTCGTAGCTCAACAGGTAGCCTCCATGTGAAAATGCAGCGAGGTACGAACTCGGATCAGTGAGAAATCAATAGGGACTGGGGAAAAAAAAAATCGCTGTTTCGAGGACTTAACAGGATAGACTGCGCAGTTCTCTGTGCACATAGAACAAATAACTATGGACCTGAACAATTCGCGCATTCATTTCACGATAGGCTAAAATCCAAAAAGGTTGGCATTTTTGCTGCTTCGGTGATTGGGCCACAGTATATCTGAAGAACTCTGGGCCAATGAATAAATGTAAACAAAAGAAGTATCGAATCACGAGCATCCCAGTTAACAGGTGCTGCGAGTCAGTAACCAATGAGCAGATGCAATTCGCCCGAATGCATAGAGGATCATGGAGTCCATCCTATAGGTCATTGAAATCGCGAATTTTTCCGGTCTCTACAAATAACGCCCAATTCATTTGCTGCTGACTTGTGAGTTGTCTTCAACTGGATTGCCTGTGATTCGATACTTCGATAGTTTGGGGGGGGGGGGGGGTTCTCATTGACCCAGAGTCTTCCATATGAACAGTGAGCCAATAGTTTTATGTATTTTAATTTTTCAGCCTATTGCGAAATGAATCCGTCGAATTTTTCCGGTCTCTAGAATTCAAGCGCTTGCTCGGAGACCGTAAAATATCCGCGGAGTCATTTCGTGATGGATAAAATTCAAATACACATACCCAACTACCTTTAAGCTGTTAATGGCCCACTGTTCATCTGGATGACTCTGGGCCAATAAGAAACCCCCAACCATCGAAGTATCGAATCACAGACAAACCTGTTGAGACGACTTACAAGTCTTTACAAAGAAGCAGCCAATGAACTGGCATTATATTCCCAAGTTTTTACTATAACTGTGAAGTACATCTGGAAAGTCATCGCGAATTATTACGGTCCGCAAACATGCGTTATTTAATTATTATTTCACCGCAATTTCGTTAAACTATTATAAGACATTTTGAAGTAACCAACAGGAAGTAAAAAAAAATAGACAGTCAGAGGCGCTTCTGTGAACGAGTAAGAACTGCGCTGGCGCGTTTATTCACTCGTAAGTATTGTTTTTAACTTTGAAATATTTTATCTGTTCGTTATTTTGCATTTACTAAACAAAAATTAAAATATATCTCAATATTATAGTTGTATGTGTTTGTTCCGTTGTTGGAACATACTATAGTATATTTTGATATATCATCACTGTTAACACACTTTGGTGTAGTATGGCGTCTTTCCTTAGATTTTGGGAGAGATGCCACAGCTTGTTATGGGGAGAGATGCCACGTCGGCTATATAAAATCACGCCTAGGGAGGGATGCCACATTTTTATATGACTTAATATTCTATGGAAAAAATTAATAATTTATCTGTCTAGTAAATTAATTTACCAGATTACCTAAGCACATATTCTCTCATGCCAGAAAAATGACATCTTATGCCTGGCTATCTTCATTCTTGGAGAGGAATTATGAAATATCTGTACGTCAAGCTGAGGGACTGTCGGTAGCCAGGACCCAAGGCATGTCTCGTCCAGAAGCAGATGGGTTTTATAAGGTGCTGAAAGAAGTCATGGTTAGTTAAAATTTGATGGATAAGCCTCAAAATATTTTCAACATGGATGAAAGTGGTATCCAGTTGACAAAAAAACCAGGGAAGGTTTTGACAATGAAAGGTGCCAAGGATGTCCACATTTTGACTCCTCGTGAGAGAGGAAAAAACATAACTGTAATTGCATGTTGCAATGCAGAAGGAGTAGTTCTACCACCAGTTCTTTTGATGGAAGGAGTGAATAAGAAAAAAGAATTAGTAGATGGACTCCCTCATGGATCAGATGTTTACATGAACCCAAAGTCGTCGTTCATAACCACAGAATTGTTTTTCAAATGGGTTGAGGAGCATTTCCTATCCCGGAAACGTCCTGGTAAGACTGTTTTGATTTGGATGGCTTTTCATCACATTACAACGCATTCGACATGTTGAATCTGGCTGACAAGAATGATGTGATCATAGTATGTTTTCCTAGTCACACAACACAGGCTCTCCAGCCACTGGATTGTTCAATTTTTTGGTCTGCTTAAGGTCTTTTACAACAACGAGGCCAAAGTGTGGATGCAACATCATAAGGACAGAAATATCACTAGATATCAGGCTGGATATCTCATTGGCAAAGCCTGGGAGAAGGCAGCATCAGTTGGTAATGCAGTTGCGGGTTTCAAAGCAACAGGATATATCCCCTTAATCCCGACATTGTACCAGAGCACTTTTATGCAATATCGAATGCATCTGTTTCCACATTGACATTGACAACTATCAACACGCCACTTACTTCTAGCAGCCCTGTTTCATCAGCTTCCACAACTCATTCTACAGCACTTTCAGCTGCCATTCCAACAACATTTCGAGCCTCAATTACAACCCCATCAGGATCTTCCACATTTGTTTCGACAACTTCAACCCCTGAAAGTAAATCTCTCCATACACCAACGAAATATCTTCATGAGGTTAGTCCCGTGCCAACTGCTCCAGTTTCTCTCAGCAAGAAAAGAAAACAATCTGCAGCAGTTTTGACATCGCCAGAACACATTCAGAAATGCAAAGATTCCAAAGAGAAGAAGCAAAAGAAACTAGAAAGACAGCTCAACACCAATAAATGTAAGAAGAAGGTACCAAAGAAGAAAAGTAAACATGCGAAAGTCGAAGAAGCAAGTGATGTTTACAAATTTGGTATCAACGATACACTTGCTACAAGTGAAGATGATCTGAGTACCAACAATTGTTTAGAATTCTGGGAAAATTATTACACCACCAAAGAGAAGGCAGACTGGATTCAGTGCGAGGTGTGCCACAAGTGGCTCCACGAGTCATGTACGATGTATGGGCCCATGTGCAACATTTGCGGAAGAGAAGTAAAGATACAGGACGTGAATAAAGTAAAAAACATCAAGTGAGGCATCTCTCCCGATTTCCGTGGCATTTATCCCTTAGCCTGTGGGAGAGATGCCCAAAAATAACTTTCATTGTTATTTTTTATTGGGTTTTTTAATTATGTTATTATCTTTTAATATTTTATCACAGTGAGTACACTTCTCTAACATTATTTGAGAATTTTTTTTAATGCATTAAAAATAATTCTATAGAATTTGAGATATTTTTCAAAATGTGTGGCATCTCTCCCGCAATGACCCTACTCTTGGCCAGTGATAAACCCTCAACTAAAGAATTGCCGAATCACAGGCTATCAAGTTGAGACGTCCAGTTGGCAGCCAGTTAACAGGTGACATTTGCTCGAGTATAGAGGCTTCTGTAGTGTATCCTAGAGGTCATTAAAACCACGAAATTTTTCCGGTCCTTAATTATGAAGAATTTTGAGCCAGAGGTAGCACAATATCTTTGAACTTTGTACTTCAATATTTAGTTTGACTAAAGGAAGGGACAGCGTAGCGTTTGTCGTATTGAAGAGAACCAATAAAGATGGAAATATTATCTACGCAGTGTTTGTTCTAACAAAAATATTTCTCTGCTAATAAATTGCATGTAAACCTAAATTAAACCAAATTGCATGAATTTTGTACAATGTTTTAAGTAATTAAAAAAATAGTAGTTTCAGTGAGAGTGCTGCAATATGTCGTTGGTGAGGCAGAATCTCCATCACTATTAATTGCTTTTTGCCATTTTTATGGTTTTTTAGTGTCGTTTTGCGATTTTCATTGTTGTTTAAGGTACTTTTCTGCTGTTTGCGCCTTGTTCAAACGATACCTACTGATGTGCACCACCAAAAAGACAATCCAAGTTTCTTTAGACCGGAGGCATTAGGCACTATTTCACAAAAACCATATTATTCAATAAAGCAGTTTAATAAATTTTAAATAGTGCCTCGCTTGTTTACTAGACTATTTTCTACCTAAAATATGTGAATTTTTGACTTATCGTAGCCCTCAGAGCTGTGTGCCACTAGAAACGACGTCAAACGGTGGTCAAGTTTATGGTTAAAAGTGCATTTTGCCCAAAAGTACATGTACCGATATTTATTTCATACTCTGGAACCGGTGTATCAAGGGGCGCATTCTTGTCGCGGGACGTTTATTTTGAGCAGGTATTTTTTTTTAAGTGCGAAGACAGGTGGGGGAGGGGAAAAAAAGACGAGTTTGAAAAGTTAGAAGAAAAAAAAAATCCGTCGGCGCGCGGAATTGTCGACGACGCTCCGTCGTGCCCGGCCATCGCTCAGCGCAGACGCACTGTAGGGCTCCGGGCGTTAACACGCGTTAATTGCTCGTGTTTGTTTTATAGCGCCCCCCTCCCCCCTTTCCACCCCCTCCCCACGCCCTCGTTTTCAACTCGCCAGCAATCCACGTTCCTTGTCGCCAGCCAACCCCCCCCCCCCCCCCGGCCTTCAGCACACTCTCGGGCCGCAAGTGCACGGTGGGTCACTTGCCGAAATCCGCCCCCCTTCCCTAAACCCTTGCCACCCGTTTTTTTGAAACAGACGCGTTCCGCAGATCCCGTCCTGTTCCGGGGTTATACCAATCACAACATTGCAGCCTTCCACCCCCCCGTTTTTGTTTTTTTCCTAACCTAACTAATTACTAAGTGTATATTTGGGAGGGGTCTGGATAGGGAAGACTCCAAGTGCGTCTCAGGCCTAAGCCTATACGCTCTAATCATGCAGGGCTTAAGCCATGCGGGTGAGGGAGCATGCATCGTGTGCTAGGAGGGGATTGGCCAGCCATGGCTGCGATTGGCGTCATGACTAACTCTCCTCACTGACTATTCTAGACTATAAACTAGATAAGTTGGGCCCAGGTAAAACCTGCATAGACACTGGGAAAACCCTGGGCACTAACATGCGGGATGCAAAATTTCATGCATTAAAATCAAGCAGGATGCTTACGGGAGACAGAAGGATGGTTCTGGAAGAAGAGTTGGACAGAGCAGAAAAGGGGGGTTGGGGACTTGGACATTGCTCTCCGCATTGATTTGGGTGGCACTGGTTGTTTCGGGGGCGACATGTTTCCTGCCGGGCTGCCAGCCAGCCATTCCCCCCCCCCCCCCCCCTTCTTCACGGCGAGCCATTCATCGGTCGTAGCGGACCTGCTAGAGAATTTCCGCCCGTTGACTAGCATCGGCTTGGGCGAAGACGCAATATTTGCAACATTTTGCGGAATCTACGTCCAGAATAAGGGAAACGGAGGTGTTACAAAAGTTATATGCATGCAGCAAGGAGAAAAATTTTAAATGATGTTCCGAAGAAAAAAATCTTTACTTAAAACTTAGTTTTTGGCGTTGCTAATTTTTTTATGTTCATCATCCCGGTTTTAGCGATTAACATTGTCTCCGAAGAGAAGGGGGCTTGTGCATCCCGGAAGGCTCCCACCCCCTCCGAACCTACAACTACGCCCATGTAGAGACCGGAAAAATTCGCGGGTTCAATGACCTCCAGGATAGACTCCAATATCCTCTACACACTCGGGCAAATGCCAACTGTTCATTGGCTGCTGACTTGTGAGTCGTCTCGACTGGGTGGCCTGTGATTCGACACTTCTATGAGTGAGGGTCTCTAATTGTCCCTCAGTCCTCCAGATTAACAGTGAACCAGTGACAGAAGCAGCACTAAGGTATAATTATTTGAATTTTAGCATACCACGAAATGAACACGCGAATTTTTCAGGTCTCTACGCCCATGTCTCTGGCCAGCGCATTCAGCATTCAGGTGTAGGCATGGCTGATCCCCAGTTCGTCCTGTTAGGTAAAGGCCGACCCCGTTGGGTTTCATGCAAGCATGATAAATTTTAAATTTCAAGCTTAAGTTTTTTTTTTGTTGTGCAACATCTTAGCTCTCGGAATACGACATTTGGTACGAGTAATCTCGTGAATGGAACGGAAATGTGTAACCACGACCCTGTCATCTTTGACGAATCACGCGAACTAAATTACACAAAGCTAAAGGGAAACTAAATATTATTAAATGTAGTGAATTTTAAAAAGATATGTATTTTAATAAAATTCCTTAGGTCGAAAGTCGGAGTTTAGTATTTTTTTTTTTTCAAGTCTTGTTTTGCTTTTATCGGAGCCGTTTCATTATATAGTTTAACCTTTCGCCCTACAAAACGAATGATATAATAATCAGCGCAGCTGCTCTAGCAACGAATTCTAGCGGCGGGTGCGGAAAATACTTGTGAATCTTGACAAGAAACGTTGAAAACACAATTTGCGTACATATTTATCACACTCGTATTACTTTAAGGAACTCGTCGTTGAATTCCGTATCCGAGTTTCGTATTATAAGTGTATTTGCGACATAATAACACGTGAATTTGCACGTTAGCGACGTTAGATGTCATTCATCTCTAAAGAGTACTTTTATTATATTTTTTTATTTATGTAACGCTTTAATACTTAATTTTTTTAACTATTACATCAATAATTAAAATCAAAATGATACGAACACGGTTTGTTCTGGTGCTAGACTCCATTTCAATAAATCTTCATGTTTCTCCACATACTGGTCAGTCTAAGAAAAATCTAGAACATTATTTAAATCAGTTCAAGCGAATGAATTATTAAATATTGACGTGACAACGTCTAATAAATCGATGAACGCCGGCTGCACGCACGAAAAAGTGTCCCGTTGCACACATTGTCCCGTTACGCTGTGTCCCATTACGCTCATTGTACGCTTGCGCCGCATCTATCTCTCTTCCACTCGATTGGAACAACCATCGATTTGCCTTTTTCGAGCCACATTAAACTTGAAACACTCCCATTCGTTTCCTACTTTTCTTATCATCGTCCTATCCTTAACAGAACAACACAGATTGGAAGAAGTTAAATAGCAAACATGTATGAAAGTTATAGTTAAAATAATCTCTTCGTTAAAGTAATAAACATATTTGAATTAATGAGTGCAAATAAAAGTAAATTTATCAATTAAATTGTAGATTTCATTTCACTCCTTCTTTGTATCCATACGAAATAGTGATAATTCAATAAAAATTATTCAATTTTATTTATAAAAGTATGCAATTATTTCATCAATGTTTTGTTATGCCGTTGTCACGTTAAACTATCGTCCGTAAACACTTTACAGACAACCAATTTTTTGTTTGTTTTTAATTTCGAGTGGAATATTGACGCGTGAAGTTTCGCTTCTAACGTGCGTGGTGGCCACGCCCCTAATCCGCCCCCCTCCTACGGCTAAGGTGAAGTCACGTGTTCTCAGTGGCCGCGCTTCGCCATTGGCCGGCGGATGAACCGGCGAACGGACGGGCGAACGACGTCCTCTTTCGGACGCAAGCACGCACGCACGCACTCACGCACGCACGTCTAAAACAAACTAAACCTTCCTCCACCCCTCTCCAACCCCTTTTCCCAACAGCGCCCGAAGGCTGGCTCTGCAATTTAAACACCGCTTGCTCCTGACTTAAACTCCGGCGTCGCTGTTGTTTACGCACCCGCGCTGAGCTTTCCTCCACCCCTCTCCCTCCTTTTTCAACCTCGTGGTAGGGAGGTCACGTGTTGCTCATGAGACACATGCGGAATGGGCTTCGAACCCAGCACACGCATCACTAGGGGCAGGCATTTTTCGCGAAAAAATCTGAACTCCTATTAGACTGCAACAAGGTTACGCGCACCAGCGGTTTCTTCCTTGTGATTGGCGGCCGTATGCGAGGGAAGTCGTTGGCTTATTTCAACGAACCACTCAGCACGCGTTTGCTTCCGCACTGAATTACTGTGATTGGTGTTGTAACACTGAACATGTACCTGATAGAAACTCACCCAATCACGAATCACTGACGATGCTACAGTGTTTTAACTTTCAGCTAGTCTCGAAAGCTTTTCGCGAAATGTGCATGCCCCTACGCATCACTTAGAACAAAAATTAATTCGGTAATGTTCCTAAACATTCAATAGATGGTATCAATTTTTATGTGTTGCGTCTCAGCTCTCAGTACACAGAATTTGTTGGAGTAATTTCCGTGAATGTAACGGAAGTCGCATGGAACGGAAATGTGTAACCACGGTGCTTGCTGCCATCTGTGACGGATGACTACGCAAACCGAAGTACACAAAGTCAAATAAAAACTTTAACTGTATTAACAGTTGGATGAATTTTCACAAGAGAAGCAACATTTTAATGGCATTCCTTATCGAAAATTAGATCCAAAGTCGGGGTTTAGTATTTGTTCAAATTTTTTTTTTATGCTGTTATCGGAGACTTTTCATTTTATAGTTCAATATTTTACTTGCGTCTAGAAGTGTTGTTTAAAACACCTTTTCGCGTATATTTATCACGTCCGGAATTATTTTGTCAGATAACTGTAACACTCTTTGAATTTTTTTTTACCCCCGTCATGTTTGCTACAATTGTGTTCCTCCAATGTGTACTTTATTGTTTAGTTTTATTCAAGTGGATTTATTGGGATGTGAAATTGCACTTATACAGCGCGGAGTGGCCTCGCGCCAATATTTTCGCAGGGGAGTTACTTCAACACGGTTTCGCACGGATCTCCAGAACTTTACAGTGGCATCCGAGGCACTTTTGCTACCTACTCGGAGCTCATGAATGTGGGTCGTACCGGGGTCTGTTGGGCATCGAACTCGTGACCCTCGTCACACGAACGTGACCGGTCAGCGATCACTGACACAAGGGACCCTCTATACAGCTGTGTGAATAATTTTTTTTTTGACGTGACAACGTCTAACAAATAGATGAACGCCGGCTGCACGCACGAAAAAGTGTCCCGTTACGCACATTGTCCCGATTCGCTGTGTCCCGTTACGCTCATTGTACGCTTGCGCCGCATCTATCTCTCTTCCACTCGATTGGGACAACCATCGATTTGACTTTTTTGAGGCACACTCCCATTCGTTTCCTACTTTTCCTATCGTCGTCCTATCCTTAACAAAATAACACAGATTGGAAGAAGTTAAATAGCAAACATGTATAAAAGTTACAGTTAAAATAATCTCTTCGTTAAAGTAATAAACATATTTGAATTAATGACTGCAAATAAAAGAAAATTTATCAAAGATTTCATTTCACTCCTTCTTTGTATCCATACTAAATAGTGATAATTCAATAAAAATGAATCAATTTTATTCATAAAAGTATGCAATCATTTCATCAATGTTTTGTTATGACGTCACGTTAAACTATCGTCCGTAAACCAACTTTATAGACAACCAATTTTTTTTATTTTTTTCAGACCGCCGGACCCCATTTCAGTGTATTTATACTTGTCAATGTTAAACACAATTTATAAAAACAATAAATAATATACATATTAATACATACAAAAATATAAAAACACATTGCAAATACCTTCTGTGATTCAATTACAAATAACACTTATTTTGTGACACTACAAAGCAATGAACAGTCTGCCGAATCAACGCCAAGTTGGTAGTAGTACGGGAAGAATCCATGAAAGATTAAACGGTGTCCCGCTGAGGTCTCCTCCGAGGCCCTGGATTCTGATTGGGTAGGCCTCGTACTTGGTGGTGGTGCTCCGATCGCTTGGAGCAGACTCCGAGGGTTCCCTAGCCCGATGCGGAGTCGACGTGGTGAGCGACGACACAGCTCAGGTACTAGCCTGGACAGCTGGCAGAGGTTTGGATAGGCCTCCACCGGACCACGGGTTCACTGGGTGTTTTAAGGGGTCCCAGCGTGATGTGGGAGATCGGGGAAGGCTACAGCAGTACTGATAAAGTCTTAGGGCTCAGGACACAGCCAACTGTTGGTCAGCTGAGTGTGGTAAAGGGGCTGAGGCGGTGACTGTGCTGGGTTGGTGGTCCCAGCCGCTGGTCATTGCCGAAGCCCTAACACCCTCCCGATCAAACAACAGTGAGTGATCCCTAACAGTTCTGTTTACCAAAAGCTCTGGAATGTCTAATAAAAGAGAACTGGAATGTTACTCCCACCACACCTTATTAGGGCGCATATGTGGGAGGGGAACGCAAGAACGCAGGCCGTAAGGTCGGAATAATGGGTCGTTACCACAACGCCGAAATACCACAACGCCGAACGTACAATAACGCCGAATACCATAACGCCGAATGCCAAATTGACCGCAACGCCGACAGCTAGAAAACTGCTGTGTACCACAACGCCGAAATACAGTAATGCTGAAAATGTACCACAACCTAACCTAACCTAGGCTAGCCTAACCTAACCTAACCTTACCTAACCTAACCTTTGTGGCAGTCCTGCAATGACATTTTTCGGCGTTAATGTATTTCGGCGTTGTGGTACACAGCAGTTTTCTAGCTGTCGGCGTTGTAGTGAATTTGGCATTCGGCGTTATGGTTTTCGGCGTTATTGTACGTTCGGCGTTGTGGTGCGTCCCACGGAATAATTTGTCCGCTTGTCGCTCGCGGGGGCCACCTGCGCCGGGGCGCGCGGCGGGGGCGAAGGCCTTGGACGCCAGCCGTCGCCCGGGCCTCGTCAGGACGGTTCGGGCTTCCACGCAGGGCCGGCGCGTCCGTACAGGCGAACCAGGCAACCGCCTGGGACGCCAAGTAGCCGGGGACGACGCAGCACGACACACAACAGCTGATACAACATGTTGAACTATTATTGAAACTAGATGAAAATGTATTTTTTTTTTTTAACAGTTTGGAATGTTTATATTGATATAAGTAATTATTTAAAACCCACGGTGACCTGTTTATGATTTGTAACAAGTAAAAAAAAAAGGTAAAAAAAAACACAAGCCCGCTTAAATTTGATTGTTGACAAAAATCTTAGGCTTACGTGATGTATTTTGAGGCAAGGAAAATTTTTTTTTTTCGGGGTGTCCGGCCGGAAGGGGGAGGGGGGGCATTAAGGTTTTTCGCCCAGGGCGCCAATTGACCTTGCACCGGCCCTGCTTCCACACGCCGGGCGACAAGGTCCACGTCTTCAGCCGCCACCACCTGCGAGACGAGGGAGAAGAGCACCTACATACCTCGCGAGGCGCATCGGAGGAACAAGTCCCGTGGCCGTGCAAGAGGCGCGCCCGGTCTTGCCGATGTGGTTCGACCAGCGACTAGGAACCACCGCACGATGGAACTGAAGACATATAAGCTCCTCGTCGCTTCACACACAACCTCAGTGAGCTGGTGGGCTGAAGAATCCAGTCAGTGACTATCCGATATAGTTGCAATCCACTCAAAAATTTTATCATGTAAAATTATGATCATATTTTTTTGTCATACTCCTACACCATTTATTCTAAATCTTTCGAGTGTGCTGTTAGTATATTTTACAAGTTGCTGACTCGAGTTCATTTCTTCAATAAAATATATGTTTGGCTAAAGTAAATACAAGTAAGATTTCATATCAAGCCCATAGTTTTTGCCCTCCGATTTAGATACAAATCGGTTGGAATTTATAACAACGAATATTTCCTTATTTAAACGCTTTTCCCCCCTTAATTTGCAAGGTTTCGTCTATAGATTTATCAGCTTACAGAACCTGTTGATATTTCAATGTTTTTTTTCGATGTGTAATCTTAGCTCTCATAAATGGCATTTGATAGGAGTAATTTCGTGAATGGAACGGAAGTGTTTTAACACGGTGCTGCCATCTGTGGAAGTCTCAGAAATATCGAAAACATTGCGAACCCGCTCGATTCATCCGAATATATCGTTTTCGTGAACATCAAAGAATTTTACAACTGCTAGTAGGCATTAAAAAATAAAACATTATAATTGTACAACATTCCTTTAATACTTTATGTAACGATTTGTAGTCTTAAAAACAAATAATGATAAAAACTTAAACAATACGTTAAAATGCTGGCATTACAATTTCGACATTGAAATGTAGAGATAGCGCAGCTTTCATCATACTGTAGAGAAACAAAAATTTGTTAGCCTACATATTATGTATTTTTTTTATATTTAAGTACATTTGCATTATGACTACAGTTTGGTTGGCCTCTGATCCTGTGATCGAAGTCAAAATTATTTTTCATGACAAAACAAATGTAGGGCACCAGCCAATTTTCACAGCTTACCTCATGGACGTATTAATCTGTGGAGTGGTTGGTTTGAGAAAAAAAGGAAGTCACTCTGGTGGGTTAAACAAGCGGTAAGTAAATAAAGATAGGAGCTATGAGTTTGCATAAAGGCTTGAAAAGAAGTCTCTTTAACGCAGTAAATGTCTGTAAATGATAACATAACAGCATACCGGCCAGGAATAGTCGTACACCTTTTAACACAGCACGCACCCTCTCCCTATATTCTCACCTCTATGGTTTACTTCTTCCCAATGAGGTTGATCTTTCCGTGAAAACAAGCATGACAATGGGAAATAAGCAACGATGCATTATTCTCACGGTCGCTTGGCAAAGCAAACTTTTAGTTTTGCAGACGGCGACCGTGGAGGGATTCGCTGTATCCTCCTGATCCGGAGTTTGCACGTCGCGTTTCGGCACCGAGAGACGAGATGAAGCGCCGGAGCGGGGCGGGGATCGGGGATCTTCCGGAGGAGGTACTGGCGAGGATCTTCCAGGAGATACCGGTGCAGGATCTGCTGCCGCTGGCCGCCGTGAGCAGGAGGTTCCGGAGGCTGGCGGAGGATCCTTACAACTGGAGGAGGATGGAGGTCGTGAAGGGTAGAGGCACCACGGGACAGGTGCTGGAGGTCCTCGGGAGGGCCAGGTTCCTGCGGGAACTGGCGGTCGACGGGAGGGGCGACCTCGCGGAGATCCTGAGTTGCGCTGTTGGGGGTGGTGGTGGTAGCGGAGGAGGAGGAGGCTGCCGCGAGCTGGCGATCCTGCAGCTGAAGGTTTGCGACGAATGCGACCGCCTGGACGACCTGACGGTCGTGCTGGGAGGCGAGGCGCGACAAGCGCTGAAAGGTCGCCGGCTGCTCGTCGAGACCCGCTGCTGCAGGAGCATGCTGCTGCGCCGTCGCGTCGAGGTGTACCCGCACGAGGTCGACGCCGACCCCTGCGCCGGGTGCGCGGAGGCCAAGGCCCTGGAAGCCGCCGACGAAGGACCCCCCCTGCTCACTAAGCTGCACCACGTCAAGGGCGGCGTGCACTTCCTCTTCAGGTTCTACGAGCCCGCCGACGACCGGGCGCGACTCCGGGAAGCCTGCTGTCGCTGAGTTGCTCAAGTGTTGACAGAACGTTTTTATTTTCCTGTTAATTATGTTTTATAATAAATTTTACTGTTCTTATTTTACGTGTTTTTTTTTGTTTTTTTTTTAATTAACTACAGGTCCCACTAAAAGTTTAAGACCATCAATCACAGAGAAAAAAAGGTTTGTTTGAATCAAACAAATATTTGTTTATATATGGCGAAACAAATATTTATTTGGTGGAATATTAAAAATATTTTGTTATTTTGACCAAACTCAGTAATTAACAAAAATAATTTGTTACAACTAACCAAACATACATTTGAGTTGACAAAATCTTTTTTTTTTTTGGTTAACAATCTTTCCTGCTGCAAAAAATTTGTTTGAATTAACAAAATATGTTTATTTCGCCATATATAAACAAATATTTTGTTGAGGCAAACAAACTTTTCTCTCAGTGGCAGTAGATAGATTAAAAATGATAAAGATATGGTTACTTGTAAAGATATGTCTACCGGTTGAAATTAGGCCTATGTATTAATTTTAATATCTCTTAAAGTTTTCAAAAATTCAATTTTTTAAACAATTAATTAATATTTATTTATTTTAGTAGACAGTTTTTAAGTTTTGTAAAATTATGGAATACAGATTTAGTAAAAAAATACACCCATCGTAAAAATAAAATACGTTAAAATAAAGTTACGTAAACGAACAGCAGTCAAAGATATGGTATTTCTTATCGTCTTTATTTTTATCTTTTTATAGACTTTGCTAACTAGGCGTCCAAAGCCTTTTAATTTTTTTTTGTATAATTTTCTTTTTTAAGAAGCAATTTTAATCCAGAACTTTAGAATCAAAAACTATTGGTGTTTAGCATTAGGTAAGACCTGTGATAATTCGATATTTCAAATTAATGTAATGATCATAGGATTATAGAAGCTTTTTCACCGATGCTGTTCAAATAATCATCTTAATTTTATTTATGTATAGGGCCACCTTTTTAATATTATTTTTCTTCTTTCAGTTAATATCTACAGCCGTTGTAAATAAATGATACAAAATGTTGGGGACTGCCGATGAATGTAAAATATTACATGTCAAAACATTTGGCAGGGTCTTAATTGACACAATACTTTTGGGTGGGTACCATTTATTTTCAGTGTTTCCAGTTATTATCGGCAGGCTTAATGCGAGGTCCAATAGCCTATCGTCTGCTTAAAAACCGTATGCGTAACAGAAAAGTTGGTTTCTTGTATACTGTTAAAAATTACAGTAAATTTACAGACTTCCAACGAAGAATTTTATTCAAATAAGCGAAGAGTTATTTGTAATTTCAAATAACTTAATCTTCTTAGATACTACTTAGTATTTCGACTTAGGAGTTGTATGATTCGTTCTGGAAAGAAAAAAAAGGTAAAAATACACTTTTACAAAAGACCTAAACAGCTTTTGGAATGTTTTGTTGATATGCCAAGAATATTCGTTTGGAGTTCACAGACGTTGTTAGCCCGTTCGTCTGTGTTGTTATATTACTTTTGTTACATGACTAAGTTCCTTCAACGGAATTATTGTGCTGTATGATATTTATATGTTGAACCTTTTTGTCCGTGTTGTCATCGTTGTTTTGTCCATAATACGTGTTTAGTTTCATCGTTAGTTCCGTTTGTCCGACATCAGCTGATTTAGTCTTGCTTTCTGTGAATATTTTTATCTTCATATTTTTATTTATTTTTTTGGAATTTCGGAATTTTTCCAACACAAACAGTTGCAAAACCGCAATGGCATATGTTAAAGAAAACTGCATTAAATCAAAACTACCCATTGCATGAACCATTTCAAGAACGTAAGAGTGTTTTTTTTTTTTTGTGAAACACTTTACCTGGATGTTGTCACACACAGTTGTAAAAAAATTCAACTTGCTGTTCACAAACTTGTGCTTTTGTGAGCTGGGCATTGATTCAGGAATCACATCAGAGCCATTGTGACCGGAGCGCCTGCAGTAGTCCCACTCGTAAATCTGCCACGCATGTAGTTGTTTTTAGGAGGGAGGGGGTGGGAAAAAAATATAAGACCACGACAGCACGTCCAATTAGATGAAATTTTTTTTCCCGAGGGGCGAACGTCTGGAACGAAACCCCCGCGCCTTGTCATAGTGAAAGAACGAGTTCCCCTTTCGAGAAAAAAGGAGTATTGCTGCCTGAATTATATTTCGGCTACGAGGAAGGCTTTCCTACCTCTCCTCATTATAAAAGATTCCGAACCCGCTTCGGCAGATAACGTATAAATATACATTAAAGTTGACTGCGGACTCAAACCATTCGTAAGTTTGGAATCATGTGAAGAGAGAGAGTGTCCCGTGGAAGGGGTAAGGGAGGGCTTGGGAGGGGGAAAGAGCCTATAAACTGTAAATAAAACAGATTATATGACTTCCCGGTATCTACGTTCCATAATTCAAGCTTTAATGAAACGTCAAGAGACCGTCCTGAAAGGTGGGAAAAAAGGAAGGGGGGGAAGGAAGGAAATAAAAGGTGGTTCGAAACAAAGACGGGGAAGAAAATCTTCGGCGTGTCTCTTTTTTTTTTGTTTGTTTGTGTGTGTAGTTGTGCCCTTGCGACACTAACGCATAGGTGACGTCATCCGAGGCGCGGTCGATTAGCGTCGATGCGTATGGAACCATTACTATGCTAATGAGATGGATGTCGCACCCCGACAAGGCGAGGGGAATCCACGAACGAACCTAGACTTTGATGCGCTCCAGGGAAAAGTTGAAGCGATCGCCGACCGAGTTGATAAACACAAATGTTCTGTCTCTTCCCCCTCCCTTTATCAACCAACCCCCCCCCCCTTTTTTTTTTTTGACATCTCGTTAGATTCTCCCAAACCCCTGTCTTCTCCCCCAAACACAATTTAATGGACACCATCTTGCGTTATGACCTCGACAAAATTCTCTCTGATTTCGAAAAAGTTGAAAAATAAAAAGCCAACGTTCTTGCTTGCTGCAAATCTGGCGGCAATCGCGAGAGAAGAAAAAAAAATTGGGTGCGTGTACTTAAGTACGCGCGTGAGAAGTTATACTTCTTTGCCATCATTAAAAAATAGTTTTTAATTGCATGCAAATAATTAATAACAATAAAATAATAAAAGGGCTGGAAAAAGATAGTCAACAGTCAATAAAGTTCAGTTTAAATTTGAAAAATTAAATAAATAAAATTTAGAGAATAATAAATATATATGACATAATTTGTACTAAATATTATAAGAATATTAAATTTAAATATTTATTATTGATTATTTTATATTTTAAAAGAAAATAAAAATGAATTTAATAATAAATTCAAAAATTTAATTTAAGTTTAATAATATTTTAAATATTTATTTTTTCTTAATTTAATATTCACTTTTCATTTTTTTCAAAAAAATTCATTAAATTTGTTCATTTATTTTTACAAATACTTATTAATTATTGAATTTAATAATAAATATTATAATTTAATATTTTAATTTGATGTTCGATTTTAATTTTTATCACAATTTTTTTATTAAATGTTTTATCAAATTTATTTCTTTATTTTGTAAATATTAAATAACCAATAATAAATATTTAACATTAATAATTTAATAATATTTATTATTAAATATAATTAAAAATATTTTAATTTATATCAATAAATAATATATACGGATAGTTAATCGCAATTATATTTAAGCACTTGAAAATTTATAAAGGCACCATTTTTTTTACTTATATTTACGAATAGTAAATAATATTAATCAAAATATTAAATTTAAATCACTACTGAATATAATTTATTAGCACATATATAATTCGCACTTGTATGAAACTAAAACACGTGTTGTGAATGTAGAAACTAGAAACATGTGGATAAATATTATAAATATGAAAACAGTGATCAGAGGCGAAGAGCGTGCCAACATGCGCGACTAATAGAGGTTCTATTTCTATTTTTTTTGGGAGCTTTTTTTCGAGACTTATTGAGCGGTTTAGCGGGCAGCTTAAACCTGTTAATTTTGTGTTACAGTGATGCGCGCGTATCTTAAAATTACACTCTCATCATTTTTTTCATAACGCGCCTAAAGAAGTATAACTTCAAAGAAAGTAAGTATTCCTCCAGTATCGATATTTTTTCCCACGTTCGCAACAATCCGTTCAACTTTTGACAAATTTGTAAAGTTTGTGTTGAAGTTTCACAGACTCTGCTTTGAAAACCAGCTGCCAATTTATTTTTATTTTGTCATTACACAATACGTTTAAGTGTACGTAGTGTAACAAATTGCTGTGGGACGATCCTTATTCATGCAATATTTTCAAGTTTTGAAGACGACAAAACTCGCCTTTTCAATTATATATATATATATATATATATATATATATATATATATATATATATATATATATATACGGAGAAACACACACAAGCATACATATCCACATTCTATTGTAAAATTTTGACAGCTCTAATTAAAGAATTTTTAAAAATATATTGTTAAAACAGCCAGTTTCTATTTATTTTTAATATTATAGAAAAAAACTTTTCACCCATGGTATTAGGCCTACTTTGTCCAATTGACTCTTAGTCTTTCGAGATGGCTGTTAAACAACGAAATTTTCTATATACTTTCGAATATAACTTTTTTATTGTAAAAAAATATGTTGTAACTTATCAAAGACCAAATCCAAGTTTGAACATCCAACATACTCATCTCGTCAGTAACAGTAGCAATAGGAGAATGGGTCGGGATAGTTAATAATACACCCCGAGGAATTATGTCCTAATATCGAATAAATTAGAAAAAATAGATTACAAGTATCGGGAAGATGCATAAATTAAAGCAATTTTCCTGTTTATAGGTATATTTCAAAGAAATACTACCTATTGTAGTCGTTACCATGGTGCGACTTTCGTAAAATTTTTATGTAGTTTTTCGTTTCATGGTCCATAGCCCCATAACCATTAACTCAAAAGTTTATATATATATATATATATATATCACAATTTTGTGGGCACGATACCTCTCGCAATTTTTCACAAATCACTTCAAAACTGATACATAAAACTGGTAGTGGAATATCTCGGTGGAGTTCGTTAATAGACAATATTTGATGGAAGTGGTAGAAATGGGGAATGTTTATTGAAAAACAGAAAAATCGCTGTACCTCCCATAATATGAAAAATATCAATCCGTTTGGACGTATTATAACTTGCAAGAGTAATGCCAAAATAATTGTCTGAATAAGTTTTTGATACGACCAAAATAGCTACAAGGGATTGAAAAAACAAGGGTCGGAGGACAAAAAATATCATAACTCTCTTCTTAGGGCACAACATCGAATTTGTGCAAATTTTGTATTAATTTATAATATTTATCTAAAGCTTTTTTCTGAAACAATTTTTGATTAGACGAACCATTGCTGTAAGGGGTTGAGAAAATAAGGTACAGAATTTAAAAAAAAGTATTACTCCTTTAGTAGATACATTATCAAATCCATTTGAATGGTTTGTAAATATTTTAATTTTTATCTAAAACAATTTTTGATAAGACGAAACAATGTGTCAGGGGGAAGAAAAAATAGAGGCGTAGAATTTTAAAAAATTCATAATTTACGTACCATGTACACTGTTAAATCCGTTCTGTTTATTATGTATTTACAACTTTAATCTGAAACAATTTTTTATACTTCCATTCATTACTGCGAGGGGTGGGTATAACAAGGGTAGAAAGGGAGGAAAGACAAAATGTCATTACTTTTTTTATATATATACTGTCCAATCCATTATAATTTATTTAAAACGCCTTAACTTTATCTATAACCGTTGGCTGGAACATTTTTTATGAAAATAACTTACCGTAAAAACAGGGGTTGACATTTAAAAAAATTAAATTTTTCTTAATATTGTATTCGTCAGAAATTATTAACAAACATCTTAATGTTACCTTAAACCTTTGTCCAACAAACATTTATACAATCACATATTGGTGCAATGGATGAAAAATAGTGTTTAAAGATCCAAAATACTATACCTTAGTATGCATAATATGAAATTCGTTAAGACATTCAATGCTGGATGCATTAAGTTGAAAAATTACAAAAAATTTTCGCTGCATTGAATATGAGAAATTTTTAAATCGTTCTTTTTTTAATATTGGCGAACATATGGAATAATATGTATGTAGGTTACATTAAGTTCTTAAAATGTTCCAGGAGTTTATAGAAGTTTCCAAGATATTTCCAGGATAAGTAGGTACTTATAAATCTACCTATGCCTGTAGGCTGTGCTGAAAGGTTTTTTATATATACGTATAGCTTATATGAATCTAAGTATTATAAATGCCAACCATGAAATTTTTTGACATTTCATCGTTATCTATTTCATTTTGAAATTCAAAATAAATGTGTGATCAATACATATTTTCTCTTAGTTTCTCTTTTTTAATGTGTATACGCAGCACAATAGGATCTCAATTTGATTCACATTTTCGAGCCAAAATGGAAAAACAAAGAAAATACAATGTAAGTTTTACAGAGCAAACATTTCTTGGGGTGGCATTTTTGTGTAATTACTGTTATAAGTTGCGTGTTATTACTTTGGGAGGGATGAAGTTTTAAAACTATAGGTACTTTAAGTACTATTATATTTTCTTCTTTTTCCATTTTTAAATCTTAAAAAAAAAAATTTGTTTCCGTCTCTGGCACTGTGCCGGCTGAGCCGTTACTTTATTCAGATGTATTGCAACTTCGTTAAGTTTATTATTGATGAACGAGGACCACAGCATTTTCCTCAGTAGAAACAATTTTAAATCAGAGTTCACGCTACAAATCATACATGAGCTTGCCGTAAGTATTTGGACAATTTTAGCGGGCCATGTGTGATTTATTCAGCCGCTCTTAAATCCTATATAAACACCAAAAGTAGGCGATACACCGCCCATTCACTCCTCTGGAAGAATGGGGAAAGTTTGGTTGGAAGGAGGGGGGAAGGAAGGGGAGGGGGACATCAAGGTGAAAGATTTAGTACTCTTCTCTATACACCGCAGCCACCACCAACAGCCAATTCATTACTTGTGGCAGCCCTAGATTTTTTTTTAAGCTGCAATATTCATTGCACGATTGGACGAGCGCCCGAGAAGGCCAAAAAAAAAAAAAATCTCTTCGCCCTCCTCGCTAATAAAAGCTTTACGCATTCTCGACGACAAAAGAGGCAGGGAGAGTCCATACAAAATCCATTAGACTCGCAGCATCGTACTTGTCTTGTTATAGAAGCTGCGCAGTGGCTACCATGCGGTGGGTAAACAAAGGCTGCGGTCAAAAAGTGGCTATCTCGATTCAGGCAGCGACCGGATTTCAAGTACACAGTTATGTATACTTGAAACCTCCTGTACTTCACTTGCCCTCGTGGTGTACTTAGATCTGTTGATAACTTTTTTTTTTTTTTTTTTTTTTTTTTTTTAGATATGCTTCTCTAGGCGCGTTATGGAAAAATGATGAGAGTGAGTTTTTACGATGCAGGCGCACCATGCAACGAAATTTTCACAGAAAGATGGTGGACCCGCATGTATGAACATAAACCTGTATATAGTCACTTTCGTAAAATTTAGGGGACATACCAAACGTATTGGTGTGCCAAATGAAACTTTATGATAGTGAAACTACCCTGTAATATATTTGCTAAAATAAAATATTCATAATAAAGAGTACCTAATTTCAAGTTGTTAAAACCTAACGATACTTCATTACAACCATTATAATAAATATTCTCCATACAATCTTCTGTCTGACTTCGTAGCGTAGTGGTTATAGTGCGTGGTCAATAAGCTAAAGGATCGTGATTCAAAACTCAGCAGTAGCAATTGAGTTTTACCTTTTTTTAGATTATAGATTTCTGATCATAGAAATTGTGCAATACATTGTCCAAATTAATAATTAATTTTATACACACATGTTTAGGTTAAAATTAAATAGTGATTATTTATTTAATTAATTTTTGTTACAATAAGCTTCAAAATAGTTCAATATATTAAATAAAAAATAAGTACAACTTTCAACGCGCATACGAAAGTACATACACCTTTTAAAAAAAATAACAAAAATACTATGGTGCAATGGACACAATTACTGCTGCTAATTTCACAAATCACTTCCAAACTGATACATAAAGTATAGATTGAAAATCTCAATCAAGTTGGTTAATGAGCAAAATGTGACCAGTGGAACAGAATTGTGCTTCCTTTTCGTTGTATGTGCTTTTGATTTTACTTCCTTTTTTATTGTGCTTCCTTCTTGTTGATTATGCTTCCAAATGTGCTTCATATTGTGCTTCCGTTTCGTTGATTGTGCTTCAAATTGATCTTCCTTTTCGTTGATTGTACTTCCTCTGTGTCGAATGTGTATTCCGATTGTGCTTCCTTTTTTGATTGTGCTTCCAAATATGTTTTCTTTTGTTGATTGTGCTTCCTTTTCGTTGATTGTTCTTCCGATTGTGCTTCCTTTTTTATTGTGCTTCCTTCTCGTTTATTGTACTTACAAATGTGCTTCCTTTTGATTGTGCTTCCTTCTCGTTTATTGTGCTTCCGATTGTTTTCTTTTTTGATTGTGCTTCCAAATATGCTTAATTTTCATTGATTGTGACGGCCATGACATCCTAATTGTTAAGGTCATAACCTCGGAGGCTTATGGCCGCTTAATTTTATGACTCTCAAGCCACTTTTAGGACAATGTAATGTTTGCTGGAAAATGTTTGCTGAAAATGGGAATATAGTGATTTTTTTTTTAATTTTTTCCCCCCTAAAAAACTGGAAATATTGGTGGATTTTGGTGAATTTTGGGAAAATTTTGAATTTAAACTTCTGTCAAGTTCAAGGTCATCCAATATGACCGCAGTGATGTCACCTTCCAAGATGGCGGACCTCGGCTCCTGCTCCACACCCAGAACCAAGGCGCCGGCCCGGCCAATGTATACTACTTAAGTGTAGCATCAAAAACGTTTGTTTGAAAGTTTTTTTAATACCAACCATAAACTCAAAGTGTGGAGCTAATAGGGGTTAAAGGACAAAAAATTTTAATGGTATTTTGGACGACCTTTGTAACTATTAAACGAAATTTGTTGAAACTTGGCGTTTAGCGTCGCTGAATGATAGAGAACAACTTCAAACAAATTAAAATTAGCGAAGGAAATATGACAGAATGCTGCGAATGTCGATGGAAAATTAACAAAAAATTATTATTAATGTTTACCTATATTATTTTTTTAATGATCATAACTGCTTTTGTTGTTAATAAACAAGTTCGCAGTAGAATACTCCTAATCAGTGTGTGATGAGAACATACCAAGCGTTCATAAAATGTAAAATACGCGATTTTAAATAAAATATTCTAAAACGTATAAAGCTTTATTTTATTCAATTGTTAGCAAAAAGGAGTCAAAATATTATTACTGAAAAAGAACGGAAACATCTATCCTTGAATAGTATAGGTTTGATAACAAGCGAACTACGGTTTTTTATTAATTTGGTGCCATCACACTTCCTTCTTGTTTGGGTTGGTGTGTGTGTGTGTGTATGTTAATGTATTTTGCTAGTTTTATTAATTGGTTTTCCTATTTAAACTTTTTTTTGTTGACAAACTACACGTTCGATACGTACGTATATAATTATTTTTATATTCCTCTTACACGAGTGGAATTTGCAAAGAATGAAAATATTAACAAAAAATATGAAGAGTAGTTAATGACAGCCGAAACACAATAAGATTATCTACGAGACCTACTACAGCAACAGAAAAATTGTAGTACACAGTTTTAACATTACAAACACAATAATTATCTAGCTCTAAGTATACATAATAAACGCGTGATTTTATACGTTGACATGTCTTTCCTCTCGGTTCGTATCCAGGGTAAAGGCAACATAAGCATTTCACAAGCACAGCACAGTATTAAACACAACAATTAAACTTCGCTTAAAAGAAGCTTAAATCGTACATTTACACTCGCAGTGTTAATACTAACTGTAGTTAGCTATAATTCTAACTGTCGCTTACACTGTATTATTGCCAAAGTATTTTTTACGTTTCCGGCCAATCAGTGTCTCTGAACGCCGCACTACGTAGTCGTTTGATAAATTTAGTTAATACATAGGAAAAGGCACAATTACAAGGTTACAACATTCGAGCGTTACGGAAATTAAGATCGCATGAGAAGAATAGTTAGGTACGTGGTGGGAGAACCGGTATAGGAGGAGAAGAAGGCAGGGGATAGGTCGAAATGACGCAGAATACTTACACACTTGATTAACTGCATTCTCGCATACTTGCACTCATGCATTCGTGTACACTGGCATACTTGCATACTGGCATCCCTTCCCTACTATATATAATATAATATAACTTAATAATATTATAAATGTGAATGTAAGTTTGTTTGTTACGCTTTCACGCGAAAACTACTTAATCGATCATCATGAATCTTTGTACACATTTTCTTGGATGTATTAGAAGTAACATAGGATACTTTTTATTGAAAAAAAAAATATTTTTTACGAAGGAAAAAAATAGGTTTGTCAAAAAATCTCAAAATCTAGCTACTTTAACGCCATCTAGCATTCCAGTTATGAAGTTCCAACCCTGAGTACTGTAATACCGTTGCACTGTATTATCGACGGTCAAAATTCAAAATTATTTATTTTTGTTACAGAGAAATATATTTTATTGATTCATTTCTATTGTAATGATCTCTGATACTTATTTAATGGCTTCAATTCGAGCGAAGCCGCGGGTAAAAGCTAGCACTTACATACTTTCACACCAGCATGCTTGGTTTACTTGCATACTTTACATTTGCACACTTGCGTAATAACATAATTTATCGCTCGCATACTTGCATATATTTTTCTTGATCTGCGACCTCAGCCAAAGATAAGTATATTTCCTAAGTCTAATAATTTTATAATCAAGAGATTCACTTCTGTCGTGCGTGGACTCCACGGACTCACTTTTTTTTTAGCTAGATTTTGACCAATATTTTTTTTCTTTTTTGTACGTTCGCACGATGAAAATAAAAACATTTTTGCATTTAATTTCTAAATTCCTGCGCTATTATACATTGTATTCTGTAAACACTATTTATTCCGTTCTTACAGACGACCAACTACAGCAGAATTCATTTCCCGCGAGCATCAACAACCAAAATTAGTCAAGGTTTGAGGTTAAGTTCAAGTCCAAAGTAGCCAGGCCGCTGCGCTTGTTTTGTGATCCGCACGTGTTTATCGTTGTAACTATCAGTGTGTAAATGTTTGTGTCGATTGTGGACCAGCCTTAAGTTTTCTGCTATGCCTAATACAACACACTACCCAATCAATATTTGTAAGGAGTATGCTACCAAAATATGTTTCCAGTTAAAGATTCGCCGGCGATCAATATTTATTTATCTGTTTGGCCAGAAAGTGCTATGCCGTCACGTGCAGGTAGTCATTCCCAATGTTTACGGCAGCCATGGGCGTAGATCCCGGTGGGAAGGGAAAAGGAGGGGGAGGGGGCGGTAAAAGGGCCCGAGCCCCCCCCCCCTCCCCGTGGAATAAGGAGGGGGCCCCGCTTGTGCTTGCAAAATCGTGACTTTGAAGCTGTTTTAGATGAACATAAAAAGTCAAAAGTCAAAACTTATGTTTTACGGAAAACACTTTCGGTATGTTTTAAATTGTTTCGCATGCATACAGGCCAGAGTAAAGGAAGTATACAACATGCAAGTACCCATCCAGCGATGACTCGTATCGGTTAAAACCCACGTACCAAACTCTCGGGCACCCTGCCGCTGGTCATTGCCGAAGCACTAATACCTTCCCGATCAAAAAAGAGGGAGTGATCCCTAGCAGTTCTGTTTAATTTATAGCTCTGGAATGTAAAAAAAAAAAAACAGGAATTTTTCCCACTCCACCCTGATAGGGCGCACATGTGTGGGAGGGTACCGTGAGAATGCCGGCCGTAGGTCGGAACAATCTGTGCATGTTGGGGATACATGCATGGGATGGCTGTTCTTGTCGGCCCTACCGTGTAGGGACCTGGCTTTACCCCCCTCTCCCTCCCCATTCTTTTTGTTGTTGTTGTAAAACAATCTTATTTGATTCAATTTGTGATTACATATTTCAAAGAATTGTAATGTATTTTTTGACATCAATATTTTAATGCCTTTTTGTGAGCTGGTCATAATTATCGTTTATGAATTCTTTGCTGGACATAAAGAGAATAAAACAAACTAATTTACTCTCGTTCTTTTTTCTTTTTTTTTAATGTTACTGTCTTCTGCATTGTCCCTGGATGGTGATTTCTGATCAGGTCAAACAGTTACAAAGTTATTTGTAGAGACCGGAAAAATTCGCGGATTCATTTCGTGATAGGCTAAAATTCAAACATGTGTACAATTCTGCTGGTTCTGCTATTGGCTCGCAGTTTAACTGGAGCTCTCTGGGCCAATGAGAGACAATCAACCACAGAAGCGTCGAATCACAAGATACCCAGTGGAGACGCCTCACAATTTAGTACCCAATGAACACGCGTGTTTGCTTGAGAAATGCAGAGGATAATGGAGGCTATCCTAGAGGTCATTGAATCCGGGAAATTTTCCGGTCCCTAGTTATTTGTAAACCCTTTCCTGAATGACTTTCCAATATTAACTGCGCACATAAATAAGCATGATAAAACAAAACTAAAGTCATTTCGTTGAATATTCGATTATCTTATGATTCAATGACACAGCAAATGAAATATCGAATTAAGCGCCAATTTTCGTAAGAAATACTCAGTATTATCCCGAGAAACGTGTTTTATGTGTGAAAAAATTATCCACAGCCGTGCATTGTACAAAGTTAGAATATGTATGTAAATATTTTTTTTTAGTATTAAAAATGTATTCCTTGGCAACTGGTTCCCAAAGGAATCCTTTGTGAAAGTACAGATAAAATTTTTTTTTTCTGTGCAGAGAGGAGGAAGAGGCCAATGGCCGAGATGCCATCTGCGGTAGAGGACATCCCGCCTCATACTCGGATGACGAAGTAAGGGAAGAAACTTGCGTCTTCCGAGGGTATACGAAGGGCCTTTTTTTTTATCATTATTTATATAAATACCAGAGGTCGGAGATGAAATGTGGCGGTTGTTCACGAGGTAAACGATTAAGGATGACGCAGCGGTAAGCGGCGACAAAGACTCCAAGAGCGCTTTCGTAACAGTCCGGGCGTAAGATTTTTTGATGTCAGAGCCGTGAAAAGGGCTGGAAGGATAAAAATTTGTGAGGGGCGGGGGGTGGAGGAGGTGTTAATAAATAGCACGCGACGTTGCACTAGACATTCCCCGAGAGAATATTCTGCTTCCCACCACCCGCTTATCGCAACATTGCGGGGTCCAACGTCACAGTTCCCACGGTACCTCGACGGTGTTTTGTTTCACGTCCGTCTGGCTTTGAACCGCCGGATAACACCCTCCTTTATGGCTTCCTTTAAAGAAAAAATAAATTCCCCGCGCCGATCTTTCAAGAGTCCAGAAATATATTTTTTTTTTTCATGTGTAAACGTAGCGGACGTTTACGATACAAGGTGGGTTTTTTTTTTTCTCGAGGTTGATAAGCGTTTCGACAATCTCTGCAGTCCCTCATCTTTACTATGTCCTCAGGTTATGGAGGGGTGGATAAATGGACCATTTTAGTTTTAGAACTTTCCGGTGACCATCTATGCAGAAATCAGGGTCAAATTGTCGCATAGGCCTACTTAACTTTTAAGAGCTTTAATTAATGAAAAAGCAAGCGAAATTGCATACAGCATTAAGGAGTAGTAAATTACAAGTTTATCAGTTACTAGAGACCTGAAAAATTCGCGGATTCAATTACCTCTAGGATAGCCTCCATTATCCTCTGCATTTCTCAAGCAAACACGCGTGTTCATTGGGTGCTAACTTGTGAGGCGTCACCACTGGGTAGCTTGTGATTCGATGATTTTTTGGTCGATTGTCTCTCACTGGCCTACAGAGATCCAGTTTAACTGCGAACCAATAGCAGAACCAGCGGAACTGTACACATGTTTGAATTTCAGCCTATCACGAAATGAATCCGCGAATTTTTCCGGTCTCCATCAGTTACCAATACCTATAGAAATTGTCGATTACTGTCAATTTAATTGAATCAGTTAACTTTAAATCTTTATAAAAGGTTATGTTTTACATGTTATCTAATTATAAAATTCAAAAAATAATCATTACATTCCAGTAACCGTTAACATTTTTATTAATGTTCTTTTGAAAACAGACGAACTGCCGCTAGACTACATGAAATACTCACATTTTTTAAAACGATTCGTGCGCCACCTATTGTAAAATAGTTGTACGAACTCAGAAACCTTCGCGGGCGTGCGCATAACAACTCACCAAAATTTCATCGCAATCGGACGAATGGTATAGGAGCGCATTCGCGACAAAAGAACGAAAATTCAAGACGTGTCGGACGCCCCAAACGATAGAGCGTTTATATTTCAGGGCTACGCCATCTATTGAAAAAGTTTAAAACTGAACTGTTATTAGCGCCGTTAGTTCGCTAGCAGCCGCTAGCTTCTCTGAGCGGACGGGTCTCACCAAGGAGAAGGATAGGAAGTTGCCAGACCTTACTATATGTATGACCGTGTGAACCGGACATAGAGAAATGACACACTCACTGTTTGTATGTCTATGATCTATGATTGTCTGCTATAAAAATTAATTTACCCCTTTTACACTCCATTATGGATGGAAGTTCATAGTAACATGTGGCCTATGCGTTAATCCAGGTTATGAACTAGCTGTATGCCAATCTTATCAAAATCCGTTCAGCGGTTCGGGCGTCAAGGAGTAACGAACACACACACAAACCTTCGCTTTTATAAGATTAGTAGGAGATATATGTGTGTATCACATTTTTATGGACACGATACTGCCGAAATTATGCACAAATAACTTCCAAACTGATTCATAAAATATAAAGTGGAATTGAATTTTTATATGATCATGTATAAGTTCAATCGATGAAAGAAAAATAATGTTTGGATGTCAAAAAAAATTAACTACCTTAGTAGGCATAATACATAATACATAGTATTTGTTTTTAGCTATTCAATGCTGGATTCATTGAGTTAAAAGCATTCGAAACATTTTAGCTACATGGAATATGTAAAAATGTTTCATCGATTATCTTGGAATATTGGAGAACATTTAGGAGGTTATGAACATTAAGTTCCTATAATTTTCTAGAACTTTATAGAAGTTTCCGGAACATTTCCAGAAGAAATATATACTTTGAAATATACGTACGCGTGTAGGCTGTGCCGAAAGGGAATATTTATTTTAAGTTTATCACCTTCATTGTCAAGTAAACACTTTTAACAATCCGAGAGAATTAGAGAAGTATCTAACTTAAGAAATTTTGTTTGTTAGTCTACCGTCTTAACCAATTGACGATCGTGCACACTAACAAATTCTGAAGTAATGGGAATACACTTTTGTAACCTAACGTAAATTAAAAGGTTTTTTTTTTCCAGTATGAATGGTAAAACACATTTTTTTCCCCATATTATTAGTAGTTGTAAATTTACTCTGACAAATATTTTTGTACTCTTACAATGTACGTATGTGTGTACCTTCAAGTACATTGTACTGACAAAAAATACCAGACCCTGATTAGTTAACTCTTGATGTATGTAAAATTTGTGTAATTTAAGATGTTAGTTATTGTAATAAGAGATTAATTTGTTTTTATAAAAAAAATTGTGTAAAATTAAACCAACAGTACTAGTTTTTCAAAATAAGACGACATAAACGCAAAATAACTTAACATTTGTATAAGTAATTTTACAAAACATTTGTACAGTTAACCATCTGATGTCTCTAGTGAAGGCCTATCTTTAAACGTTAAAATAACTCGAAGTAAACAACGTTAATTAATTAACGTTGGGTAACCACAACCATATTAATAAAGAGAGCTATTACGTTCCAGAAAAAGTACATACTTGAATGCGATACATCATACATGTTGAGGCTAGTTTGCGATCAGTTCTTAAGAGATAACAGTGATAATTATTATTGTCTTTAAAATATGACTCTCTGTACCTATAAAGTATTATGGTTTATTATTTTCTTCAAACGACAATCATAAACATTACACGCGTATACACAGTGTCAAATTATAAAGACTGGACTAATTCTTACAGTTAATTCCTAAGTACTTAACCGTAAACAGCATTTAAACGAGTAAGTATTTTATTTTTCCAAAACCCCATGTACGTTCATGGCCAGTCCGATAGACTAGTGGTTCTTTTATAAATAAAATGTTTGTTTTAATAAAGTTTGGGAATTTTTCGTACTTATATAAACCTTAAAATTTTACGACGAAAGTACTTTTTATGATGAACAATGAATACAAAATAAATTAATACAAACTTAAACACATAAGTTCGGACTCAAGCCAAAATTCTACCTTATTTCCTGTTCGTAAGCAATCTCTCTGAATGAAAATGTTCTGTTTCATGAAAACATAAAACAGCGATTATATCATTATTATTTGTCTGTAAATGAGAGGAAAGCAAAGTTTAAGTGAGAATTGTTTATGTTTCGCTTTTTTGCATAAAATATGAGCCTTTAAAACTAATTATTCTGTTTGCCCAAAAAGATTATTTTAAATTTTTTAAAACCATTTCTTTATTTATCTCAGCATTTACTTCAAAGTCATGAACTTATCAGTCTAAAATTGATACATGATGTTGTAATAGTTCAAGAAAATTAAGAGTCGTTACTTAAGTTCAACAAGTGATGCTTTATATCAGTGCCACAAAGAATACGATGTCTGTGTCATTAATAACCCCGCGTTATTCACTTTTGTTGCCCCTCATTTCAAATTTATCTTGTGGCAGTAATTTTTTAATGGTGAAACTATGTGAGGAATTATGCATAACTGTAATGATAATAAGAGACCAGTAAAGGGTGATATATGAATCACGACTGTAATTTTATTCTTTGTAGCAAGCTAATGACGTTGGGCACAAAGGCGAGTGTAACAGGCGTAAATAATCTTCCAAACCATCGCCTGTTATTTTTAATAACTTCATAACGCGTATCTGCACATCAGTTCGCGGTCGTTTTACAGCTGTGGAGTTATGACGGTAGCTGGGTAGGTATACCAACTTCACGTTATGAGCGGGCATGCCATAAAAAACACAACACTCGGTTATCCTGCTCAGTACTGCCTACCTCTGATCTGACGCTCGTGTGCCAGCTGCTAAGTGTGTTCGGGCTCTAGTTGCGAAACTCACATCGCGACAGTTTCATTCAAACACGAATAAGTAAATCGATAAAATTTAACACGTGGCCAATTTCATCACCGTTCTTTTGGAATTTGTGCGTGGAAAAACTTATCGGCGTGATTAAAGCCTTCTATGGATACTTCCAATGGAGCCGGCCGCTTCGGCAAGTGCACTTCACAGAGAGGTGAGAAATAACTAGAGACCGGAAAAATTCGCGGGTTCAATGAACTTCAGGATAGACTCCAATATCCTCTACACACTCGGGCAAATGCCACCTGTACATTGGCTGCTGACTTGTAAGTCGTCTTGACTGGGTAACGTGTGATTAGACACTTTTATGAGTGAGGGTCTCTAATTGGCCCTCAGTCCTCCAGATTAACAGTGAACCAATGGCTGAAGCCGCACTAAGGTATAATTATTTGCATTTTAGCATAACACGAAATGAACCCGCGAATTTTTCAGGTCTCTAGAAATAACATGCGATCGTGTAGTTGTGGTTTCACGTTACTGCTACTACCACCACCACCACCAACTTTGAAATCAACTAGTAATTATTGTAGGCCTACAGCAGACGCAGCGTGTAAACTTGCTTTTAGCATCAAGGCACAATAATATGGTAAGTATTATCCGTTGAAAAGTCCGTATATTTACTGTAATGTTTAAACGCATCAATGAAAGTGGTGGGGCCAGGTTTTCTACGGAAGATAAAGTTCAGCTTCATACGCAATGTCAAACAAAAATATAAATTATTAATATTTTAGCTTAGATTTAAAAAAAAAATAACTGACATAAAGTAACATCAGCCTGTGAAAACACTAAATGTGCTGCAGAACACACAAAATTAAATTCTTAAGGCTCGGTGACTCAAGTCATTGATTTCTTCGTTTATTCGTCATTAACTTTTTTTAAGTGCTACTTCTAAAATTTTTAACTCGATACCCCACTTACAATTTTTTTTTTCTGCTGCAAATTTTTTCAACAGATATTCACTTAGCGTAAGATCATGGGTGTGAAAAGATGCGCAAAGGTTCGTTAATTAATATATATTGGGCGACTTTTAACACCCATGATATCACACTAAGTGAATATCCGTTGAAAATTTTTTTTGTTGCAGAACAAAAAAAAAGCAAGGGAGGTATTGGGTTGAAATTTTAGAAAATGACCATTAAAAATCAAGGGTAATGACGAAACAACGATAAAAAAAAATCAAAATGGAGTTTGAGACGGAGCTTCAAATACATTATCACATCCGAAGGAATATTGTCCTGGATGAAGAAAACGAACATGAAAATGACGGGTGGAACCTGGTTTTTAAGGAACAGTCTTGTGCTCCCGGTGTGTTTTTATACCGTTGAGCCCCAACGCCCCATTCCTCTTCCCCCTCCTCTGGCCACAAACTCCCAAGAGATGGCTGGGAGGGCATGTGTCGTTTTGCCTAAAGGCGTTTTGCCTAATTTTAGGCAAAAATCCGTTAGGCAAAACGCCGTTAGGCATAACGACGTTAGGGAAAAAGCCGTTACGCTAATCGCCATAAGGCAATTCGCCGTTAGACAAAACGCTTTTTCCTCTTTTAGGCAAAACGCCGTTAGGCAAATCACCGTTAGGCAAATCGCCGTTAGGCAAACCACCGTTAGGCAAAACGCCGATAGGCAAAACGCCGTTAGGTTGGGTTAGGTTAGTTTAGGCAAAACGCCGTAAGGCAAATCGCCATTAGGCAAAACGCCGTTAGTCAAAACGCCGTTAGGCAATTCGCCATTAGACAAAACGCCGTTAGGCAATTCGCCGTTAGGCAATTCACCGTTAGGCAAATCGCCTTTAGGAAAATCGCCTTTAGGCAAATAGCCGTTACGCAATTCGACGTTAGGCAAAACGCCTTTGGCGAAATGACTTTAGGCAAATCGCCGTAACGAATTCATGTTTAGGCAAACCGCATTTAGGGAAATCGCCTGTTACTCGGCTGGGAGAGAGCAGCCATGCACTCCCTACCGCTGTCCGAAGGACTGAATGAGTCCAAATTTCTAACTGAGCAAAAAAAAATTATGTGTTTTCAGTTTTAATATGTACTATTTTCGAACATAAGCCTTTGCAGATTTGCACTGTTTTTCAAGGAAAAAAAAAATTCAATTATGTAAAATACGAAATGAAAAAGAAAACATAAGCCCACAGAGAACAACCCTAAATCAGCTGATGTCCTACAGACGGACCCAACGATGAATTTAAACAGGCATTATGGACGCAGCACAAGAATTCCTTGGAAGTAATTAAGTCACGAAAAAAAAAAAAAAACAGCACAGACGAACACGGTTTGGCAAACAACGCAACGACAAGAGAGTTCCGACAAGAATAGCAGATGCGGACCGACAACAAAAACCCGGAGAACGCAGCAAACACTCGAAAACAACGATGAAAATAAACAGGTATTATGGACAACACAACGACGAAAGAACCTACGAACACGGGAGGCTTCCAAAGAACCTATGCTTATTCATATTAAAAGTTTGAAAATTGCTATACGTGTTAAATTTTTCCCTATCTTCACAAAAATAATGCAGCTAAAAAAATTATTTCGTCAGTTAAACTGCATTAACCTCATAGTTTCTGTTCCAAGTAAGACAGGGCTGAAAATTTTGTTTTATGTTGGAGTGATCTGCTGAAGGATGCCGTACTCCACGGACCCGCTGCCTAGCTGCGACTTATGTGCGTGCATCAAAGGGCCTTATTTCGACTGATCTGCTAGAGACCTGTAAATTTCGCGGATTCATTTCGCGATAGGATAGAGTCCAAATACTTTTGACATTATTTTGCTTCAGTGATTGGGCCACAGTTTATCTGAAGGACTCTGGGCCAATGAAATATATTTAACAGAAGAATTAGCGAATCGCGATCATTCCAGTCAACAGGTGTTACGAGTCGGTAACCAATCACCAGATGTAATTTGCATGAGTGCATAGAGGATCATGGAGTCTATACTTTAAGGATTTGAAATCGCGAATTTTACAGGTCTCTTCGTGTGATCTCGTAGCAAGGATATGCATTGAACGCTCCTGACACTGCAAAAAAAAATTGTAACTAAGGTAAAATCGTTCTTTAAATGATTCATGCACAGAGTAACTTTGATTTAACACAATTTATTTTGACCTAAAAACAATATCACAACACAGTCGAACCCAGTGGGCCAACACACGAGGCTGTTGCAACGAGAACTGTAAATACAGATAAAGTGAAAGACAAAAACCTTGGACAACCCACTGGGTCTGTGATGTGACGTTCTAATTCCTTCAACGGAATGCTCTGTTGCGTTTATGCATTTAAAATTTGACTACAGCTGATTTTGGCTTCTCTTTCTGTGTGTGTGTTTTTTTTTATATTCGTATTTTTTTTCGAAGTGTAACTTCGTTGCTGAGGAGGCTAAAATTTTTGAGCATTACAAAAATTCCGATCGCACGAGAGGAATAATCAGGTACGTGGTGGGGGAACCGGTAGATAGGGACCGGAAAAATTCGCGGGTTCAATGACCTGTAGTATGAACTCCATAGTTCTACGTATACTCGGTCAAATGTCACCCACTCATTGGCAGCTGTCTTGTGAGACGTCCCAGCGTAGCAGCCTGAGATTCGATAAAGCTTTGGTCGGGTGTTTCTCATTGGCCCAGCGTCATCCAGGTGAGTTGTGAGCCAATAGCAGAGGGAGCACTGAGGTATAACTATTTGTATTTTAGCCTATCGCGAAATGAATTCACGAATTTTTCCGGTCTCTACCGGCAGAGGAGAGTGCGTCAGCGGCGACGCCACTCCAACGCATGCGCTAGCGGTCGAATGGGAAGATGACAAAGGTGGGGTGGGAGTTTACGTACGTGGCGTATCATGCCTTATGCTAGTTGTAAAGGCCGAATGGGGGTACGGCAGGGGAGAGGTAGAAATGACGCAGCAGCGATGCTACGGAATTCTCGTAACGCTGCTTGTGTTTGTATATTCCTCATATGTTTTTTTTTTTTTCATTTGAGATCATACCCGCATCCTTACTATTATCTCGATTATTTGTTAAATAAAAAATTATTAACAGATTTATCTCTGTCTATACCGAATAAACAAGAAGTTTCACCTCTGTAGTACGTGGACTCCACACACACACACACACACACACATACTTTTTATTTTTATTTCTTCGAAGCTTTCTCTATGACACACAGTGTAAAAAAAGGCAATGACTAGAGACCTGCAAAATTCGCGGTTTCGGTGGCCTTCAGGATAGACTGCACATACCCCTGTACACTCGGACAAATAACGCAAGTTCATTGGCTGACGACTTGTAAGTCGTCTCAGCTGGTTTGTCTGCGATTCGATCCTTCTTTGGTTGAGGGTTTATAACTGGTTGAGATTCGTCCAGATGAACAGTCGGCCAATAGCAAAATTATCTAAGAGGTATATGTGTTTGAATTCTAGCCTATCACCGAATGAATCCGCGAATTTTGCAGGTCTCTAGCAATGGCGCATGTCTAGAGACCGAAAAAATTCGCGATTTCAATGCCCTGTAGGATATATTCCATGATCCTCTATGCACGCGGGAAAATTACGTCTACTCATTGGCTACTGACTCGTGTCACCTGTTAATTGGGACACTAGTGATTCGATACTTCTTTTTTTGAAAGTTTATCATTGGCTGAGTGTCATTCAGATAAACTGTGGCTCAATCACTGATGCGGTAAAGAGGCAAACGTATTTTGATTCTAGCCTATTGCGAAATTAATCCGCGAATTTTTCCGGTCTCTACGCATGACAACACAATGTTTTATTTCAACTTTCTCCATTGCGAGAATCATTCAAAGAACGCGAAAAAAATTTCACTTCAAAAACCATTCGTTCGTTAGGATTTTATGATCGGTGACGAAACTTTAAAAAAGTCACCTAAACGCATCCCTTCATTTCTGACCCCCAGCGGAATCTAAGGAATTCCCTTTTCAACGCCGGGTCTGGTGGGCCCCCGTTTGATGCTGTGCTTCGTCTTTCATTCCGATGTAGCGTCGGATGCCCTGGTGCAAAACCACCCCTATCTGTACGAGCGGCCGGACAAGGGAAGTGGGCCCACGGGGAGGGGATTTAATAATTTGATGGACCATACACGCGAATTAAATGCAACGGGGTGGAGGAAAGGGTGAAAGGATTTAAGCCAAGAGGGTGGGGGGGGGGGTAGAGCACCCCCATCCGCCGGTCATTAGCTGTGTGTTGAGGCGCAACAATAGCTCTCCCAGGAAGGGTCGCGAAGCTAAGCCGGGGGAGGGATGGAGGGAGGGGGGATTGAGGGAGGTTGGGAAATTTGAAATATGACGCTGTAGGGGATGGTTCCGCCCTTGGAGTTCGCAACCGGAAGCCTCCTCCAGAGAGCGTAAGAGCGAAGTATTACCACTCATCACCGCCGTATTCTAAGTCATATATTTATTCCTTTCGTTAAGTATTGGCTCTAGGCTCCTACCAGTGTGTTAATTTTTTTATGATTTTAAATTTTAATTTTAAAATTTTATAAAAACTTTTGCCGCATTTTCCAATTCCGAAAAAAAAAAAAATCACATGTTATCCCACTTTGAAGATGGGGGTCTCTATCCTCTAACAAAGTAAGTTTTACAACTATTAAAAAGGTGTTGTAAACTATACTTTCCCTACAAGTTTGATTTTGTTACCGCTTTTACAAGGTAAATAAATGTGATTCTATTTATTAATTTCTACACTTGTGAAGTAAATTTATTTTAAATATTTGCGTGTCATACTAAACATACATATATATGAAATGTTTAGTAATATGTATTATAATATTTACGGAGTTATAAATATTAACTGTGAGTCTAAAATTGCCTTTAACTGGTGCTCCTAACTTGGTTTGTCATTTCAATGGTAGTTTACAGATTTCAGTGTGGTCAAGACAATAAATTTCTCTTAGTCTGCAGTTTGAATATATACTAGCATTTTAGAATGCTAAATAACTGAAGGAAAACCGTAATAAATTATTTTTAATATTACGAAATCTATGTTTTATTATGCTATAACTACCTAGAAAAGAAAAAAAATAGCGCAATAATTATATATTCTTATAATTTATCCTGGTCATAACACGATGAAATCAACGTCCACATCGTACGAATAGTTAACTTGGGTGTTGATTAACTAAATTTTTAAATCTAGTACAGGATATCTCACCAAAAACAAATCATCACTTATAAAATTGTCCCTAAAATGTGAAACTCAATATAGTTTCTCCAAAGTAAAGATTCCAAAATTTGGAAATCATTGAAACAACTGTTCTCTGCGAAGGTTTGAACTAAACTAAAAGCTCCCAAACAAACGCTCTTGTATATATAAAGTTCTTCCTGATATGCACTGGCCCAATAACACAGCTCTTACAAGTCTACCATGTAATCACAAATTATTTTATTACAAAGTTATAAATCAAAATTCACTTTTCAAACAGTATCAAATTAGTACCTGAATCAAATTTGATAATCTATAAGGAGTAGGTATTCTGCTGATATTATTCAGTCATTAAATTAAAATTCACAAAATATAAAATCACCAATTATAAAGGAGACTTTTAATTGGCTAATAAACAAAACTTGAAAATCAAAGATAAAGTATCCAACTAAGAAGTTATTTAAACAGTAATGAAACAAAAACTCAAGAGGTTACACTCGAAATTGCAAAGAGTAACAATTCCTCTTTTATTTAAAGAAAAATAGCCCTTATACAACGGAATATTTACAGATATAACAAAATTTTATTCAAATCATCTCTTAACAGGAATATATTTTCATATATATATTTGTGATATATTTGGTATGTGTATTAAATCATACAGAGACCAAAACCACTATTATTTTTTTTGTCCGTCCGTCTGTTAATTTGTTAAAGCATCTAGTAAGAAGTGTCCAGTAGGTTTTGATGAAATAAGTCGTGAAGTAACACTTAGAATAAGTCTCTCATGCCATGGTGGTCTTTTGTTTTATTTACATAACTATCATTCAAGAACTATTACGTCAATACATCACCAATTTTGTCATCAGTCACAGCAAAAATGCACACAAACCACAATTTTAATTACTTTCGTGACATTTTACAAGCTTGTGGGTAACGTTTAGTCAAAATCTGGTGGAAAATTTTTAACCAAAAAACACAGAAAAGAGTTTTCATGAGATTATAAAAATTAATAACAAGAAATTGAACACGGTGTGCGAAATCAAACCTTATGTTAAAAGTCAAGGTGTTATGTCACTAGGACAGTCATATGTTACAAGGGTGGATCCAGAAATATATTACAGGAGGGCTTTCGTACAAAGAAAGAGTGAAGCTGCAAAAAAAAAATTACGTTAAAGAGTTGGAGATGGCCTAAGAATATTTACAGATTCATTATCTCAAATACTGTTCTTGAATAGTTACAACTTTTGTCGAAAGAAAACTTTAACACATGGATTTAAGTATCTTAGTAAACATAACTATAAGCTTCAAAATAAAAAATAAAGAAGTTAAACAGTTTTTGTCTCCAATATATTTTACAACAGACATATATGTGATATTGAACGGAAAATGTCTACCCGTGTTCTCTATTAAATAAAGTTTGATATATAATCTTAAATAAGTATGTTTTAAATAATGCCACACAATAAAAGTTCATTTTTAGTGCAAGCCACCTCAAATTTTTAAATCAAACAATGCATCATAGTGCTGAAAGGAATGTTCAAACTTAGTATGAAATTTTGTGCATTTTTTTTAACATCTATAAATTTAACTCGCATTATCACTGGTTATATAAAATAATTCATGTTCAGTGATTATTCAAAAGTAATAGACACAATATTTGCTTTGTACACATAAAATGATTTTGCATAAATTCACAATAGCATTATATCGGATTTTTCACCTTTATAACCTCTTTAATCAACCATGCGCTTTTTGCCATTTTAACGATTCGTTGTGACGGAAACGGAAGCCTTTACCGTTTTTGCTAGGTACAATTATGATTGGCTGATTTCGTCCAACACCAAAAATATTTTAGAACCCGTTCTATATGCATAGGGACTGAAAAATTTCGTGGTATCGATGATCTTCAGGGTAGACTATACAGTTCTCCTGAATTGTGGTACTGAATTGTGAGTCGTCTCAAATCGTTTGAAGTTGATTCGATACTTCTTTTGTTGAGTGTTTCTCATTTGTCCAGAGTGTCATCTAGATTGACAGTGACGCAATAGCAAAAAATAAACAGTTTAAAAGTATATGTGTTTGAATTTTAACCTACCACAAAATGAATCCGCGGATTTTTGCGGTCTCTATGTATTCAAAATATTTGATGTAGACTCAAGTCATCCACCTTGTGCAGTTATAGGTGACATCATACATAGCCCTCCAACATTACATATTTCCAAGAATATATTGGAAGTTGTTGGAAGCGAAATTTTGACAGTGTGACAGCTACGGTTGGCAAAACTTTTCAACACATAGATATATATAGGTATTTCAATGTATCGCTTGAATTATAATGATTCCAATAAAATATCGATATTTTCTTAATAAATCGCTCTCTTACTATGTACAAAATTTTCCCCATGCTTAACTTGTAGTTAAATAATAATTTTAAAGTTTATATTGAATGTTTGGTAGCCTATATATATATATATATATATATATATAATAGAGGGATTACCTGATACAATTTTAGCTCATTCTAGCAAAAGTGAATAATTTTATCCCCATTTTTTATTATTCAATAACACCTCTATATATTTCGAAAGTTTTTTTTTCTCTAACTTTTTTATATAATTTTTAAGTAAACTTATGTATTGTTATAGACTTCGGAAGATGTTAAACGAAAAAGAAGCCAACCAACATGTACAAAAGGGAATAATGCAGGATAGTAAAAATATTGATAAAATTACTTAGTTGAACTTGGTTTTTACCCAACAGTCAAGCTGTCACTGCATTGCAATGCTTAAACTTACCAACCTGTTGTTAATTCGAGTATTTCCTTTTTATTTCTCCTCCTTTTAAATAATAATTTGGTGTTTCCGAAGCCTTCGGTCCACTATATCATTTTAATTTTTCTGCCGAAATTACACGTAGATAATTTTCATTAAATAGTTTTATTTTTACTTTAAAAAATATTATTTTATTCAAATTCGATACTATCGGAACGAAAAATCGATACCAAGCAAATATAGCTCTAAAAAATCGATTCCAAAAAAATACAGCACTAAAATATCGATACCGAACTATCAATATGGATATATCCGACGTATCGATATGTCTTTGCCATCCCTGGTGACAAGGGCTTCTAGCGAGCTAGAAGAGGTCACCTTGCAGCGCGCCTCCCCCTCCCCCCCCCCCCCATTCCAAGCCAACACCACCTCACGAACGACAGCGAGGTGCGGGGGTCGATACATCGGCCCCTTGGGAGGGACACAATCGAAGGCTGAGTCAGAATTCGCGGTAGCAGGAGCGGAGCGGCGCCGCGCCTTCGAAGGTCGGCGCCGAAGTCGCAGGTGTGTGTCTGCAGAGCGTCTCAGGGAGCGAGCCGGGTTCACACGATCGCGGCAACGGGGACGCACCACAACGCCGAACGTACAATAAAGCCGAATACCATAACGCCGAATGTCAAAATTGACCACAACGCCGACAGCTAGAAAACTGCTGTGTACCACAACACCGAATTACCACAACGCCGAATTACCACAACGCCGAATTACCACAACGCCGAATTACCACAACGCCGAATTACCACAACGCCGAATTACCACAACGCCGAAATACATCAACGCCGAAAAATGGCATTGTAGGACTGCCACAAAGGTTACGTTAGGTAAGGTTAGCACACGAATTCATTCAGTTGTTTTTCATTTTGCTCCTGTGCCCCCCCCCCCCCCCTTCCCCGCAAAATAATTTTTCGGCGTTGTGGTACACAGCAGTTTTCTAGCTGTCGGCGTTGTGGTCAATTTTGACATTCGGCGTTATGGTATTCGGCGTTATTGTACGTTCGGCGTTGTGGTATTTCGGCGTTGTGGTAACGACCCGATCGCAACTGGCCAGCGGGTTGAAACACCAACACCCGCGCAGACGCTCCACCGAAACACGTACCGTATTATTTGGTGATTACGAACCAACACTCGGTCTGTTTATTTATTTTTTTCCCAACCTAACTAAAACTACTAAGTGTGTTGGGGAGGGTCCCGGGTTAGGGAGGGAGACTACGTAAGTGCGTCTCAGGCCGAAGCCCACACGCTCTAATCATGCAGGGTGTTAGCCATGCAGGAGGGGTAGCATGCATCGTGTGATAGGAGGGAGATTGGCCAGCCATGGCTGCGATTGGCGCCATGACTAACTCCCCTCACTGACTATACTAGACTGAAACTAGATAAGTTGGGCCCAGGTAAAAACCTGCATAGACACAGGGAAAACCCTGGGCACTGACATGCGGGATGCCAAAATTTCATGCATTAATATCAAGCAGGATGCTTACGGGAAAAAAGAAGGATGGTTCTGGAAGAAGAATTGGACAGAGCAGAAAAGAGTCTACCATGCGGGGCAGTTGGGGGCTTGGACATTGCTGTCCGCATTGATTTGGGTGGCACTAGTTGTTTCCGGGGGTGACGTTTTGTCGTTTCCCGCCGGGCTGCCAGCCAGCCAAACTTAAATTAAGAAGTATGCGGTCTGTGCTTCGTTACAACGGGCGGTACTTTTGAGACACGGGAAAAATTCAGTAGCGTCAAAGGCAAGCATCCACTGAATAATTAATATGTGCGTTAAATAAACCTTTTTTTTTTGTTTCAGTTATATATTGTAGGTATAAATATTTATTTGTAGATTTAATTTGTGTCATCAATGTTCCAATACTGTACCTGTGTTTTACAATAGCAAATATAAAACCAGTAACATTTCCTAACCTCAAATGTTTGCGTTAATTGTAAATAGATTTGGCTCCTAACATCCCCAGCTATGTTAAAAAAAGAAAATCGTGCCCCTAAAATTTCCATCATTTAATACTTACATCGCTGATCTGTTATTCGTTTCGCACCACCAACTGATTCTCACGTGGTATATAATGTAGCACCGGTGCGATAAATAATAACGTCTAAAATGATTGTCCATACTCAAGGATTACTGTGTACACCAACACAACGTCATCAAAGGTCTGCGTAAAAAGAGAAAAAAAAATTGGTTGTCTGTAAAGTCGGTTTACGGACGATAGTTTAACGTGACGTCATAACAAAACATTTATGAAATGTTTGCATACTTTTATGAATAAAATTGAATCATTTTTATTGAATTATCACATTTTTGTATGGATACAAAGAAGGAGTGAAATTAAATCTACAACTTAATTGATAAATTTACTTTTATTTGCACTAATTAATTCAAATATGTTTATTACTTTAACGAACAGATTATTTTAGCTATAACTTTTATACATGTTTGCTATTTAACTTCTTCCAATCTGTGTTATTCTTTTAAGGATAGGACGATGATAGAAAAAGTAGGAAACGAATGGGAGTGTTTCAAGTTTAATGTGCCTCGAAAAAGTCAAATCGATGGTTTTTCCAATCGAGTGGAAGAGAGATAGATGCGGCGCAAGCGTACAATGAGCGTAACGGGACAATGTGCGTTACGGGACACATTTTCGTGCGTGCAACTGGCGTTCATCTATTTATTAGACTTTGTCACGTCAAAAAAAAATGTTGTGTTCGCAATCACGCAGATTCTTCCTGAGGTAAAACTCAGCGACCTTCGTTGCTTACCGTGTCTCGCGTCGCAAAATGTGTGTTCGCAGTATCCCCGCAGGGGCGTGTCTATCGCCGGTGCTTCCTCTGGACTGGCGCGCAGAATCCTTTCTCGTCGAGCAGAGGACAAGTATGAAATCTGAGCGGAAGCCGCAACACTAGGTGGCGGGGAAACGAAGATAAAATCGTAATGCGAGACCGCCCTTGAGGACTTTCAAGAATCATTCACGTCTAAAAAAAAAATTGATCCGGGAACACCCGTTTTCAGCCATTTTACACTCTCCTAAAAAAAAAAATACAGTTTTTAAACGAAACACGGGAACAGAAACTGCTCCTCTGCCCTCGGCATATTCCTAAAGGTTTTTTTTTTCGTAGACATAACTCACTCGGATACCTAGAGCAGTACGTATTCAATTCGCGTGGTTCGTGTGCCAACGTTGGCCGAACCGCAACGATTTGCCTGCGCAAACACACACACACACACACAGTTGCTCATAAGTTAGCACGAGACATTCGTGAAGGACCTTTTTTTTTGTTAACTTTTGAAATCTGTTTCATTAAAAGTTCATCGGTCTAAACATGTCAGGAAACGACTTTAAAAGGTGGCGCTGGCACTGGCTACCAAAAAGTATTCACCCCCCCCCCCCTCCCCTACCATGGAAGATTACTTCGTGAATAATTGTAAAGAAATTCTGAAAATTGAAGATATTACTTACGTACGGACTTTGGTGCACACACTCATTTACTACATTATGGTCGGTATCCCAAGACACGACACGAAAATAAGGATTCAGGTGTTGGATATGCTACACCTGAACCCTAAAACATATGCCTAGTGCACGATACATAGGACATGGCCAGTCCCTTATTTTTAGGCAAAAGATTTTGGTGTCCTATATGTATTTTGCCGTTCTGTTGCCAAAATTACGCGCATGCGCAGAGCTCACTTTTTCGTTGATTTCGTTCAGATGTCTGAATCGCATCTGGCACCGTTAATTTGCATACACTCGTGTTTATGATCTTCGGAGGACGTACCAAGCGTGTTGGCGTGCCAGATGAAACCTTATGGCAGCGAAACTATTCTGGAATACATTTTGTACACTTTAATGGTCGTAACAAGAAATAATCGCTACTTAAAAAAAAATTGGTTGTCTGTAAAGTCGGTTTACGGACGATAGTTTAACGTGACAACGTCATAACAAAACATTAATGAAATGATTGCATACTTAAAAGAATATAATTGAATCATTTTTATTGAATTATCACTATTTTGTATGGATACAAAGAAGGATTGAAATGAAATCTACAATTTAATTGATTAATTTACTTTTATTTCCACTCATTAATTCAAATATGTTTATTACTTTAACGAAGAGATTATTTTAACTATAACTTTTATACATGTTTGCTATTTAACTTCTTCCAATCTGTGTTATTATGTTAAGGATACGACGATGATAGAAAAAGTAGGAAACGAATGGGAGTGTTTCAAGTTTAATGTGCCTCGAAAAAGTCAAATCGATGGTTGTTCCAATCGAGCGGAAGAGAGATAGATGCGGCCTATGCGTACAATGAGCGTAACGGGACACATCGTAACGGGACACGTCGTAACGGGACACGCCGTAACGGGACACGTCGTAACGGAACACGTCGTAACGGGACAATGTGGGTAACGGGACACTTTTTCGTGCGTGCAGCCGGCGTTCATCGATTTATTAGACTTTGTCACGTCAAAAGTACTTGAGAAAAATTGAAATTACACAACGTAAATCTCACGATAGTGCTGCTATCTGTAGGATATTTGGCGTGGCAAATGTATCGATGGTTGCCAAAACGTCCGCTAGAATGCATTGAAATCGGTTTCTAGCCTCGTGCAGGGAACAGTTTGTTAAAACGATTGCTTTTTAGTTACGTAACAGGGATTGTGTTTGGACACGTTTTGGAATACGGTCTGCGAGTTAGGTTACGGTTGTATCTCGATAAAGGTAGTGCTTATTCGCTACCTTACCGATACCGCCCTAAGTGACGAAACCATTGAACGGCAAAGTTACCGGTGTAAGAATGTCAATTTCTGCTCGTAGAGGTTGCTAGCAATATTAAGGGTTCTTGCAACTGGCAGGAGCTACAAAGACTTGGAATTTAGGTGAATTAGCTTATTTATGTCTAAAAAATCTCTAATTTCTAGAGACCTGCAAAATTCGCGGATTAATTCGGTGATAGGCTAGAATTCAAACACATATACCTCTTAGATAATTTTGCTATTGGTTTACTGTTCATCTGGACGAATCTCAACCAGTTATAAACCCTCAACCAAAGAAGGATCGAATCACAGACAAACCAGCTGAGACGACTTACAAGTCGGCAGCCAATGAACTTGCGTTATTTGCCCGAGTGTACAGGGGTATGTGCAGTCTATTCTGAAGGCCATCGAAACCGCGAATTTTGCAGGTCTCTACTAATTCCATAATGACCTTGGAAACGTGCAGGTATCTACACTTCTACAGGGTTCTGAGCAAGGATGAATGAAATGTGTTTATTACGCGGTCTTCCACCTTGTATTTCTCTAACACTTCTTCCTACGTCTGACCTTCCTCATCCGCATCCCTGTACTCTTGACATTTAACTCCCCACGTTTATCAACCAGGTGAAGAGAACTTTTGATTGCATTTCCATGAAATTTGTTTCGTAGTTAGGCATGGCCAATTGAATGTTTAAGTTCGTGTAAGAGAAAATTTTATTGAGGTTTTTTTTATTGTATTTAATGAATACACAAATAAATTTCAAAATCACACGCATTATTTCAATTTTTTAGCTTGGATATCATACTACTTGCCTCAAAACGAACCAAAGAAAATATGTAGCAAGCAAATGAATGTAAATGAATTTAATTTATGGCTAGGAATTCAAACAGGATATTGTCGCTAGAGATTATGATAGCAAGTTAGTAGGTATACTTCTAACTTTGGTCATTACATAACGTAACTTTGCGAGGTCTTAGATCGGGGTGAATTATTGTTAGTGTAGTTAAATAAACTCTTATCAAAAACACTTTAGAGCAGCGGTTCCCAGAAGGTGTTCCACAGGACCCTGGGGTTCCGTGGCAGGGTCATAGGAGTTCCGTGGGTCAGGAGGAACGTAGAATAAAGCAGGCACAATTACTGTCAAATAACTTTCTCTGGAGGAGTTGGGGTTCCGCCAAAAGAAAAATCGATCATAGGATTCCCTGACCGAAAATAAAAATTGGGAACCGCTGCTGTAGAGCGCTGAAAAAAGGTTAGCCTGCTTCACTATCTTTAAAAACAATACAATAAGAATGTTGTTTATTATCTGGGACACCCTCGAGCGAAAAACTGGTGTCAAAACGGAACGGAAGACGGGGAGCGACTGTCCACAAGAACAACTACTTACCTGCGCATCGTTATCGACTTGAGCAGTTATCGTAGTTTTGAGTCATCTCGCTCAGTGTTCAGTCTCTTCGCAGTTCGCTAGAATTCGCAGTTTTCCTGTCCACGCAGTTTTTTTTTTTTGTTTTTTTGTTTTTTTGCCTGCATCAACTTGAACTGAGCAGGTGTAGCCTCGCTCAAATCGTTTTGAGAGTGGACTGGCCTACAGTTAGTACTGTCCACTTCACAATCAGTTCACCTTGCGATCTGGTCGATTGTACACGCGTAGAAAGATTTTTTTTTGGGGGGGGGGGGGAATGTCATCAGTTTATGAACTGCCAATGTACCCGAATAGATTAAGAAACTTATTTGCAGCTATTAAAAATTATCTCACCTCAAATCATGACACTTGTGTGAGAGAAGCAATCAAGCCCGATTGAAAACTCGTCCGCTATAAGCCATGTCGCAATAGTAAAATAATGTGAGCGAGTCTTTCAGTACTTGTCAGAAACATCTGACCTCGGTAAAGAGCGAACTCGCGTGTTCTTGTGTTTTTCATGTTGCATACAACCTTATAATACTAATCTCGGACACTACATTTAAAGTAGAATTATTAAAAAAATAATATAGAGTCTCATAAATATACTGATAAATAACAGATTTCCTTTCAAGTAACAAAATTTCTGAACGTGAATCCCACACGTAAGTTCCGCGCCCGCCGCTAGAATTCGCTGTCTGGATCGTAAATGTTGCATGCCACCATCAAGCGCAGATAGCAACTAGCAGCAAGAAACAACCAGAAATTTACTATTAGAAACGGCTCCGATGAAATCCCGGCTTTGGACCTGGTATTCGAAGAAGAAATTTTATTAAAATACTGCCCATAGAGTTAAAATTCACTAAACAGATAAAACTTTGCCGTTTACACACTCGATATAAGTAAAACTTCTATGACATTACTAAAATATAAACCTGAATTTTTTTAAATATTGTAACACTAAGTGTATGTTTGTGCATTTATTTTTGCTTAAACCAATTTTATATATATACACACACACAAACACACATATACACACACACTTCCCACAAACAAACCTTAAACTTATTGAGCTGATTCAACATTATTATTATATTAGGCGCGAACCAAAGTTTACAAAGTCAAAGGAAAGCTTTTTAATATTAACTATTTATTGCATTTTAACAGTCTGCGAAAAATTTTGACAAAATTCCTTGTCGAAATATGGGTCCAAAGACGCATATTTAGCGTGAGGTTTAATTTCGATTTTAGGTGTTATTTAAAAAAAAATTATTGGTGTAATTAATCAGGCTACTTTCGCTTAGGTCCACTTTAAAGTCGGGTTTGTAAAAAATACTCAATAAACACAAAAAACGTAAGGAATACTCTTTTCGTGATTTTTGCAAGACACAAACGCGAAAAGCAAGCGTAGTTTGAATTTAAACTTCTTGCGTTTCGATTTTCGTTTTCGCCTCCTTTATTTGAAGTAAAATGTTCCGAAAACTTTGATTTTTATTAAAATACATCGCTTTTTCAAGGACTGAAAGAAACTAACATATTTGAATCAAATTTTTTTTTTCTTAAAATTCTTAAGTTCTTGTGATGAGCATCAACTATCAACTAGAATAAAGCCTGTGGAAACGTTTTTTTTCCCCTACAGATAAACAATTTTAAATTCTAGTTTTAGTGGGTATTTCAACTTTCGGTGCTTTATGAATGACAATAGTTTTCCTTCCGTTCGTTGCGTGTCACGATCTTGCGTCCTTGTATTTCTTGCGAAGTCTGTATGTACGTCCGGCGTAAATGATAGTATGCGTAAGTTGCGCACAACTTGCGGTTTGGTAATTCAAAAAAAAGTGCATGTGTGAGTCTGAAGTGACATATGTCATGAAGCACTACGAATTAAAGACAATAAGGGGGTGTTCAAAATCATTGTGCTGAAGGGGCCCGCGTAGCCAGGCACACACACGGTGTGCAGAACTTCAGAAAAAAAAAAAACAAGCTATTTAAAAACTTACCAAAACATCAGAGTGATGTCTGTTTACGAAAAGCATTTAGAAATACGTCGAGGGCGGATGGGTTGGTTGAATCTGTTTCAGTAATTCGTTTTCAAACCGTGTTTTTCAAGAGAGTGAAAAAACGCTAAAATACGTGTTTTACAGAATAATTTTTCAGACATGAAACTGCCTGTACAGGTTTTTTGAAACCACCCAAGGGCTTCGCATTACACCTGTATTTCCATACGCTTACCGCTCAAATTTCAATGTTGCCCCATGCACTACTAGATGACTGCGCGCCAGTCCACAGCCTTGCGCTTAGAGGCGATATCGCTCTACAAGAACCAGCTAGCGTCGCACTTATCATCCCGCCTCACTAACACAAGTACACCCCTTAGTAGGCGAGATCCTGAAGAGAAAATTCTATTGTAAATGACACTATAAAGAAATTGTACATTTTTATAGTATAGGTAAAATGTGAATAATTAAATTTGGATGGTATTTCGAAGATCTATCAAACTATACTTTCTCACGGCCAGACTTTGGTGTTTTTTTTTACATGTTTATGTAAATTTTAGTGAATTTTAAAATGTTCACATAATTATACGAATGTTATGTACGTTCTCACATTTGTAATTAATTTTACAGTATTTTGCTGTCGTAAATGCTGTGTCATTTGTACAAAAAAAAATATTTCGCACGAAATAAATAATTTGTCTCTATCAATCTTTAAACATACTGGTAAAAATGTTTAATGGTTCGCAGTGCCTGGAAATATTGGAATTTTAATTCATATATCGGGGGTACTGGAAACCGTTGGTAACTATCAAAAACAGGTAAAAGTATTTTGCTATCAATGAGACAAAATTATACTTTCTAAAAATGTAAAAATATTTGAGACATCAATGTGCTCCGCACTCCTAGAGTACCAGACTTCTTCTGAACTTTTTCGCCTTTGTTATAACAAAGGAATAGATTTAAGAAACTCGACTTACCTACTTATTTTTTTCAACAACCCCACGATATATATTTTTCTTTAACTTACAAAAGGATACGGAAAACATCCTAAATAGAGGCAGATCTCTTCACTTTAACGAACTGACCGGAAAAACCGGGCATCGACTCGAAAGAGAACCAACCCCTTCAGATTGAGTTTTTTTTTTTCGGCGTGGAGTTTGTTCCAAAGCGACGTAAAACGAGCAGGGTTATGGAAGGGTTTGAAAAAGAAAGGGGTTAAGGGAGGGAAGTCGGACCATGAATGAAAACTCGCTGGGCTCGCCTCGCCCCTCCTCTCATCACCACCCTTTTTACGTTCATCCCTTCCTCTTGGCAAAAAAAAAAAGTGGAAAAAAAAGGAGGGGAGGGGGGAACCCGTCGCTTCAGTCAGATCACCGGGTGGGAACTTTTTTTTTTTTCCAGTTTTGTGTGTGTGTGTTTTTATTAAGTGCACGGCCGCACGCCAGCGTGAGAGTTCGTTTTCGGGGGGGGAAGGGGGGGAAAACCTGGGCCTTCAACTTCTTCAGCCGTCAAACAGAAAAAAAAAAAAAAATATGTGGGTGCGCGCGCGCGGCGGTGGAAACAAACGCGAACACGCGCGCTACGACGGGGCGAGCGAAGAAGACAGGTCGCGCTGCCCAGCGGCCGGGAGGGGAGTTAGAAACTCGCCGGCCGCGGAGACGGCCGAGCGCCGACGGAAACGGCCGGAGGAACGATCCCCCCCCCACAAAACCGATTCACGGGGGGGGGGGGGAGGAGGAATGGTATTTGGGAGTGGAGGGGGTTGGTGTTACGCGCCTCCCCCTCCCCGCGAGCTCGCTCCTTCCCCTCTCCGCTCGCGCGCCGTCGGCTTCGTCGCCTTCAGTGACAGGCGGCGAGAAGGGGAGACAACAGCTCGCCCGCGGAGTCGGACAATTCAGCTCGGTGCGTCGCGCCTGCCGTACTTGCTGGGGGGGGCCCGCGACGACCCCGGCCCGGTGGAGAACTCTTCTGTGCGGGTGTGGCGAGTGCGCGAAGACAAGAGCATAGAGAGAGAGATAAAAACATCCCTGCCGCCCCTTTTGTGTGTGTGCGCGCGTGAGAAGTAGTAATATCGAGGGCGGTAACCCCCCACAACATTCTCTCTTGATATGCGCGCGCACTTTCCTTCTCTCTCTCTCTCCAGCACGCTCTTGCGGCTGGGGGGGTGAGGTAGAAGAGAGAGAGAGAGAGAGAGCGAGAAAACATACCCCCTCCCTTGCAGATCAAAACCTCCCCCCCCTCCCCTTCCACCACGTCATATCAATATTTATGCCGGCGCGCAGGCCAATAGCAAGCAGTCTCGCCGCTACGGACGGGATTATCATAATCGCCTCCCCCTCCTCCTCCTCTCACCAGCTGTTGATAATCATAAAAAAAGGGGGGGAACACGTACATGTGTGCGTACGTACGCCGAGGCCTGCGCGCACGCGGATGAATCAAAACCAGCGGGCACCACCCCTCGGGCGCCGGGCGTGGGAGGGAGGTACTAGCCGCCGGAGGGGGTAAAAGGGTGCGAAGGGAAGGACAAAAGGAGGGGGTGATAGCGGCCCGTGGGGGGAGAAAGGAGAGGAAAGGAGCTGCGCTTTCGGGAGAGGAACTAACAATTTTGAAGCCCAAGTTTTGTCATTTCGCGGCTTGACGGCGCTAGTGGTGGTTCGGGTGCCCCTCCCCTTTTTGCGCGGTGCGGGCGGGAAAAAAAAAAGAAAACTAAAATAAAAAAATAAGGGGGAGGACAAGCGGAGTTTTATTTTTTCTTTCGGCGGACGTCCGTCGACTGTTTAATTATTTGGGTATTTTATTTTTTATTTGAACGACCGTCCACATGCGCGCGACTTGAAAGAAGGACGGTGGGTATTCTTCGGCTGGAAGAATGTCCCGGAGGAAGCAGGCTCGACCCATACGACACCTGGAGGATGAGGACTACGACGGACTCTTAGCGGACACCGCGGCCCTCCTGCCGAATGGTGAGTAGTACCTTCGACGAAGAGACGACAGAGAGACCTCCCTTCCACCCACCTATTTCCTTTCGTCGCGTCTGTGCTTCGGATACGGCGTCGATCGGCGGCTGGCCGCGGCCTGGCCTGTGGGCCTACCGTTCCTCCGACGACGATTCGACCCGATTGTGCTCTTTGGTGACACTTGGTGCTGTGAGAGGCGTCTCAAGATGTGTGCGAGTGCAGCCGTCAAACAAAATATTAAAAAAAAAAAAAAAATAGTTTTTTTTATGTCCACCACTAAGCTTGTCGTTTAATTTACAAGTCAAAATACAGGTCTTGCCCCATTCAAGCTCCACTTGTATTTTAAAAAATAAAATATTAAAATATATATTTGATTTAGAAAAATAACGTATGAAACTTTTTGACGAATATTGTTTTAGGGGAAGCGGACAGTTGAAAGTGTTTGATGATTTGAAACCGAACAATTACCAAAATATTGTTGATTTATTGAGATACGCGTTACATATTATGAAGCTTTGGTATAAACTGGATACGCGATTTTAAGCAGCATAGTTCGAGGGAGAAAGTGTAACTTGTCCAATTGTATTTTAATGTAAAATAAAGTGAGTAGTTAAAATATGTTTGTGACGCGAAACTGTACCATAACCAAAATATATTTGATTTGGAAAATATGAATTACAAAACTCTGGTATAAACTTGATAGGTACGCAATAAGGAACAACTACCCCGATTTCATGGAATGGTAAAATTTCAGAATATATCATTCTCGCGGTGTTATTTATAGTAAATAAACATTTCTGTATTTCACTACTGGGATCTTATCCTAACGGAAGCCCGTAATTTTGTTCAAATTAACGTTTACTCATGTTGACCGATGATGATAATGTTTTAAGAACTGCGTTCATAGAAATAAGTTCGTATGGTTTTTAATAAATTGTGAAAAAACTGTTGAAATAATTTTAAAGTTTCGATGCAGTCTGTTTTTTGAAAATATTCGAGATTTTTTAACACTGCGTAAACAAAATGTGAAGGTTTTAAAGATTTAAATAACTAAACTACGCGCCGTGATTTGATAAGATTTGTCTACAGTGTTTGATGACATTGTCGAATATTCATAATTTTCTATCCTTTGTCACCCATGTTTGATAACGTCTGCAGCGAAATATAAATTTAGACACCTGTAAAACAAATTGAATCCGCTAATACATTTTTTTTATGCAATGTTTTGGTTTAACATCTGTAATATTACTATATGATATATTACGAGTTCTTCTCAAGTAATGTTGCGTTGTTCGAAGTGAAATAAAATTTAGAACTCAGTCTAAATCCACGCGTAAAACCACGTGTCAGGGTTCAAAAAAGTTATGTTTAAATGTGTTGTTTATCTAAGATTGTTTACGCCTTCGATTACTTCTCGTAATTGTAAACAAACCACTTAGTTTTTAAATTTTCGATGTGACAATTTTTTTCCCCATGCTTGAAGCGGTATAATACATAAAATTTTACTTGACGAATTCAATGAAACAACATTTAAAAGGATTTACGCCCTGCTATGAAAATTAACGAAGTTTGTTATTTAAAATATTTTTGCGATAAAATTCTGACAGCAGAAATGTAAAACTTTATATTGGAAACTACATTAGCATTTTTCGAAGTGGGTAGGCTATATAGTGCTAAAAACAAAATGACCGTAATCCCACGAATATTGTACTCTTACATTGTCATGAACATGCCCATGCAGTTGGTGTCCTTTTATTCTTAAAATGTACTTTGACTTTATCATAATGTAAATAACGTATCATTCATATCAATGTCGATAACTATTGTGCAAATCCACATTGTAGCGAACAATTCCGGTCTTCGTACAGCACCGATAGTTGAACGCTCTTCATAACGCTTAAAAAGTGTTTGTTTTTTTAACCCTCTCCGTTTTGTTTCACTAAAAAATACTGGCATATAGCCTAGTTAATTTTCTCTTGTTATATGCTGTATGATTATAATTTTACAATCTAAACTTTTTTGTAGGCCTAGTTAAACATTGAATAATTTATAAAAAAAATGTAATAAAACGTGAAATACTATGTTCTCTCACCAATAATGAAACCCTCTGAATATTTAAACAAGGGAAACACATACTGAATTTGTGTATTTTTCTGTCATGCATTTTTCTATTACAGCCAAATAATCTGTCATGTCGTCTATGAGACTTATTTCTAAAATGTAAAACTGTGTAATTAGTGGAAATGTGGCCTACGACATCGTGATATTTCGTAATGTGTAATACACTTATATATTACGTATATGGCTTAGTAAAATTAAAATACTTGTTTAGTTTTTATTGTAAAAAAACACAGCTCAAGAAGCACAGAAGCTTGTTTATCTAGGGCAGACTTTATTTAGTCCCAATTTTTTTCTTAAATATAAGTAAGCAATGATTTATAAAACGTTTGAAGGTTGTCAAAATTTACTTGCTCAAAAAGAACATTTTACTAGGTTTTTTTAGGGGGAAACTAAAATGTTGCCAGTACGTTTTATTATATTGCTACAAGTATAATTTATACATATTGAAACACATTTCTGTGAGACTTGCAAAATTAATTCTGATAACTCAATATGTTTATTATGGCTTGTCGGGTATATCATTAATTTTATATATTACGCGGTAATTTACTGTTTGAATTGTAGATTTACAATTATCTAATTTACAAAAAAAATCGTTTGAGAAATTACTAAAAAAAAAAGAACTAACGCAGTGTGGAATCAATAGCATGATCACATGTGTGCTTTTTCTGTGCATTAGTGATCATACACATAATTATGATGTCTACGTAAAAATATAATTTGTATTCAATTCCAAAATTCAGTTTCCAAGGAGAAAGTTCTTTTCTTTTTTTTACACAACTTTCTATTTTCTAAAAAACAAATATGTTTAAGTATATAGTTTTAAAATAAAAAGAATGATAGGCCTATATTAATGTCCTTTACAGATTATATATCAACAAAATACTAACGTGAAGCAAACAGTGTAGACCAAGTCGGTGAAACGAGCCACATTTAAATCTTTTGCTTGTGATCGCGGGGGCTCCAAACAAGTTGTTCCTCCGCACAACATTTTAACACTTCAAAAGGAGGTATTTAATGAAGGCGAGTCCTTGTGTCAGATAACAGGAGCTCTCACATCTGTAGGGAGACTAACTTTGATCAGTCGGTTAAATAGTGTTTAGAGATAGATTCTCTTCGCCCGCGGGGATTTTTTTTTTTTTGTTTATTCCTCCGGGAGCGTAGGATTTTTTTTTTTTTTATCTCTCTTCCTGAGCTTGCTGGGTGTTCGCCCACGGAGTGTAGTTAGCAGAGACAAGTCAGTCGTGTCTGGGTCCTACACGGTGACTCGATTTCTAAACAAACACGCCTCGTAGTGATTCGAGAATGCGGCAAATACAATTCCCCCCCCCCCCCATTTTTTCCCTACTCACTCCGAAAAACAAATTCTTGTAATCTCCAGCCGGTGATTTTATTAAAGTTTTTTTTTAATGTAATTTTTATCAGACATATTTGTAGCTGGCGATCTTTGTAGCGCCTGCTTTTAGTCAGCCACATTTGTGTTAGCTCTTCCAAACTAAACAATGTAACGCTACAAACGCCTATTTGACGATGAAATATGTAACATTCTGGAAGGCATACTTAAGGGTCTGTGGTTTTAAAAAAAGTTTAAACTGTACAAAATACTAGAGAAAACTTTATTACAAATTACTATAAATTATCCACAGGCATACCTACACCCGCTGCAATTTAATTAAGGATATAACATGACACGTCAATCTAAGAAAGAAAAGGAAATGTAATTACAGTAACGCCAATCACATACGTAGAGTCACATACAGATAAGTGCATTTGGTAAGCCGTAAAGAAAGAGATCTTGTTAAGTAATTTATCCGAAGATGCATTTTTAGCCTGTTTTTGAAATGTAGTTAAGTTCGAATGCCTTTTTGCCTGGCCCAGTTATTTACAGGGGTTTCCTGCTCGTGGTTTATTCAATTATTTTAGTTAATTTTAGCACAGCACAATACTACTTACAGAAAATAACCAAGAAATTGCGCGTATGGTTAATGGAGTGCGTATGTATTTAATTAATCCTGAGTTAAATTATATTTTTTTATTCCTCTTGAAACAAGCGTAAAAATTTCCTCAGTTTTGCGTACAAACGAATGAATGAGATATTACTAATCGTTATATTACTCTTTACAATTTTTTATTGCAAACATTACGTATTTATTAATGTAATTAAAATTCAAATAAAACGCATTAAAATTATGATAATCATGAATAGTTTATACGTGTATGAATGCAGACATCGGAATGCTCATGTTTACATTATTTCAGTGTTGTATACAGTTTTATATACAGACTCTTCAGCAATCATCCATAAGTCTGTGGTAGCAGTAAGTGATTTTTTCCGCCCTGAGGAGTAGAAGGTAATTAGTTTTCACGTTGGGGTTGTAGTGTACATGAATAAATTATAAAAGCACACGCGTTAAAAAAAAGAGCATGCAAGGGCTTAAATGTTTGTTGTTATAAATTGCATTATTTGATAGTATTAATAACAACTTTTTACTGTAGGAAATATTTACTGTAAAATTTTTGTTTATCTTAAAAAATTTATAAAAGAAACGATATCGTTATAAATAAGATGCTACAATGATTTTGGAAATAAGTTGAGCTCGCGATTACATTGAAGAAAATGAGCCATTTTTGCCCTTTGCGACAGGAGAACGAATTCCACCGACAGTAAATCACCCAGAATGTCGTTTGCTAACTCCACCGGCAAAATATAGTAGAAAACCGCGATGTGGTTTTTGTAAGGGAGATCCTTCCCACACTGTATTTTTTTTATACAATATCCATGTAAAAATGCAGATATTTGTATTTGTACATTTACATGAAATCAACTGTATTACTACAAAATAGAGTGGGCAGTAATACTGGATTCGGATTCTTACCCGGTAATTTATTCTTTGTGTTGCCCCAGTACCTCCAATTGTTAAAGTTAATTGTAAACCGTTCCCTGAATAGCGTTTTAATGTTTACTGCGCACATTAATAAGCATGATACAACAAAATAAAATAAAATTGTTGGATATTCGATTATTTTTTCCATGGCTAAAAAAATAGGCTTGAATGAAACATCAATTAAAATATAAAATTATCCGCCAATTTTCGTAACAAATACGCAGTAGGTATATTCTCGAAAAACGTATTCCATACATGCACAAAACACCATAACCATCACATGTTTTTTCCAAATTAACAATATATTTCTTGGCAACTGGTTTCCAAAGGAATCTTTTGTAAAAGCACAGAAAATTTATTTTGAGTAGCATATTTGCCTACTTACCGCTCACTGATGCATGCACACATTACTATACATGTATTCGCATACCAATGCGCTTGTTTAACTTGCACACATGTACATGTGTTTCGTATGTTTGTGTACCCTACAAATTTGCTGTCCGTCTGTCTATGAAGTTTCACTTACGCGTATGGCGGCCATGCACTTATTTTCTTTTTCGTAACTACGTTAAGGCCAAGGACAGTGATTGGCTACAAAAATGTAAGTTTTAGGCTATAAGACTCTCAGAAAACATTATAATTTTCCCCCCTCAACTGTGGTAATTGATTTTATTGCTCAAGAAATAGTGTGACAATTATTAGAGTGATATTAAAATGATTGGCGTCAGATGAATTCAAAATAATATGGACCTTTTTCACGGAAGGAAAACATTTTCTATATGAATTTCATGGTGACAAATGGTATATATTTCAAGCTTCTAAACGTCTATTTTAGAATTTTGTACTTGTTTTTCCGCAGCGCACAAATATGAACATTGTCGCTTACCTTATGATTCTCCTCTGTGTGTTGGTCACGCTAAATTTCTTTTTAACTCTTATAGAAATTAATAGATTGACTTGACGCAACTTCTTAGGCCCCGTGAAATATGCTTATAACAAAAGGAAACAATTCCTTAGACTAATAATTATTTTTGCCTACGATAACATCCAGAGACATGAATAATTTTTTTGTCACTTCTGCTGACTGCGTAACGATAGCTGAATGATTCAAATTTTAAAGGAAACTGATTTTTCAAAAATATTTTACAGGGTGTTTAGAATCAGATTAACAAAGAACGCACTGTTGTTCCCATATTTTTGTTCTCTGCCACGTTGTACGAACATCGTGATGTTAATTTTTTTTTTAGTATTGTGCATGTTAAGTTCAAACTAATGTAAAATTTTTAATGAAATTGATTTTTTTTTTTAAATTTAAGACGTTATATATAATGTGCACAATCCTTAAATATTGTAAATCTTTCGAACGTGTGAGTGTTACGGATTTTTTTTAGTAGGAAGGTTTTTTTTAATGAAAATATATATGACAATTTTCTTTTAAAACGTGGATTTTTGAATTAAAACAAAGCCTTTTCACATAACAACACAGTAAAATTCGTTTTAAAAAGTTGAAATTTTGTACAAGAACACTGCGCTTTGAAAAGCACCTAATATATTGGGGAAAAATAAATTAAGTACTTATTTCTATGAAAATAATATTTATATGTTTGTAAAATAATTTTCGATTGCCTAAGGATGTAGGCATATTTTTATTTAACTGTCAACTAAAATTTGTCAATCGTTTAACGTCATTATTCATTATTTTAAGTAGCTTGGCTTCTGTGTTGTAGCCGCGTCCAAGGCGAGTGTATCACTCACGTTTCGGTCGACAGGGTTACCTAACCTTATGATGGCGACTGCAATTCGACCGAAACGTCGGTGATATATTCGCCTTGGACGCAGCTACAACCCAGAAGCCAAGCTACTTCAGACAATGGCCGTGAAAACCTAAGATCTTTATTATTATTTATTACTGTTCTATTGTGTCACTGATTTATGATTTCCTAACTTATGCCTTATTTATGTAAGTTACTCTAGAAATTTAACACTTATAAAGTGTTATTGCAACTAATTTTGCTGGTTCTAAGGGATTTTGAAACACAAAACGTTTATTGTTTAGTTCACTTATTTCGTAGTGAAATTAAACCATTTGGGGGGGGGGGGGGGAATAGGTCGCAGTATAACTTCAACGAAGAAAAATCAATGTATTTTTTTAGTGTTTATTGATAAAGAAGTTTTTGTACATAGCAGATTTAATAATTTTGCAGTAGTTTGTGTCTTGTCTCAGTCAAATCGTTATTCAAAATGGTTAGGGCTATTACAAACTATTGTTATTTATTACAACTGAATTATAACTAAAACTAATATATATATTTTAATTGTAAGAAGCTAATACACTATAGACACTCGTAAAAGCTCTTTCTTTGGCTTAGCAAGAAGCAATAGACATTTTTTCTTTTACTTATAAATCATTTCCCGTCATTTGTAACAAACGTTTTTAGATTTATTAGTAAAATATTTAATTTTAAATCTAAAATATTCAGTGGTGTAGCTATGATTTTATTGGCGTTAGGTAGAAATTGAAATAAAAATAGTTAAATTTATTTTCTGTAAAAGATCATTATGCGGAATGCGTTTTTTAAACACGAATATTTTTTAACGTCATAAGCGTTCTAAAAGTATTAGTATAGCGTGTTATATTATTGATTTATTGAAAATGCACTCAGATACGAGGTTTATGAGGAGTAAGTTGGACGTAAAAGAAAGACCGATAAAATAGCAAGTTTATCAAAAGTAAATAATATCGTGTCCATTATCCGTACCATAAATAAAATGGAAAACAAACATAAAAAATAAGACTATACAACAATTGTATTTGCAAATATATGAACAAAGATACACAAGGAAATAAAGAAACTTATCACTTTGTACAATATTGCCAGAAGTTATTAAATAATTAATAATATCGATCACACTTACCAAAAATATCATCATGATTATTAGTTATTAAACACTGAGTTTAGTTTTCAATTATTTAAGATTTATATTATAAAATCCTGCAATAAGAAATAAAACAACATAAAATTTGTTTTCAGTAAACTAGATGCTTAATTTTGTGTTGGAGACAGTAGTGCACGTTGTTTACTTTAGCCTAACCTACTGTGCAATTTTTAACAATAAATTATTCTTGTTTATATAATATATTTCCTAGCAACAGCACGAATTTACCTATGTCAGCTCAAATTTCCTTCGGCAATGTTTGGTATTGGTGTTAAATGATTTGAATGAAACTCTAGCGAAGTGAAAAAAAAAAAAAAAAAAAAAAAAAGTGATAGAGACCTTCTAGTGTTCAGAAAACTGTCAAATTGATCTTTCACGAAATTAATTTGATGAACATACCAGACGCAGTTTTTTAATACGCCATGCATCTTATTCCATTAATGATATATATGTTTTCACATATATCGTCCCCCACAAATAAACAAATATTCAGACACTATGTTGTTTTGAACCCAGATACGTAAATTAAATTTTCCTTTTATTCACTTGCCGATGGTACAAAGAGAAACTGACTTGATGTGCGCTGAAACATTTTATCATAAATAGTTGCAAACACGGACTGTCCAGTCAGTCAAAGAGAACGTAAATGTCATAACCACTTGAGTGAATGTAAATAATATTCCTCAGGGAATTAGTACCGGGTACTATAATATTCTGACAGCACGTTCGAATAGGGTGCAGAATACTGCGCTACTGCGGCGTGCAACAGAACAGGTGTCATCTCAAACTGTCTTCATGAAGTTGGCCTCCGTGCACATAGGCCCGTGGAAAGGAGCAGTTTTTCAATATCATTATTTTATTAGTATTTCTCCGTAGTTTAATTTAAGTGCTTCATTTAAAATTTAACAATTAATTAAAGATCTAGAATCCTTTCTGCTTGACAAACTATACTTGTATACAAAATGGGTAAATTTAAACAGTGTTTACACAAAATAAACGTACTGTCTTCTCAAATTGGCATTTCTTTAAACTTTATTAAACCTGGAATTATAGTGATGAGTCAAATCAAGTTTTTTCTTAATTCCTAATCTCTAATTCGATTTTTAAAAGAATGCATTGAATTCTAACCTAGATTAATTTCAAGAGTCAGGAATAAAACAATATGAGAGCAAAAAAAAAACACAGAAATGTAAGTTTAAAGAAACACTAGAAGGTCTTTATCACATATTTTTTTCTCATTTCGGTGAAATTTTGTCAAAATAATTTAACACCAATACTAAGTACTGGTGAAGCAAATGTATTTTACTTTCAAAATAAAAATAAATATATTTATGTTTGAGATACAAGCAATTATTTTTTTGTAACATTTTCCCTGAAGTGCCAAAAAAAATTATTTCTAGAGCATTGTAGTTGGTGGCGGAGACAAACATTTCTTTAGTAGCTTCTGTAGACATAAATAATGTAGTCCATGTAAACTATACAAGCTTTCCCCTTCCTCAAATATTTTTCTTCGAATCTTTTTCCACGAATATAAAATCTTAAAAAAACTTAAGATATGGTTGTACTTGAGGATTTTAGGGGATTTGATTAGCCCATCCTCAAATATATTATGTTTCCTAGTTTCCGATGTTGTACTAGTTTGCCGAAATTAAGTAGTTATAGCTTAAACATTTTTCAAAATCGTTGAAAATTAGTATTGTTCTTCCTTGCACTGAAGTAAGCTGTATTGTTATTATTTCTGTATTTTGTGTTAAGATTTGTTCTCGCCTACGAATAGTTTTAACAAAACAATTAAACTGCCTTGATGCTAACTATATTATGGGAATTGAATAATGTTCATAAAGTGTAAATGTCAATAGGGGAGGGAGAGGGACTACCCCACATCTTAGTTTCTCAGAAATTGTAAGCAATTCAGTTTGCTTATTAGTGCTGCTATCTTCAGGTTGGGCCAAAAGTCACTCCACACTTCAGCGTAAACAATCTCCCATCCTTGTTCTTTAAGTATGTGAAAAATCAATTAAAATTGATGATAAATAAAAAAAGTTATTCACAGTTAAAACCCCTTCGTGACTTTTGGCCCACTCTGTATTACCCGTTCCGAAAAGTAGCAGTAATGCTACGAGACGCCATTGTCTTGCATATTCTGAGTGCTATCGCAAGTGTAAGTAATGTCTGTTGTATTTCACGTATACTGAAAACCGTTAACATGTGTGATTTTCCAGTTGCTTATAGTTTTACTTTATGTAGTATGCATCATTTACACCCTAAATTTGTTTAACCTTCAATTTTGTTTTGAGGAATTGTTCAATATTTTTACAAACCATGTTCTACTGTACAACACCGCGCTTAGTGTGTGGGTGAAGTAACTGTGCCGTGCATATCATATTTTCCAATGGAAAATCAAAGCCTACCATTGACATTAACATATTGCATTGTTCAGGGTGTCTACCGGTCATGGAAGTCACGATATTGAACTCATCGTCACGGATAAGTCACGGATAATTCACGAAAGTGCCCATGTTGGTCATTGGTCACTTGGTTTTTTTTGTTACAGTGTGAGAAATGAATTTCAATCTAGAATTGTGGGTGCTTGTCAACAACACAAAGGCGTGTTTTTTTTAAATTTAAGTCTAGAACAGGAAACTTAGGTTTTAAATTAATTATATGATATTTTAAAGCACTTGCGTTCGCCAAAAACTAAATGATTATAAAACTGATTCTGGACAATTGTTTGCGCAAAAGTTCCGAATAAAGAGAGATTTAATGAACAATAGATATTTGTTCGCCTCTTTCGAGGAAAACTTGATAATTATATTTAGTTTTTTTTATTTATAACATAGCTTTAATTTTTTTTCACATATTCTAAAAAAATATATAGTTGTTTGCAAGACAAAAATATATTTATTGATGAATCGTTAGTGGCCTTTTTTTCTGGTGCGTTCTTTGACTTATACTTGTGACGGGGAATATTGCATTAAAACCTTTTTTTATATATGTACGCAATTGTTTGTTAAAAATGTATGTCATAGAAAAACCCAACGGACAAAATATACGAATACATGAACGCTCGGAAAACGAGCCAAAATCGGCTGATGTCAAATGTTAAATGCCTATGCAGCACAAGGAATTCAGCGGAAGGAATAAGTCAAAAACATATTACAGCACAGAAAAAGCACAGTGGGCTTACAGCGATGAGTAGAGACCTGAAAAATTCGCGGATTCATTTCGTGATAGGCTAGAATCAAAATACGTTTGCCTTTTTACTGCATCAGTTATTGGGCCACAGTTTATCTGAATGACACTCGGCCATTGAAAAACTTTCAACAAAAGAAGTATCGAATCACGAGCGTTCCAGTTAACATGTGTCGCGAGTCAGTAGCCAATGAGCAAAAGTAATTTTCCCGCGTGCATAGAGGATCATGGAGTCTATCCTACAGGTCATTGAAATCGCGAATTTTTCCGGTCTCTGGCGATGAGACGGTTGTAATACAGACGAACAACAATATTGGACAACACAGTAACCAACAGATTAACCCAGCGATGATACTAACCAGATATTCTGGACACCACTACGATGATAGCGCAGACGAACCCAGAAGGTCCTAAGTTCCAACAACTAAGCATTTTTCAGCAAAATCACCGCTCTTAAACTAAAGGTGTGGAAGGAAAATATATAAATGACAAATATAAATATTGCAGGTTGTGCTGTCTTTTTTCGATTTCCGCCTATTAGCAATTGTTGAGAGATTAGCTGGTAGTATGCGTGTGGTTTTGGGGGGGGGGGGGAGGAAACTATTTATTTAGAAAACCATAATAATAAATTTTTTAAGTTTCTTAAATCCATTTAGTTAGAATAGTTAAAATTATAAAAATGTTATACTTTTATTATATCAGAATTTTTTTGGTAACATTCAATGCGACCTCGCGAAAAATACAAAATATCAGGTTTTGGATGAGAGAGAGAAATAATAATAATAATAATAATAATAATAATAATAACACTCGAAATGGTCTCGAATCGAAAGCAAGCGATTGAAGGAGGCGAGAAAAGAATGGCTTGTGTTTATTTTTTTGTTCCCCTCTGGTCCTGGTATCAGAGAGAAGGAGAGGGGAGACGCTGGATGCTGGATACCTTGTCTCCCCTCCTCCCCTCCCCATGGCCTTTTCACACGACCACACCTTCGCTTCACCTACCCCCCTCCCCTCCCCCCTCCAAGGTTCGGATGGCGAGATCCGCTGGCTTGAGCCGACTCTCGCACACGCAAGCAAGCACGCGCTCATTCACGCCTGTTCGCCGGTTGCCGAGGAAGGAACCTGTTTCACCCCTCTTTCCGGCGAGCCATCTTTGAATTATGGACGCTCCCGTGTGTTGAAGGGTCATTAGAACTACTTTCCCACCTTCTTTCCTAAACCACCCCCCCTCTTTTTTTTTTCAACCCCCTTCGCAACGACACCGAAACCTCTTCTGAATCTCGTGAACCAAGGGCTGCTTACCCCCCCCCCCCCCACCATCACCATACCCCCTTCACACACCCCCACCACTCTCAGCTGTTTCAGTAGCCGAGATGATTATTTGAAAAAAAAATTCCCAGGAGCAGGCTAGCAAAGTCGAGGATTTAGGCAAATGTTGCTAAAAAAAACTTCGGTTTGGTTAACATGAATATATATATATATATATATATATATATATATATATGATTTTCCTTTATTTTTTAGCTGTTACAAACATTTTTGTGGTTTTGGTCAAATAATATCGCAACCAAAAACAATTTTTTTGAAACCTTTAATAGATTTTAAAAAAATTATATTGTTCTCAACACAAAACATATGGTTGATTCCGTGCAATGTCAAATTTTTTTTTTTTTTAAAGCCAGCCTGACAATTTCATGGACTCTTGAGGATAACTCGAAATTACATGTAATATTACAAACTATTTCTTGGTGAACGGATTCCAAAGGAATATTTGGTAAAACGTATTGTGTACAAATGGTTGCGTATCCTCCTATCACTGTTGTTCTGTTTACAACAATGTTTGGTTCGTAATCAATCATGTGATGCGTTTGTGTTGAGTGTCAGTTGGGACACTGATACCACTAGTGTTCCTTTTAGCCTAAAGAACTGTCAAATTTGAGAAAAACAAGTCGTACGTGCAGGTTCTTCGAGAGGGCGTGGAGGCAAATAATTTTGTCGGGTCCCCTCCGTTACACAACTCTTCAAATATCTCACTATTTACAAAAAAAAATCGAAAGACTGCAACCTTTTTATCTATATATAGGGACACCTGTATTTCGCGATTTCATTTCATGCCAAGGTATTTCACAAAACACTGTAGCTTTTTTCTAAGAGTCATGGCAAATTGTGAGGGTGCAGCAGTACGGTGACCACATTCTCATTGGCCCCGTCAAGAGCGGTACGACACCTCTCCCCGACCTCAGTCAATAACCACAGGAGAAAAACTACAGTATTTTGTGAAATACCTTGACACGAAATGTATTCGCGAAATACAAGTGTCCCTATCTATATATATAAAATATGATTTTGGTATGTATGGCGTTGATAAACTTCCGACACCGTTTGACCGATCGCCATGAAAGTTGGCACATCGAAGTGATTTTTCCGCGGAAAAGGTTTTTATGCTATCCATTTTTTTTGTAACTCGCCGCTAGATGGCGCTGCAGCGCATCAAATTCCAAACCGTTCAACCGATCGCCATTGGTAAACAGAAATTCATAGGTCATAGACACACAAACAATAATTGTGTGTCATTTCTCTATGTCCACCACACTGTCATACAGCGCTATCCATTTTGCTCTGTTCAGCCTGGGCAACGCTGGGTACTGCAGTTAGTATATTATAATAATGCATAAATATTACAACACTAAGTGATTTTTAAGAGCATTAGAAAAGTATTTATATGTTTCTCTCAATGAAACGTAATTTTCACATCTTTATACCATTTCAAAAATAATGGCAATTTTTGTTTAAACTTAACAAAAATTACGTAATACTGAACAACTTGAAATAACATTCTTAATACCGAACAACTTAAAAATCAATAATCATTTAAAATTACTTTTTTTCGCGCTTTCCTATCAGCGAACGTGTCAATAATATCATCACAATTCAATTTCTATACAAGCCTTAATTCAATGCATAATGTTTATAGATCAGTAGAGCTTTGTTGACCCATTGGTGATCTCAGACAATTCTTTATTCTGCTCAGACAATTCTTTATTCTGCTAAGCACACTGAAAGATCTTTCTGCTTGAGCAACAGAAATAGGGAGGACACAGAATGTGCGCAGTGCAACATACCTTCGGAAATAAATTAGCTATATTGAGTTCCGTTAATTTGTTGAGCAATTTTAGTGGCCGCAGAGTAGTTTTAAAAATATTTAGCTTATGAAATACTTTACGATACTTGACTTCTTCTGTTAAGTCTGTGTAAATTAAACATGTCACGTAACAAATATATTTTCAAGCTAACCTATTTACTATCTCCATGTCCAGCGCTGTTTTTTGCGTGACATTTTGGATCTTTGTACTTACAGGTATTTTAATTAATATTCGAAGCAAACTGGAGACAACTGAATTTCATATATATATATATATATATATATATATATATATATATACATATATACACATACATATAACACGATTATGCTTCGCCAGCTGTATCTGTGTGATTTCATTAATTTATTTGGCGACTTTTTTAATGAGACAAATTTTAGGCGTGCATCAAGAGGTACGCTTAAAAGCATAAATTACGTCTAAAATTTTTATCAAACTTAAAATTACTAAGTTAGTAAATATTTTTATTTGTTTTAAAATATATTTGAATTTCTTATAAAACATTAAAATTTACATTAGTGTAGTAAAATTCAATAAAATATATAATATTATATTTCGTCATGTAATTTAAGTATCAATGAATTAAAGTTATAATACTTACACAGCACAAACGTACATATACAGTTTTGGAATTCAATACATGTTAAATTCCAATAGAAGTCTCAATGTTTGAGAACTATTTTATTTTATTTAGTAAAAGTTCATATTAGGGTTTCTATGTTTTCAGCTTTTAGTTTGATTGGTTACTAGAATTGTTATTTCAACGGTCCTGTTAGCGGCTTCAATAGTTTGAAATCGGGTTTCGTTTTTGTGTATAAACAAGAAAAGTGTACGCGTGACGTGTCTGTACTAGTATAAATACGATCGAAAACTGTCACGTTTTATTTGTAAACTATGCGCTCCGTTTCCTGAAGCAGTGTTTCATCAGGCAATTGCTGCATCGTACGTCTGAACAAACGTTTACAGAATAATCATGAATCATAATTGGAATATTGGTACTTCCCACGACCGCTTATCGGAATGTAAATATCCGCTCGGTGATAAACATTCTTTTCCGTTGTAAACTTTGATGTTGGACCACGAGCGTACACAAAGCCGCTGCGCAACTTTCAAGAGGTCCGTTTTCCGATCAAGAGGTCGTCGTCGGAGACGTTTGGTGAACGTTTTTGACGTGACGTCTAATAAATCGATGAACGCCGGCTGCACGCACGAAAAAGTGACCCGTTACGCACATTGTTCCGTTATGCTGTGTCCCGTTATGCTCATTGTTCCGTTGCGCTGTGTCCCGTTACGCTGTCGGCGAGTGCAGTAATAATAGGTTATGTTACAATTGACGAAAACAATTATGGTGATTCATATAATTATTATAGAAATTTGATTACAGTTTATTTATATGAAAACTTGTTCATAATTATATTTAAGCTTTATAGCTAAACGCCAGTTTTTAAAATTTATTACAAGTCATCTACACGTGAACTGTTTCGTCGACTGTTTATAAAGTGAAGTGAAAAGTTAATGTGGTTTTCATTGCTTGTTACAACAAAAATTTCGGCAATAAAGATTCATTATTCTTGCATTTTAAAAATCTGATTACTAGTATAATTTCAAGTATTTATTCTTTTATTATTAAAATAAAAATGATTCATTTTTATACATAAAAGTATGCAATCATTTCATCAATATTTTGTTATGACGTTGTCACGTTAAACTATCGTCCGTAAACCGACTTTACAGACAACCAATTTTTTTTTTTAAAGGAAAAATTGCGCGTTGTCTTGAACGTTGAAACACCGAGAGAAAAAATGTAATCCAAAATTATTTTTTAGTACTTCTTAATAAGTTCTACCATAACGCTGGCGCGTTGCTTGCGTCTGCAGCTCCGCGGTGCTGGAAGCAGTCAGTGATGCCAACCGTCGCTAGTTCTTTCACGTGCTCACTCCCTGTTCAGCCCTTCGTCGCCTGCTCATGGAATGCACATTCTGAATTTTTAAACACCATGTTCTTTAAACGATTCATGCGATGGGGAATTTTTATTTAATACAGTTTGTTGGACATACCACATTGCATCAGTCGGGAACAGACCCCCCAGTACCCGAAACGCAGCAAACTGTTTTGTCACAGGTAGAGACCTGCAAAATTCGCGGATTCATTCGGCGATAGGTTAGAATTCAAACACATGTACCTCTTAGATAATTTTGCTATTGGCTTACGGTTCTTTTGGACGAATCTCAACCAGTTATAAACCCTCAACCAAAGAAGGATCGAATCACAGACAAACCAGCTGAGACGACTTTCAAGTCGGCAGCCAATGAACTTGCAGTTATTTGCCCGAGTGTACAGGGGTATGTGCAGTCTATCCTGAAGGCCATCGAAACCGCGAATTTTGCAGGTCTCTAGTCATAGGAAACCTACTGTATCCGCCGGTGTGTTCGTCGTTGTGATGTCCGTTATATCTGTTTATCTTCACCGTTGTATATCTGTTGCATTGTTCAGGTTTTATTGTACCTGTCTGCATTTACTGGTGGTATTGTTTGAAAGTGTATCCTCGTTGTTTGTCCACTGTGTTCGCCTGTGCTGTTGTTATTTTTCTCATGAATTTTTATCAAAAAATATATATTCTAAGCGAAAATATTATTCTTGTGCGTTGCGTTTTTGTAATTAAAAATCACAAAAATAGTTCTAGTGTTTAAAAATTTGATATAAACTTCAAAATAAAAATTTGACAACACATATCTTATTTGATAATATTGCTAATGAATATATATATGTATATATATATATATATATATATATATATACACACACACACACACACACATCAGCGAATAAGATGTGCATTGTCACCGTTTTTATTTTGAAGTTTAGATCAAAAAATTTAAAGTCCAGATCATCTTTTGGAATCTTTAATGAAAAACGTAACGCACAAGAATATTTTCGCTTCAAATTTATGTTTGAAAAAAAAAAGTGCTCCTTTGGCGTGATAGTTATACGTATTACTTAAAAGAAATTGAAAAACAATGTCGAATTACTTTTTTTTTTCCTCGAAGTTTCAACGATAAAGATAACGCGCTTTATTCTTTTCCAAACCGTTCTCCAAATTTCTTGTTATATTCCTTTTTCATATTTTCCAGCCTGTCAAAAAGAATAATTGCGTCCCTAATGTTTTTTTATTCAAGATTTTGAATGGTTATCACCTGTTCTACATAAATAAAATAAAAAGTAAAACTGCGTTTAAAAAAATGGCCATTGTGTTTCTTTAACGTTGAACCGCTAAACAGTTTTCAAATATGTTTCCTCCGTTTAATAAATCGTGACAGGAAGCGTAGTATAAAGCAACCAAATTTGGAACGGAAAATAATTGCCATTACGTTTATTTTTCTTCCTGTTTTTCTAATTAATTCATTATTACAGGTACCGAGAAATAACTGTGCTTTTTTTTGTCATGAAACATTTACAAATAAATACGATTACTTATTTCCAATTATTTTTTTATCTTTCGTGGAACACTTCAATAAATACGAACAACATGTGTGACTTTCCATAAAATAACAAACTTTTTCTGCCCTCATAAAAAGGTATTAGCAGTAGCTAGATTAAAAAAAAACTATTCAAGTTAAAACTCGTTCTGTCTTTTAAATGTGAGTTATTTTGTTCGACACGTCAAAAGTTTCTGGAAAACGTTTGGTGGATTTATAGGCCTAGATATTTGTCGTTTAAATTTTTGAGTGGTTTTTGGAACAACCTTTCATAGGTGTACAGGATGTGCCTAAAAACAAGACATGTAGAGACATGAGGAGGCTGAAATGTCAATTAAGATACGCCCCGAAATGCTGCTGTTTATTGGTAGATTAGTTGCCGTTTGTAAAGAGATTAACTGTATCCCTTTTGTGTGGAATTCCATATCGGCTATCGTGGGACTGCTCGGTACGCAGCGCACCGTACTTCAGCATTTGGAGCGCATGCGAGCGCTGATGCAGCTGCAACTATTGTTGTTGTTGTCGTTGTTGTTGTTCCTTGGTATTGCTCAGTAACTCGACTCAGTTCACAGATTCATGCGTCATTGTACAAGTTGGCATCCTAAAATATATCGGCATTGGCGTGCTGAGCACACCGATACAGGTTGTTGTGTTCATCACGAACTATGTATTTCTCAGAAGCTTATCCAATGGCCCGGGAACACTCCTGCCTCCGTTGTTTCTGTCAACAGTGTTTCCAAACAACCACCATGCTTTGCTTTGTAACGTTTTGGCCCTGACCCTAGCCAACACGTACAACTCCCGCGCCTCGCCACACCGTCAAAAGACTCTAATGACTCGTACCGCGAGCGCAGGCAAACCCCAAAAACAAATATTTGAATCCAAACCGATAGCAGACACAACAACACTACTAGTAAGATTTTGAACAGTGAGAGGGGACAGCAAGTTATAAAAAAAATGAGAAATTTATATGGCACCATTTAATAGTTAGATAAATATATCATAAACGGATTTCTCACAAATCGCCGCGAACCACTTCCAATACATACTGTATCATATAAAAAAATTACCGTTAAACTATACACAAAATACTTCATCAATTACTACCAACGGTATACTCTGATCTTATATTTCGGAGCTCCGAAGAATTAATATAATTACCCCAAAAAAATATTAACTATAAATATATATATATAACATATTAAAAACAACCTCTGACGCGCCAGGCATAGTACAACTATAAATATTAAAGGATAAACTTTTACATCTGATAAGCGTAATGTAACAACATATTAACACATATTAACATCTCACTAAATATCTTAAAAAATTTTATCTAGTTCCAAAATTTTGGCTTAAAACAAAAGGCCTTTCACAGTTTAAGTCATAGTCTAATGCTGACGGTCTTTTCACTTCAACGACTGTCGAGTATAGTTATTTTTGCACGCGGAAGGTAACCAACTGCTGAACAATCAGGTTGCGTAGTAAGTTATTTAAATTTGGAAAATCCACACTTTATCATTTCTTGCTGCGACTAAAAAGGGTCAATGGGGCGGTGGCATGGCTGGCACTTACTTGCGTTCCACGTCGAGAAGTCCGGTCACCTGGTACACTCAGTTACTCACGAGCGTAAAATGATGGCGAATCATCACCATTAAACGTTGCCGGAGTTGCGAATTTCTGCTGTGACGAGTTCCCGTCATGCTGGTTCGGAGGTGTCGTCGACGCACGTATTTCCTCCTTAAAACATGCTCGCGATATTCACCAACCTCTTCACCGCTCACTCGCGTCCTACGTATACGGCTTCCCCAACCTTTTTTAAAAAGGCAAGCCGTTCATAATCGCTTCGTAGTGGAAGCATCACCACGGTCAACCCGCTTTATTTCGACACGTCCGCCGCCGGCTAGGCCCACGGGCCGACTCCCGATCACTCGTCCTCTGACGTCACACCCACTCCATATGTTCGCTGACGTCAGACACACAGCTCTTCCACCACGTGCGTTCGCCGCGCAGCGATACAATCGATGATGCTCTCGAACCTTCCAGACCAATATAATAACTAAAGTCCATTAAAATTAACAAATTAAGAAGACTAAATAAAAATTACAGTTTCATATATATTTTACGTTAAACCAAATATAACAAACGTAAATCAAAATAACTTCTATTACCAGTGAGGCCAAAAAATAAATATAAAAAGTCTACCATTTCTGCCAACATAAACCTTATCCAGGCCAGAGCTGTAGCAAACATGCTACAAATCACCCCGCTCAAAAAAAACCATTGAAGCAATTAAAGAAAAGGTTTTATCCGAACCATTATCGTTTTAGCGGTAATCATCCTAGGACCGAATAGCCTAACAATAAAAAGTAACAATTAAAGTACAATTAATAGGGCAAGTAAGAACAAGAATAAAGATAAAAAGGAGAGAAAACTACACAAAGTCACCTAACAAAGGAACAAAGTATTGACAAGATAGCACCAACAATTAACAAAGGTACAAAGACTAACCGCTATAACCGACAGTACTTAAAAATAAATCAAATACCATAATAAAAAAAATCATTCCACTCTTAACCTACCCAACTCATTATCCACCTGGAATAATATATTTTTTTAACTGCGAAACATGCGCCTTCTTTACTTTATACACATTCTTAACATCTCGTAGCAAAACCGTGACTGGACCTAGAAATCTAGTTATTTCAAAGGGCCCCGCAAAAGCGTGCTGAAGTTTCCCAGAAATAAAATCCTTTTTATTACTAAGTATATATTGTCTGCACAAAACCTTGTCACCTATCTGATAAGGATTAGGAATACGATCTTTGTTATACTGCGAACAGATCTTATTCCTAGCTTTGTCCAAATTGATAGCAACTTCATTCCACATATTTTCCAGTCGTCTAGGACTATGTACCTCTAAACATTCCGGATTGATCCCCCAAACATTTAATAGAGGGTGACAGAGTTCTCGACCCAAAAAAATTTCTCCAGGAGTAAAACCTGTTCCACTGTGTTTGCTACTGTTAAACGCCAAGTTCAGATAAGGCACCGAATCATCCCAGTGGCGGGGGTCTTTTTGGTGAAAAATGCTTAAGGCTACCTTGATATTCTTGTTTACTCTCTCAACTAAATTGGGTTTGGGATAATAAGGGCTCGTAGTAATATGTTTCACCCCCCATCGGAAACACATTTGTTGGAACATGGTACTCATAAAATAAGTGGCATTATCGGAAACCAGTAGCTCCGGACCCCCATACAAACTCCAAACTTTATCCACCAATGCCCGTACCACCTGCACACTCTTCATGTCCCGCAAAGCCATCATTATACAAAACTTACTAAACCCGTCTACTAATACTAACAAACAGTTATTTCCTCGCACGGTGCGCGGTAAGGGCCCAAAAACATCAATAAATGCTCTTTCCCACGGTCTCTCGATCTTCTCCACCGAGTATTTTCCCACCTTACTATTGCGGGGTTGTTTACACACTTGACACAAATGACATTGCTTAACATACTCATCCACATCCTTTTTTAGGGTGGGCCAATAAAACTTCCTCTTTAATCTTTCCTCTGTTTTCTCACTTCCACCATGGGCTCCTACACAAGAATCATGAAAATATCTTAAAAGCACACTCGTCAAACCCTCAGGGACATATACCTTTTTTACCCCATCTTTCACCCAATATAGAATTCCTTTAAAAAGTTGGAAATTTTCATACCCCTTTTCCCCTACTTTACTACGAATATTTCTGACGTCACAATCCCTCTCCTGCCATTCCTCTATACCTATAGAACTTTCGGGAAAGTCTCCTAAAACATTTAAATATTCTTTAACTTCCACCCCGTCCTCCTCTTCACATTCGCTCTCGTCTGATTGGTCCTCAATTTCTACAACATGCTCTTCGGGATTATACATGCGCGACAAAGCATCGGCCACTTTATTTTCCTGCCCTTTGATGTGACGAATCTTAAATCTGAAACGACTTAATCTCATCACCCACCGCCCAATCTTTCCAAGCTGCTTAGGATGGGTAAAGAGCCAAGTTAGGGCCTGGTTGTCCGTATGTAGTTCAAATTCATCGTGTTCTAAATAACACTCAAATCTTTCTAAGGCATAGACGCAAGCGAGGGCCTCTTTCTCATATACACTATAACCTTTTTCATGTTTATTGAGCGTCCTACTAGCAAACATAACAGGTTGTAAACCCCTTTCTCCTTCTTGCAATAAAACCGCCCCTAGGGCTAAACTAGACGCATCCACTTGCACAATAAATTTTTTATCAAAATTTGGAAGTGCCAACACCGGAGGGCTTGAAATGGCGCGTTTTAACTCCTGGAAAGCTTTATTCTGAGCTTCACCCCAAACAAAGGCTACTCCCTTCTTTTTTAGTTCATTTAAAGGGGCGCACAAGGTGGCATAATCGGGTATGAACCTGCTAAAAAAAACCAGCATCCCCAAAAAGCGCATAACCCCTTTCAGATTTTTAGGTGGGCCATAATTAACAATCGGAGCTATTTTCGCAGGATCCATCTCTAAGCATCCATCTCCCACAATAAATCCTAAAAAACTGATTTTCCTTTTTACCCAACACACCTTCTCCGGGTTTACCGTAAACCCAGCTTCTCGTAGTTTCTCCAGCACTTTCCGTAAATGCTGAAAATGTTCTTCCAAGGAATCGGAAAACACACAGATGTCGTCTAAAAAGCTAAGTAAGAACTTGTATTGATACTCTTGTAAAACTTTCCCTAAAATCCTGGATAAACATTGCGCCCCAAAGTTCACACCAAAAGGTACTCTTCTCCACTCATATTGGCCCCAGGGTGTCACAAAACTAGTATACGGCTGGCTCTCAGGGTCGAGCACACATTGGTGAAAGGCCGCGTTCAGATCCAAAATAGTGAAATATTTGGCCTTGCCCAAATATTGGAATAACACCTCAATCTTAGGTAAAGGGAAAGGATCTAGCCTAATTTTTTCATTCAAAAGGCGATAGTCCAGCACTAAACGATATTCCCCTGCCTTTTTTTTCTTTACCAAAAAGGCCGGTGACGCATACACAGATTTTGACGCACAAATAATTCCTTTCTCCATTAAATCCTGTATTATCTGTCTAAAGGCTTGCATCTTCGGAGGGGGGCACTGGTATGGTACACACTTCACTGCTTTGTTATCCGTTAGCTTAATACAGTAAGGATCTATTTCACACTTTCCTACTTTATCAGTGATCACATCTCCAAACTCCTCGATAATTTCTTGAATTCGACCTACCACTTCTTGATCTAACCTACTCTCAGCCCCCTGCATTCCACCACACACTACCTCTGTCTTACTCCTATTCTTGGTTAACCTCACACTAACCTTTGGCTCAAAGGAGAAACTCAACTTCTTCTTATTACAATCGATAACTGCCCGAGTGTCCACCAAAAAATCCATTCCTAAAATTACCTCCTTAATAAGATCAGGTATCACCCAAAACTCGCGATCCCATGAAAAAGATCCAATTTTAATGTGTAAGTAAGCCTTTAATTTAGAGATTTTATTTTTTCCGTCTGCGAGTTGAAATTCCATACCACTCGCGACCGCTAATTTTTTTTTTTAATTTCCCATCCCTTTTTAATAGCTTATTCACAAATTCCTCACTTACAAAACTTCGGGTAGCCCCAGTATCAATAAGAGCCACCACCTTCTCCTCATACATTTTAAGGTCTACCTGTAAATTATTTTCGTTCCGTATCACGGCTAAAAAATGTTTATTCCCAAAACGCAATTTATTTAGCCGCCCCTTTTTCCTACAAACACGAACCACATGCGATTTCTTCCCACAATAAAAACATCCTTGTTTAGAAATTGATTGACCGCCCCGCTGAAAATGTCCCCCTTCGCGACGATAAAAACAATCATTACCCTTTTTCTTAACCCTCAAGACCTTGTCTTTGCCCTTTTGAGTACACTCTACTCTATAATGCCCTTTCTCCCCACACGTATAACATTTCCCTTTCCTTTTCCCGCGGGTGAATATTTCCTCAACTACGCTCTCTTCGACAACTTTGTTTACCCCGTGTATATTTTTTTGGTACTCCTGCCGCGCATACATCACGTTTTCTATTTCTACCGACCACCTTCGCAGCCCATTCAGATCCCTCGGTCTTTCCACAAATGAACACTCTCTCCTCACATCGGGATTCATATTTTCTACAATTATATCCACCATGGCCTGCTCCGGTAAACACAAACCAAATACTTTCAAGTGTAACAAAATATCATATACATAATCACCCATTCTCTCCCCCTCTCTTTGAAACCTAAACACTCTGTCCTGCACGAGTTGTAACTTACGGCGCCGCGGACACAGGGCATCCCATAAACCCTCACTTACTTCACACCAACTAAGGTTATTAACCAATCCGTCAATAACTACGGCGCGAGCTACTCCCGAACATTTAACTACAACACTCTTCAAAATAATATTATCGTCGGCCCATTCTTTAATTTCCCGCAATTTTTCCACCTCGCTGCAAAACTGGATTAAGTCCTCCGGATTTTTATATTTTAAGTAAGGAATATTTTTTATCGCCTCGAAAAACAATTTCTGATTCAAGTAATGATCACTTTTATTAACCTCTCCCCCTGAAACATTTCCGTCAGCTCCATGCAAAACGTATTCCATAAACGTCACCTGGAGGAATTCTAAGTCCTCCTGCCCTTCCACTGTTATCCCCACCTTTTCCAGGTTGTTTATCAAGTCCGGGCGCTCCAAATTAAAAATCCAACTCACATTCACTGCCATACTAGCCCTTATTATTCCAAACGCAATAACCCCTGCAAGAAATAACATTACGCCTGCTGCCCTCCAGCCACTGCATATAGCAGAGTGGCGCACTTTGTAACGTTTTGGCCCTGACCCTAGCCAACACGTACAACTCCCGCGCCTCGCCACACCGTCAAAAGACTCTAATGACTCGTACCGCGAGCGCAGGCAAACCCCAAAAACAAATATTTGAATCCAAACCGATAGCAGACACAACAACACTACTAGTAAGATTTTGAACAGTGAGAGGGGACAGCAAGTTATAAAAAAAATGAGAAATTTATATGGCACCATTTAATAGTTAGATAAATATATCATAAACGGATTTCTCACAAATCGCCGCGAACCACTTCCAATACATACTGTATCATATAAAAAAATTACCGTTAAACTATACACAAAATACTTCATCAATTACTACCAACGGTATACTCTGATCTTATATTTCGGAGCTCCGAAGAATTAATATAATTACCCCAAAAAAATATTAACTATAAATATATATATATAACATATTAAAAACAACCTCTGACGCGCCAGGCATAGTACAACTATAAATATTAAAGGATAAACTTTTACATCTGATAAGCGTAATGTAACAACATATTAACACATATTAACATCTCACTAAATATCTTAAAAAATTTTATCTAGTTCCAAAATTTTGGCTTAAAACAAAAGGCCTTTCACAGTTTAAGTCATAGTCTAACGCTGACGGTCTTTTCACTTCAACGACTGTCGAGTATAGTTATTTTTGCACGCGGAAGGTAACCAACTGCTGAACAATCAGGTTGCGTAGTAAGTTATTTAAATTTGCAAAATCCCAGCTTTATCATTTCTTGCTGCGACTAAAAAGGGTCAATGGGGCGGTGGCATGGCTGGCACTTACTTGCGTTCCACGTCGAGAAGTCCGGTCACCTGGTACACTCAGTTACTCACGAGCGTAAAATGATGGCGAATCATCACCATTAAACGTTGCCGGAGTTGCGAATTTCTGCTGTGACGAGTTCCCGTCATGCTGGTTCGGAGGTGTCGTCGACGCACGTATTTCCTCCTTAAAACATGCTCGCGATATTCACCATCCTCTTCATCGCTCCCTCACGTCCTACGTATACGGCTTCCCCAACCTTTTTTAAAAAGGCAAGCCGTTCATAATCGCTTCGTAGTGGAAGCATCACCACGGTCAACCCGCTTTATTTCGACACGTCCGCCACCGGCTAGGCCCACGGGCCGACTCCCGATCACTCGTCCTCTGACGTCACACCCACTCCATATGTTCGCTGACGTCAGACACACAGCTCTTCCACCACGTGCGTTCGCCGCGCAGCGATACAATCGATGATGCTCTCGAACCTTCCAGACCAATATAATAACTAAAGTCCATTAAAATTAACAAATTAAGAAGACTAAATAAAAATTACAGTTTCATATATATTTTACGTTAAACCAAATATAACAAACGTAAATCAAAATAACTTCTATTACCAGTGAGGCCAAAAAATAAATATAAAAAGTCTACCATTTCTGCCAACATAAACCTTATCCAGGCCAGAGCTGTAGCAAACATGCTACAGCTTGCTTTGCAAGTTTGAACTGTCAAATATGAGACAATTTACTTGCTTGATATGGCATTCCACATAGCACGAATCCAGTTTATATCGTTGTGCACAACGGCAACAAACTTAACGATAAAAAATTTAAACATTTCCAGGCCCATGTGCATGTTCTGCGTAATATGTACCCGAAGTTTTGACTTGTTTTTCAGTTACATTCTAAAAAGTATGTACAGTTTGGCCACAAAACTTCCGAATCTATGATAAACATTAAGTTGCTTCAGTAAAATGTACTAAGTATGGTACTTTGGTGGTCAGTATGGTTCTCTCGTGAGAATGAAAAAAAAAACTCATAACAGGAGCATCTATGTTGATTCGGAACCGTTTTGACTACTGTGTTGCTCAATGTGATAATTTTCTTAAGATATTGAAGTTTCGTATAAATTTCGACAGCATCTTACCAACGTAATCAGAGAAAATTAAGTTTTATGTTTTATTCAGAGCGGAAGATGACATTCCGCAAACAGTATAATTCAAATTCATGTCCCCGTTATTTTTGTAGACTTCAACTATACGTAGATATCATAGATTGCTTTGTTTTCCAGCCGTACGGAGATGTGCTTTGTAAAATGGCAGTAATGGGTTGACAATAAGCGTATTCTAACTTTTATTTTTATAACCAATCGTCTTTTGAGTCATGAGGCGGGGAACATTTTTATTTATTATCGACTTGTTTCGTTATAGCCTATTTATTTGCCATGACAGCCTCTTTCAGGTTTTTGAACCTATTTGAATGGGATAGAAAAATGGATATAGATGTTTTTTTGTCATATTCTAAGAGTAATTTGGAAATTTCTGCAAACAATTTATCGAGGGTTTCATCCCACAGACAATAAATAGTGTCCCTTATATATTGGAAAAGAAGCTGGACTTTTTTTCTCTTTCACTTTTGCTTCTTTTTTGAGCACATTCCAAATCTATTCTTTAAGTGTGTGTGGGGTGGTGGGGGGGGGGGGGGAACTAAAACGCTGTCTTGGTTCCAACCGGGTAATAACTATATTCTGTTTTTTTTATTTACAAAATTCAGCTTTCTTAAATCATTATATATAATTTGTTGGGATGCTTGAAGTTAGTAGTACTGGCTTATAAAAATAGTTTCCTTTTTAAAAGTCAATGGCGATTAGCATCTTTACGTAAAAAAATAATTCCGTACTTAGTATTTATTACAAAAATTGGTGTTTAATTTTATTTTTTAATTGATGTTTCAAGCAGCATTATTTTTGTAACTATCGAAAAGATAATACAATATTCACTGAATGAAATTTGTTGGTTTATCATGTTTATTAATGTGCGCCGTTGATAGTGGAAAACTATTCAAGGAACGTTTTACTAACAACTTAAACTATTGGAGGTACTGGGACTACATAAAGCATAAATGGCCGGTTAAGAATCCAAACCCAGTATAATGAGAAAACTATTTTGTAGTGATACAGTTCTTTTCATGTAGGCTAAATATATACATTACCAAATATCTGTAATTTTACATGAATATTTCTGTTCCATTTGCAAAAAAAAAATAAAGTTTAATATTTCCAAAGGTCATGACGCAGTATAACATATGTAATACACAGTATGACAAATGTAATACCGTGTAATGACCTTTAGAAAACTTTTCATGTGTGTTATATATCTTAAAAAATTCAAATGTTCAATATTAAACGGTACAAAATAGTTAGGCATAAAATATATTGAAATCAATGTCATATCTAAGTTTCTCTCTTTCCTCCATAAAAAAAGGCTGCATTCATTCTTCTGGACTATTTATGCTTTCCCAGTTTCAGCATCACCCTTAACTTAACTCTATTTCGGAAAATGGCAGTTTCCTTTTTAATAGTTTTATATGTAATTTATCATTTGTTTTATGGTGCTTGTAAATGGGCCTTGTTTGCGGAAAATGTGTATGAATAGGTAGCGTGCTCGGAATAAAATACCGATTTCATATTTTAGAATCCAAGTGTCCAAGTGTACGGTTATTTGTACGGCTGCAATCGCAAACTCAAATAAATTGTTTATTACCAACTTCGACCGTTTGCGTAGCTGAACTTGTTCTGTATCAAATATCATATAGAAATCTAGTTTGTTATTTAATGTGAAAGATTGTTGTTTTTGACTGCTTGTAAAAAAATTAAGAATTTTTTTTTAATGAACCACTAAGCAGAGACTATCTATTTTCCGGATCATGTCACGAGGGAATTTCATCGTGGTAGCTGAAAAGCTTTTTAAACTCCTTGCGACCACGGAATTACACCAACTTATCATTCGCATCAGATTTTATGCATATTTATTCTCCATGCCCACGAAACTTCTTTTACGTCGCTGCCTGTAGTTTCCACGAGCCACCTGGAGAAATGTTTTTACTCAACAGATGTGAATAACACTATCCAAGATAAAAAGTATAACGTTATTTATAAAAAAAATCCAACAGATTTCCAGTTCACGCATAATGAATTTCTAAAGACAACTTTTATTCGTTCCGTAGTTCGCTGCTTCTTTACGACGATCAGAAAATCTTCCTAGCTTTAAACTATAGAATTTTTTTTTACTAAAGTAATGATATATAAGGCGCTTTTGAGGGTTAAATTTTTAGGACGCAACAAATTGAGCATGCTCCATGCAACGAAAATACAAAAGGATTAAGTTCGTCGCGTGTGTGGTTTTCGTCCAATGGTGTTCAAACTCAAGATATACTACGTAGCACATGGTTTATTTTCAAGAGAAATATTACATATAATAACAAAAGAATTTGGGGGGAAAAATCATTTGCTCGTATATACTATACTATATGTTGAATCAAGCGAAAACAAGGTCTGCAGTTCGCTTTCCTTCAGGTTAACGTATAATTTATTAGCAGAGAAAATTGTGCTTGAACATACATGGTGGTTTATATTAACACTTAGTTGGTTCTCTTTGATGTAACGAACGCTACGCTATGGCTTTCCTGTACTCAGTGGCGGATCCAGGATTTTGGTTTGGGAGGGGCTTGACCCAGCTGAGGCTAGGCTTTATCAAGGCAAACACTAAAACAATAGTGGACCCAGATGCCTTTGGAGGGGGCTTGAGCCCCTTAGCCCCCCCCCCTCTGGATCCGCTACCGCCTGTACTTATTGTTAATTCCGTGCTTTAGCTTATGTGTCAAATTAAAGCTTGCAATACAAAGGTCACGCATATTATATTTCATCTGGCTCTTGATTAGTAATAATTAATACACTTGTTATTTAGGTACTTGTATTATGTTTTGTTGACAAGAAAGGTAAAATTCAAAACATTTCCGTGTAGCTTACAAGATATAATCGTGCTGTGCTGTGCACTTGCGGTTACAAAAAAAATAATAACTTTATATTAATTTTTCTTGCCATTAATTTTGAACTACTTATTCGACGGCCATCGATGATTACAATTCAGTTTTAAATGGTCCTTTGGAGAAAAAAACTGACTAACCAAATTTCATGTTTATTCAGGGAAATCATTGTAGTTCAACGCATTTAAAAGATTTCACAAGAAAATCTGGTAAAGAAAACCTAAAAAAAATAATAATAATAATAAATCGAAATGAAACATAGTGTAAACCAGTGCATCAGTTTAATCACAATTGAAAACTCGGATATGAACTTAAACGTAAAATTCTTTAAAATAATGCCGAGCGTGTTGATATACAAAATTTGTGTTTTCAACTACATTTCTGGACACGAATCATACTTAGTTTCCGCACCCGCCGCTATAAATCGCTGCCAGTGCAGCAGCATCGACTATAAATTGCCAGAGCGAAATGTTAAAATGTATAATGAAACAGCTCCGATAAAAGCGAGAAAAAAAACCCTTGAAAAAATTCTAAACACCGGCATTGGAACTGATTAAACAGTTGATACTATAAAGTTTCGCTTTGGCTTTGTGAACTTTGTTTCTTCTCATCTGCCCCCGGATGGCAGCACCGTGGTTACACATTTCCGTTCCATGCCACTTCCGTTCCATTCACGAAATTTCTCCTACCAAATGCCGCATACCGAGGAGCTAAAATGTTTCAGATCTCAAAATTCTGATGCGCATTTCAGAAATGTCGCGCCCGCAACGCGTTTGACAATAGATAAACTTTCTAGCCGCGAAGTCATTCGCGTCTGCATGGCTTTTCCCGCCGACGTCACAAATGTGTCTCACGTGATTGGTCATAAAAAAAACTATTTATTATTTTCGGGTCGCGCCCATCGCTTCATGTCTATCGCGCCATTGTGACCCCATCACTATTTCTGCTTATTAATATTAGCATAACTTACACAATCGCGCTAAGTTTTACATAAAAGTACAAACATAAAATAAAAATACACGTAAAATTTGTGGGCTTGTATGGTTGTGCCGCATATTAATTTATTTGATATGTTACCGATATTACTACTACGGTACTAATGATTTTTACGAGCCCTCTTATCGAATTTCAATACGAGTACTAACATATTTTTAAGTTTGACTAGCAAAATCATTATCGAAAAATAAGTCACAGGATGGTTCAAAAAATGTTGTTTTAAAGAGCTAATTTCCCCCTCCCTAGAAGCTCCCGTTAATGTTCCTCTCCATAATATTTTAAGGCCCCACGAAAGAAAATGGCCCAAGTACCTTGAAGTCTAGGACCGCCGATATATTTCATCGAAAATTACCAATTACATGTATCTATATAACTAGAGGCGTTGAGTGTTATATTTGGGTGCTAGGTTTTTCTACCATTTCGCTTACCGAAAACACGAACCGCATTCTTCGGAAGAAAAGTCTTGCAGACGGAAAATATAGTTTTGGAAATTCAATACAAGCAACCCGATGATATCAGATTCCGTTTTTTTTTTCTCTCGCGCAGCTTAAAAAAAAACAGAAGAGAAGACGTGTTTATGACAGGTAGTAACTACAATTTTTTTTTCGATTATTTATTTCCCCACGAATGGTTCGAAAGAATATTTTCGTTCTCATGTTATCGTAAGATCAGTTCAGTCACACATACACACGCGTTTAAATTTGAATGGCTCGTTAATGTGCCCTGTGTTTCTTCTGCGATGGTTTATCAAGCGGCTTAACAGGTCCAAGTTAAACTAACTCGAATTCAACACCAATGTTCCGGGGTTTGTGGGGGGGATGAGGGAAGGGGCCTCTAGTCCAGTATGCTAATGGCACCGCGCTGAAAACGGGACCAGACACGAAAAAATATATAATTCATTCGAAAATTCTATCTGGCGTGCAGACCCGCCGTCGGGGTCGCGATTCGTCATTTTTCCACTGAAAAATTTAGCCGCCGCCGCTTTCGACGATAGGAACTGACCAGTCGAATCCGGCGACAGTGTTAGGCATGCAGTAACAGAGCGAGCTGTGTGGCTCGGTGGTTAATTAATGGGATAGTATCCTAAATTACGTATGTTTGTGTCTCGTGGTTCAGTGTAAGAGAATGCGTACACGCCTTAACTGCGTCAAATTGAAGCCGAAACTGAAGTCGAAATATGGTTGCATTTATTTAAAATCGTTTGGAAATTTTTGAAATAATAATAATTTTTGAAGGTCAAAATATTAAATAATTACCTTATTTGGCATATAATATGACATTTGTTCTAAGCTACTCATTGCTGTGTTGTAAACTATTCAGTGCTGGATAAATTGAGTAAAAAAAATGTATTCGTAATATTTTCTCTGCATAAAAATGAGCCAATAGTTAATCGATAATTTTGTAATTTTGGAGAACATAAGTATGTTATGTACACTAAGTTCTTGAAATGTTCCATAAGTTTATACAAGTTTCCAAAGCATTTACAGAATAAATTGGTACTTAGAAACCTACCTTCGCCTGTAGGCTGTGCCGAAAAAGGATTTTTTTTTTAATATTATCATGCTGAATCACAGACGGTCTATGGCACGGCGACATAATTCTCATTGGACGAGCGAAGCGCGTGAGAACAGCGCCATTCTACTCACCACCTCCTTTTTCCCTTCAATCATTAGCAACAGAATAATAATCTTTGCAAACGAGTATGTAAAATATCCAAGTCCAAGTTAGTTTTTTTTTTCCCCGCGACAAACAACTGTCTCTGTAATAATTCGCCGGCGCCATCAAATTATTCGTTTACGATGATCACACAAAGCTGTCCGAGTTAGCGGTTGCCGATTTGAGAAAAAAAATCATCAAAATAATTTTATAATATTAGGCCTTTTTTTTACAACAAATTTCTTTCGGAAATATGTTACTGAAAATTTTTTTGTGATGCATAAAATTGTATGTAATAAATTTAAGTGGATTTCAATACTTGCTAGTTCATTTGAACTGAAAACTCGTAGATTTCCAAAGAATATTTTTGGCAACGAATTTAAAAAAAATCACTCTGAAGTTTTTACAATTGTACGGCGTAATTTTTTTTGAAGTTAGGCTAATTTTCTTTATAGTCTCATCTACAGCGTTGTTATTTCTTAACTATATGTCTGTTTTTTTTCCTGGGTGTGTTTTCGGCAAACCAGAGGAAAACCGGTGTTCGAACCTGAGGGCCTCTGGTTTGTGAGTGCAGTGTCTTAATCACTGCGCCAACCTCACTGGGTATACAAACTGCTGTTTGAGACTGTAGGCCTACACTAAAAGTAACGGTAATTTTCTCCTGCGTTAAAAAGTATCACTAGGTTGGGGGAAAAAACTGAACTGGTGAAGTTTTGTTTGCTTCCAAAAAAACACAAAAACAAATCACTCCTTCGAGTTGAACGCCGATGGATTTCCATAGCAAGTTATGAATATTGATGGTTGCTCACGCAACTCAGGCATGCATATTTATGGGCGGTCGTCAAAACAACATTTTTACAATTCACAACCGTGCGTTGTGTGGGGTTCTCGGCATGTCCGAAAGTCCAAAAACATATTTCATAATACAGGTTACTGCGACTACAAAGAGTCACCGTGACGCTTGTTTCTGGGAATGACTCTATCGTGTTTCTCATTATGTCTCTGATTTATATGAAAGGCTCTGATTTTTAACGCCTTGAAGGATTTGGCGTGTCATAACGCTCTTTAACGAGGGCCAGAGTGGCGAAGAGAAACTTGAGCTGTTTCAGTTGAACGAATCGAGACATGTTTTCTGAAGGAGGGCCGCCTATTCAGGGGTGTATTTAGCTGTGTGTTGGTGAGCCGGGATGATAAGTGCGACGCTCGCTGGTTCTTCTAGCGCGGTATCGCCTCTAAACGCAAGGCTGTAGACTGGCGCGCATTCTTCTCATAGGTCAACTATGAGATTTCAGCGGTAACCTTAACATTATATGGCGGAGAAATTATGATAAACGTGTAATGCGAGGCCCTTGAGTGCTTTCAAAAATCTGTTCCAGGCGTTACATGTCTATAAAGTAGCCTACATTATAAAAACAAAATTACAGAAACAGGACCATTCATGCGTCCTCAGCTATTTTTAAATGCTTTTCGTAAACAGGCTCCACTCGAGGTCTGATTAGTTTGGAATTCACGTTATTTTTCCTGAAGCTCCAACATCGTGTGTGTTCCCGGGCAGACGGGGGCCGTAAGAGAAGAAATTCTAAAAAAACAATAGAAAGAAATACTGGAGGTAAAAATATATCTCCACATCGTCAGGGTATAGATGAACAATTAATTATTTGTTTCGACTTAACTTTCTTAAAAATTTCGTGTTCTCACATAGCATTTTGTTCAGCTTTCGTAACTACTATGAAAGAAATGAATAATGAAGAATTTTTACACAAAAAAATGCCATATTAAACAATTTATTTGTGACAGTAAACAATGTTTTCTTTTCAAACAAGTAGGTACAGACCTGCAAAACTCGCGTTATTATTCGGCAACATTCCAGGCATGCCAACTGTTATACATTTCGACACCCTCTGTCATTATTGATAGGTCCTGAAAAAAATTTCGCAGTTTCATTGACCTCTAGGATAGAGTCCACAGTCCTCTACAAATTATAGAAATTAGAATTTCAGCCTGTCGTGAAATCAATTTGATAATTTTTGTTGGTTCCCAGTTATTGGATAATGTGTTACTAAGTACAGCGTTCTCAAAGACAGGTAAGATATGGAGAGCAAGGACAACTCAGGGAATTGAACATGTGTCTTCTCAACATGGAAAACACAGGGAAATTGACAAAATGTTGGTTACCAAACATGATTTAAATTTTCAATACTATTCTTAAAATACTATGTCTTAAAACAGTCTCGCAGAGTTCTTACGCCTCCTTAATACCCTTCAAAATTCCTTAATTTGTCTTTAATTGAATAAAGGCCCTTAAGAGTCCTTATCTATCATTAATAATCCTTAAAAATTCTTTAATAAATACTATTAGCGTACAAGTATGCGGGTATTTTAATGTTCTGTTGTTTCCGACTTGATAGCAAACAACGCTGTGCTCATGTGCAGTACAATTGGTGAATTTCGGGCCACATTATTAGACATAATATATAATAAACCTTTTAAAATCCTTTTTAATAACTATAATCTTACGTTCAAACTAAAAGGTTTTTTTTTACTGTCTGACTTTGAACTTATAAAGTAAATGAAATTAGTGATCAAATTAAATGTTGCGGCTATAAATTTCAGATGGACAGTATGCTTGGGTTAGACAGTGTTCCAGAGATAATTATAGACTATGGGCTTACCTGTAGGAATTAAACTACATAATAATTTTAGTGAACTAAAATTACAAAATTTTTATTGAAGTACTGTGTGAAAGTAGTGAAGGCGACGAAGTGACGGAGTCTTAAAAAAATTAATTATTTTTTGTTTGCACAAGAGGGTACGATCAAACCATGATTTTAATGTAATCACGAATTCATTTGTAGATTTAAAAAAATCAATCTGGTTTCATAATTAATAGACTGAAAAAAGAAAAAAAATGACGACTCAACTGTGTATTAATTTAATGATTTTGAGCACAATCAAATGTCTATAGTAATTCATCCAGTAATGATAATGTGCCGTTTCTATGTTAAATAAAAAGTGTCCTCATGTTAAAGACTAGCAGCATTGGTTGCATATCATTGAAGGAAATAACAGTAAAAACTCTTACTGCGCGGAAATATATTTTCGACTAAATGTGTGTTAAAAAAAAAGGATTTTTGTAATTATATATATGTAATTTAATAATTTTTTTCGTTATTTTAAATAATGAAACAGCGAAAAATATGTGGTTGGACAGGGAATACAGGGAAAAATCACGGAAACTTTATAAGTAAGAGAGTGGGAAATCTTTACTAGACACCGATGACTACAGACCGGAAAAATTCACGTTTTCAATGCCCTTTAGGATTTTAATGAGATAGATATATTATTTTCATAGGCAAATTAAAATCCTTAAATGATATTTTCTAGCCCTTGTACCATTTATTGACACAACCCCCTACACAAGCAGGCAAATGTCACATGCTAATTCGCTTGAATCGTGGAGACCTTGCAGATAAACTGTGAGCAAATCAAAGAAGCAATGTGAAGGTAAATTTGTTTGGATTCCAGTATGTCGCGAAATGAGCTCGCAAATTTTTACGGTTTCTACCAATGTAAAACTTGCAAAAAAATCCTATCCCAATGTTGATTCGTTCATTGGAAGCATTTAAGGTTTTCAGGAAGGACCTTCAGCTGTTCCATCGTGTCCCTCCCAATGTCGCGAATGGCGTCAAAACGTTTTCCTTTCAGTACGACCCATTTCTAGGGACTGGAAAAATTCAGGGTTTCAATGACCACTAGGATAGCCTCCACGATTCTCTATGTACTCGGGCAACTATCACCTGGTCATTGGCCCGACTCGGCACACCTGTTTACTGCGATTCTTATGATTCGATACTTCTTTTGTTGAGTGTTTGCCATTGGCTCAGAGTCCTTCAGGCAAATTGCGGTCCAATCACTGACGCAGCATTAAGCTAAACGAGTTTGGATTCCAGCCTGTCTCGAAAGGAATCCGCGAATTTTTCCGGTCTCTACCCATTTCTTCCGGTCTCCGCCTTACAAACAAAACTTAGGGCTAATGTTAACGCGTTGTTCGAAATCCGCGATTAGAGATTCGGAAATTTCGCGTATTCGTTCAGTCGCAAGTTAGATTTCAAATGTGCTGTGTTCTCTCGCGCTGTGTTTCTTGATTGGACCGCATTTGTTCGGCCACGCCCCTCTGCGACCTTGAGCCAACGACGCCCAGCTAGGAGAGAAGTAAGCGATTCAGGTAGTGCATTTTAACAAGGATTAAAAAAAAAAGTTCTCGCTAAGAAATCAACCAACGGGAATGAAAGCGTGGGCTGAACACACATATCACATTGGATTCTACCCTGAGGCCGGACGCAAAATGTCTGGGTCTCTATCGGTGATGCGCGCGACCGACACGGTACATGACGTCACTATTCCTCCTGGAAGCCGGCTGACAAGTCAACAACTTGTTCAAACTGGACACCGACTATCTCAACGGATCAGGCTATCAGGCTTATTACTTCAAATAGATGTAGAAGTTGCTGGTGTAAAAGTACATTCACCTTAGTTTTTGACGTGACAACGTCTAATAAATCGGTGCACGCACGAAAAAAGTGTCCCGTTACGCTGTGTCCCGTTACGCTCATTGTACGCTTGCGCCGCATCTATCTCTCTTCCACTCGACTGTTTATAAAGTGAAGTGAAAAGTTAATGTGGTTTTCATTGCTTATTACAACAACAATTTCGGCAATAAAGTTTAATTATTCTTGCATTTTAAAAATCTGATTACTAGTATAATTTCAAGTATTTATTCTTTTATTATTAAAAATGATTCAACTTTATTCATAAAGTATGCAATCATTTAATCAAGGTGTTGTTATGACGTCACGTTAAACTATCGTCCGTAAACAACCAACAACAAATATTTTTTTTAATCACACATCTTATAGCTAGAGACCCGAAAAATTCGCGGATTCATTTCGCTATAGGCTGGAATCCAAATACGTTTGCCTTTTTTACTGTTTCAGTGATTGGACCACAGTTTATCAAAAGGACTCTTGCCAATGAAAAACATTTAAAAAAAATAAGTACCGAATCACAAGCATTACAGTTAACAAGTGTCACGAGTCAGTAGCCAATCAGCAAATGTACTTTACCCAAGTGCGTACAGGATCATGGAGTCTATCCTATAGGTGAGTGAAATCGCGAATTTTTCCGGTCATTACTTATAGCACACTCGTACACTTGCACATTATTATAAACTCTTACACATTTATCTTTGGAAGTGTTCACTTGTAACACGCGTGGTGACCCACTAATATTTTTTTTTTCATACCATCGTGGTGACAAAGAAACTGTTCTCTATAGCCGGTGAAACTTCTCTCTCTCTCTCTCTCTCTCTCTCTCTCTCTCTCTCTCTCTCTCTCCACCACGCCTAGCCGTGGTTCCATTACGATCGAAGACGCCGCGAGACGCCCGCGGGGAAAATAAAATTTACGATCGACTCATGTGCGAAGCGAGGGAGGGAAAAAACCCCAACGCACGAATAAGTACTGGGGTAGTTTTTTGTGGGGTAGGAAAGGGGGTAAAGGGTGAGAGCGCGAATTTACACCCGTCGCCATTGTCGCTACGTAAAGCTGTTCGCTGCCGACACACTGTTAAAAAATATTTTCTCTCTAAGAGAGGGCTGCCTGGTCGGAGGTACGAGTTCTAAAAGCGCGGGAGGGCGGTAAGGTCGACACTGGATCAAGCATCGCACGCCTCTTCGCCTTTACGCGCCAGGCTCGTAGCTGGCGTGCTGTCTTCGCGCGGGACCGTGAGCTGTTGCCTCATACTTTTATGCTGGGATATTAAAGATAAAATCTCCCTGCACGTCCCTAAACCACTTAACAATACTAGGATGGAATTTTTCATGCCTAAAAAGTCAGTGAAAAGAAACGTTTTGGTCTTTTTTCACTATTAAAACAAAGGCCAATTGAGTGGAGGAGAGATAGATGCGGCGCAAGCGTACAATGAGCGTAACGTACAATGTGCGTAACGGGACACTTTTTCGTGCGTGCAGCCGGCGTTCATCGATTTATTAGACGTTGTCACGTCAAAATACGAAACTTCAAAAATAATCTGCAAACCCAGTTCAGTTAAAGACAATGTTAAATTTCTGTACTGTTTTTTTTCTTTTAATTGTATTATATTAGTATTTAGTTTTCTAATATTTAATTTATTATTAATAAATTAATTAAATTAATAATATTTAATTTAATTTAATATTTAATTTATTTTTTTCACGTACCATCAGTTGTAAAACATTCAAGAGTGAATTTGGCCGCGACTGAATACATAACTAGGCAAGTGCAGTGGCACTTCAATGCTATTCGTGTAATAAGATGCATTAGAGCAATCTTGAGCGGATATTAAATGCCACTTTGACACCTGGAACTCTGCAAGTTTATAGGCCACCTTGATTTTACAAATCATCCAAGTAATTTCGTCAACGTACGGGTTGACCCGCGCGTAACAAACATCAACCCGCATGTAGTCACTTCTGTAACTATTGGGGTTAAATACCAAGCGAATTGGTGTGTCAAATGCAACTTTATGATAGTGAAACTACTGTGGAATATATTTGGTAAACTAAAAATAGTCATAGTAAAAAGTAATCCCAAGTTTGAGAAGACGTTATAACAATGTCATTACACGTTCATAATATACATAGTCGCGTTCATGAACTAAAATCGTCCCGCAGTCGATAACGCACCGGGCTACGGTGCGGGGGCTCTGGGTTCGAATCCCGGGTAAGACATGGATGCAATTTGTGTTTTCTTATTACACCAACAATCACAACTACAATTTCACAATGACTCGGGGTGACATAACAATACAACGTTAAGGGGGGGGGGAGATGATTGGCACACTGAAAAAAAGATAGCGTAGACTCAGAACGCGCGCTTTTTAACCGGCAGGGACGTGGTTCAAACCTCGCCACTCGGATTTTTTTAAACCTTTTTTAATAACATTATTATATAATAATTTTTAATATAAAACTATAATTTTTTTTTGTTTTAAAGTGAATTTTACTGGCTACTAGTATGTGACATGGTTTAATTTCTTTCAGAAAAAAAAATAATTTCAGTTAGCGTTTTAAAATTCTAAGAATTTGTACGATTTAATAAGTTTAAATAAAATTATATAAAATATTCTGAAATAATTTTAAACCAAACCACACAATAGCCAAAAGCATTGCCTATAAACCCAAAAATTTTCAGTAATTTTTTTCCATTTAGTTCTCCTTACCCATACTGCACACAAATGTTCAAAGTTCAACTTTGCCAGCTAATTATGCAAAAGTATGCACTACATGTTTTTGTTTTTATTTTGTTTAAGTTCGGCCACTAAACAAATGTGACTACGTTAAACGTAAAAATGAATTAATGACCTGGAACGAGACACGCCCCGTTGAAGAGACACTTTATTAACCGTTTTTCATAGAAGGTGTATTTTTCGCGAAAAGATTTCGAGATTATCTGTGCGTTAAAACACTTTAGCATCGTCCGTGTTTAGTGACTGCGTGAGTTTCTTGGAGGGACATGACTACATCCGCAACATTATCGCAGCCATCTTGTGTGGAAGCTAACGCGGCCGGAATGGTCAGGCCAAATAAGGCGATGACTTCTCTTGCAGACGGCCTCCAATTACAAGGAAAATTGCAGTCTAATGAGCGATATTTTTTTTTTCACGACAAAGACCTGCCTCAGCTCAGTTTAATTTGAAACAGTTACAACGGTAAGTAACTTTTAAATTTAAAAAAAAAAAAAACTTTTTTTCTAAACAAAAGGGGGGGGGGGGGGGCTCTATGAAAGTAAATTATTTTATGAATCTACAAACATTCGTCTTATTTTCCTAGCTGAATATTTCTAAAATTAGTAGGTGCAGTCACAACTCTGGTGACTGTCTTGTATATTTCTGTTCAAAACATGCCAAGTTTGCAGTTGTTGTTGCCAAATGACTTGTCGCCGGATAGTTTCAGCTCTTGCCAGCGATGACTCGCCCTGCATTTAGTACAAGCCTTGCCTGGCTCCGCTTCTAACGTCTTCTAACATGCCGAGCTGCTACTGTCTCTCAGCCCTACCTCTGCATCATTAAAAGTGTTTGTACACTTAGTTTTTGAAGTTGTACTTTTTTTAGGCGCGTTATGAAAATAAATGTTGAGAGTGTATTTTTACGATTTGCGGGCTCCATGCAACAAAATTTTACAAAATGAAAAAAAAAATATAGGTATGTGCTTTTATATCTTATTCTTTACTGATTGATAGAGACCTGATAAATTCGCGGATTCATTCGGTGATAGGCTAGAATTCAAAAACATATACCTCAGATAATTTTGCTATTGGTTTACTGTTCATCTGGACGAATCTCAACCAGTAATAAACCCTCTACCAAAGAAGGATCGAATCACAGACAAACCAGCTGAGACGACTTACAAGTCGGCAGCCAATGAACTTGCGTTATTTGCCCGAGTGTACAGGGGTATGTGCAATCTATCCTGAAGGTCATCGAAACCGCGAATTTTGCAGGTCTCTAGTGATTGATATCGAATACTGGTCCATATAAATAAAAACTTTATTTATTATGAATATTTGTGGTGGAAGATGTGTCTATACTTTTTTTCAAGTGTATTTATATAAGTGAAGTTATGTTCTCTTACGTATGTTTTATTTGCTTTCTAAATTATTACATAATTATTTAATAAATCAATTAAAACAGCTTATTTATTGATTTTCATAATAAAATAAAATTTATTTCGTTTATTTTACTAAATTAAATAATTAACTTTATACATGTGTTTATTTTAATATTGGACATTGAGTATATATTGAAATGTTTTTAATTTGATTGAATTTCTACATTACAACCGTATTTATATTATCACTGCAGTCCTTTTGTTATTTTATTTATATTAATTATTTGCATGCAAAATCAAAGTTAGTTTTTTTTTATTACGCCAAGTAAGTATATAAGTAAGTGCATACGTACACGCGCCCATTTTTTTTTATTAAAGAGGACTTTTTACTTTTATCGTCATAGCACAAGTGTTAAAAGAAGCGGAGGCTGCAAGATGCGTGATAATTTATTGTACCATTTAAGGTGATTCGAAGTGTTCACGACTGCGGCGCTAGTTGCTCTATGAAAACCACAGATGAAAGATGTTAGAAAGCAGGCGTATGTGCATTTTTTGCCATGTTAATAACTGAAGTCAAAATTATACGCCCCCTTTCCCAAAGTCCCCCTTGCTGAGGTGTTTTTGACATCTATGTTTTACAATATTTTCTTCGTGACATTTTTACGATTCCTAGTAAGTAACTACATTCCAAGCTATTAATCTTTCGCTTTTTTTTTAGTTTCAGCCTTTATACAACTATGGTTGGTTTTGTAAACAAATTGCTAGCTAGAGTGACTACACAGACTAATACCTCCTCAATGATGCCAACTATTATAAGGAGTGAAAAAAAAGTAGTTAATTCCAGCTACACTGAACACTTCTTCAATTAGCATCATTTCTGTCAATAAATAGTGGAAATTATCATTTAACCACAACGTGTCTTATGCCTCTTCGAACTGACAACATGCGAGAACAAAGCTTTTATACTTCAAAGTCTGCTCGAATTAAAGAGAATAATACCTTTCAAAAATTTGTAAACTGAGCCAATAACAAAAATCACTGGATATAATGTAACGTGCTCTTCATACATTTTAAAAGTGAAATAAAAAAATACCGGTTTACGGAACCATTCTGGCCGTACAAAGAAACTTAACCCAGCTTACGTTTTCTTCATAGCTAACGAACATTGCTGAGTGTAAAAGTAAAACAGTCTTGCACGAAGAGCAGGTTTCGGAATTAATCCGTAATCGCAATCGCGATTTGAAATTCACGACGAACAATCGCCCCTATCGCGAGCGTAATTATCACGCGAGCTATCGTTGTCACGTACGGTTACGACACGGCGAATTTTTTTTTTTTTTCTCGACGCTTGCGCCCGTTTCAAAGCATCACACGTCCACAACTAGGGTATACTTCTTCTATTCGGTGCCTGGGTTTCGATTACCGACTGAGGCAGTAAAAATATATATTTTTTGACGTGTGACATCTTACCTCTCGGTATAAACGGCATTTGGTAAAAGTAATTTCGGTAATGGAGCGGAAGTCGCACGGAACGGGAATTTGTAACCACCGGTGCTGCCATCTACGGCGAATGGCGCGAACCGAAGTTCACAAAGACAAAGGGTAAACTTTATAGTATTTACTGTTTAGTGCAATTAAACAAGGTGGGCAGTATTTTAATACAATTCCCTTGTCGAAAATCAGGTGAAAAGCAGGCGTTTAGTATTTTTTTTTCAAGCCTTTCGCTTTTATCGGATTGTTTCGTTGTATAGTTTAAAGTTTCGGTCGGAAAATTGAATAATTCAACAGCTGCCTCCCCTTCTAAAGTGAAAAAAAAAAAAAAGTTATAAATATACAAGCAACCAACAAATTTCTGGAAAAAATTTATTAACATGTTTGTTTTTGTAAATTTAAATATTTTTTAAAGAAATTATATAATAGAGACACTGAGTCATCTGTGAGAATTCATAAGTAGAGAGAGGAAAACATTTTCGGATTAATTTCGAAACAGGCTACAATCTGTGCCGTTTTTGCTATTGGTTCACATTTTGCGTCGAGGTCTCTGGACCAATGAGAAACACTCATCAACAATAGTACCTACCGAATCACAGGCTACTATGTTGAGACCTCTTAGGGCGGTATTCAAAGACACAATGATAAGGGTTTAGGTATTGAATATGCTACAACTGCACCCTAACAGTATTCCTAGTAGCCTACACGATAGGAAACGGCCAGTCCCTTATTTTTAGGGATCGGGTATTGCTCTATTCGTTGCCGATGTGTTTTCCAAATTCCGCGCATGCGCAGAGCTCGATTTTTCTTTGATTGTGGCGGACACGCGTCTGGCGCCATTAACTCGTATATAGTCATTTTCGTGATCATCGGGGGACGTACCAAGCTTTTTTGGTGTGCGAAATTAAACTTTATTATAGCGGAACTATCCTGGAATACATTTTGTACTTTTTAATGGTCATGGCAAGAAATAATCGCAACTTAAAATTTACTTGAAGATATTAGAAAGGTGGTTATATTTTTGCGCGATGGTGCTGCTAACTCTAGTGTTTGTGCTGTAACAATGGTATGCATCGATGGTTGCGAAACGTTCGATAGAATGCTTAAAACTATTTTCTAGCCTCGCGCAGAGCATCGTTTATTAAAAAGGTTGCCTATATTTTCCCTTATTGCGATTCGTTTTGTACACGTTGCGGAAAACGACCCCGCGTATTAGGTTGTGGGTTGTGTCCCAACAAGGCAGTGCTTATCCGAGCGTCTTAGGAATCCGCTCTTAAAGTCTGCGGCCAATGAACTTGTGGTACGTGCCCAAGTGTGTAGAGGACTGAGTACTTCCTGTATGTATGACTACGCGAATTTTTTCAGTCTCTAGTCATAAGATCCTCCTTTGCTACGAAAGTGGTTTGAGTTCCGGAAAAAAAAAATAGTCCCCCCCCCTTCACCATACCTTCACCGGCCATTTCGAGTTGGATATGCCCGAAAATAAAACCTAGTCCCGTCAGAAATTTTTCATCCTACCAAAAAAAAAACAAATATTAAATAAATAGTACGATACCATCAAAGTCTCTTATGGACTTATCTTAACCCAAAACATTTTTTTTGACAGGTCAGGTGTGCTTGTAACTAACTAAATATAACGAATAAAAATAATAAAGAATAACTAAAGAATAAAAATAGTTTTAAAATAAAAGCTGCTTATTTTTAATCCAACATAATTCATACGCTACATTACAAAATATACTTAGGCATTACTTCTAAAAAAAAAAAAATACAACAGAAGAAAACAAAGCAAGTCATTAGTGATCAATTTATTGTGTTTATAGTTAAAGAGTCCTGCACGTCGTTTCTGCATAGATGAATGGGTTTCCTCCGGGTGCTTCCGTTTTCAAATTTACAGTTCGTTCCCGTCAATGTCTTGATTGCTTGTCAGTCCACCTAGTTCGCAACACCGGGGAAGGAGGTCATCAAAACGGTCAAAATATATTTTTTTTTAGTGGTGGGAGGGGTGAATTGGCCTCCTACGACCACGGCCAGCCGTGGTCGTGTTTAGGGGGTAGTAGACCTTGCCATCTTGAAATTTCAAATATTTTTATAGTGCTTGCGAAAAAAATTCCGTGCTGTTTTTTTTTTTTTTTTTTTTTTTTTTTAGTTGACAAGGCATGGGACTTACTTTTTGGCTACTTGTTTGAAGTGAACACTTTTAAAACGGGTGTGATCTTCGTGAAAGTTGTAGTCGCCCGCATGAAGTATAAAGCAGATACTAGGATAAAATTCGCGCTTTCAGGGATGTTCATCTCTGGGATAGATTCACAATCCACCTACGTAAGCAGGCAAATGCCCACCTGCTCATTTGGCTATTGATTCGTGAGACCTGTCAACGGGGATGCCCCGCGATTCGATAAATTTTTGGTTAAAGGTTTCTCATCGGCCCGATGTCCTTCAGATAAACTGTGAGCCAATCACAGAAGCAATCTGAAAGTTTGATTATTTTGGATTCTAGTACATCGCGGAATAAATTCGCGAATTTTTTCCGGTCTCCAGTAATAAGTAGGGACCGGAATAATTGTCGGATTCATTTCGTGATAGGCTACAATTCAAATACACAAATCTTTAAGCCGATTTCGTTATTTGGCTAGCTGTTCTTCTGGGCGACTCTGGGCCAATGAGAAATAATCGACCAAATAATGATCGAATTAGACGCAATCCAGTTGAGATGACTCACAAGTCAGCAGCAAATAAACCGGCGTTATTTGTCAGAGTGAACAGAGAACTGTGTAGTCCATCATGAAGGTCATAGAAACTGCGAATTTTTCCAGTCAGTCCCTATTAATAAATTATTTCGCGCGGCTCTTACAGAATAGAGTCTGTTAGTGAATTCGTGGTTGCAACAATGTATGGCAGGTCTGAAAGATATGATTCGTGCCTCGACGTGCCAAAACGTTCGGTTAAATACTTCAGAATCAGAAATATGCCAATAAGATGGAAAAATCCAAGATGGCAAGGCCTAATATCCCTCAGATCCAGCGACCGTTGGGCATGTCATGGAACACACGGTTCCGCAGCGAAACTAACAAGGGCGCAAATCTGTAGGATTCGGCGTAATCTGCGACCCAACGGTTTTTCTCGTGTGGGAATAGCCGTCACCAGTCATCTCACTCGACGGTCTTGGACTATTTGCATGCAATAAGCGGAAAACTATATATTATTTTTAAAAAAATCCTTAAAACATAGTTTTGGCGTTTTAGAGTTACGATTGCTTCCGCAGTGACGAGCGTTATATTTACTGCCGAATAATACGCATAATTTTACCAAAAAAAAACTTGGAAATTTGGCTTCTTCCATAGATGTATGTATGTGTGTGTATATATAATCTTGTTGCAGTTAATTAGCACTGTTTACTTTAGAACTATTTTTATGTTGATCGCTTTTAAATGCAATTTAATCCCACTGCTACGCAAAGTTGCATTGCGCCATTGGACAGGTTTATTTGATTGGCTCCCAGAGTACGTTTTATAACTCTTTATTTATGGTAGAGGGGTGGTGAAAGTAGAAGGCGAATAATTTAGCACATATCAACCCGAGCATTAAACTAGAAAATATGCAAAACAGGAGCAGTAAAAAAAAGTTTAGCGAGTCTTTCAGTACTCTCCAAAGATTTATAACATCTAACCTCTCGGTAATGAGAAAAGTCATGTGCTCTCATGTTTGCAAATACACTTATAACACGAAGCTCGGACGCGAAATTTTAACGCAAAGTTCTTTAAAATAAGACCGAGCGTGACAAATTGTGTTTTCAACTACATTTACTGACGTAATAATCACACACGCTGCTAGAATTCGCTGCCGGAGCAGCTACGTCGACTAATGAACCATTTGATTAACAGGCTGAAATTTTTGACTGTATTACAAAGCCGATAAAAGCGAAAACATGAATTGGAAAAATTATATAACCCAGCTTGAAAACCTTATTTTTGATAAAGGTTTTTTTTTAAATACCGCCCACAATGTTAGTATTAATTAAACAGTTAATATTATAAAGATTTTTATTTGACTCTATGTATGAACTTTGGATCGTGCCATCCGCCACAGGGTGGCAACACCGGGGTTACACACTTCCGTTCCATGCGACTTCCTTTCCAAACACGAAAATACTCCTACCAAATGTGTACCGAGAGCTTAGATGTTATACATAAAAAAAAGTACGTTTTACAAGGAAATTCTCTGTAAAATTGTTGCTGATGAAGGCTATTTTGTTTTGATGCTTCAAGCACGCAAAGTATTGTACATTCTCCAATTCATCTCTCTGAAACACCTTAAAAAAATATACATGTGTGTTCTACTGCTGTATTACACTATGCAGTTCTGTACCATCTAACATGCATTTCCATGTCTGCGTGGCGCAGACGAATTGCCTGTTTCGCGTGAACAATCGCAACTTTTTTTGACGTGACAAGGTCTAATAAATCGATGAACGCCGGCTGCACGCACGAAAAAGTGTCCCGTTACGCACATTTTCCCGTTACGCTGTGTCCCGTTTCGCTCATTGCACGCTTGCGCCGCATCTATCTCTCTTCCACTCGATTGGAACAACTATCGATTTGACTTCTCGAGGCACATTAAACTTGAAACACTCCCATTCGTTTCCTACTTTTCCTATCATCGTCCTATCAACAGAATATCACAGATTGAAAGAAGTTAAATAGCAAACATGTATAAAAGTTATAGTTAAAAAAATCTCTTCGTTAAAGTAATAAACATATTTGAATTAATGAGTGCAAATAAAAGTAAATTTATCAATTAAATTGTAGATTTCATTTCACTCCTTCTTTGTATCCATACAAATTAGTGATAATTCAATAAAAATGATTCAATTTTATTCATAAAAGTATGCAATCATTTCATAAATGTTTTGTTATGACGTTGTCACGTTAAACTGTCGTCCGTAAACAGACTTTACAGACAACCAATTTTTTCAGTTAATTAATATGTAATTGTGTGAATTGCGTAATTGTACTAAACAAAATTTATATGGCAGCAGTGTAATTTAACATTTAGGCGTGTATTGTGTATTTTTTTACTCTTGTACTGAAGAAAGAATAGTTCCAAAAATGCAAACTTGCAATATTGTAATTACTTGGTTAATATCCAATTCCGGATGATGTATATACCTCGTGAAATGTAAATTTACATGTTACTTGTGTTAATTTTACACAACTTGCAGTTAATTTGAATGCCGAATAACACCCATAATTTTACCACAAAAAAATTACTTCTTAATTTTGTTTCTTCCATATGTGTGTTTACATATCTGTAAAATCTTAGAGCAGTTAATAAACAATGTTTACTTTAGAACTATTTTTTATGTTGATCACTTTTAAATGCAATTTAATACCACTGCTACGCAGAGTTGCATTGCTAATATTTTAGCACCTTTCAACCCGAACAGTAAATGATAAAAGATGTAAAACAGGAGCAGTTATTCTTTTGTTTGTGCTGATGTAGCGGAGATTTTAAAATTGGATTTAAGGTTTCTTTCACGGCGCGATTATTAAATACGGAGAAAAGAACAACATAAATCGGATATACTGGAAAAGAAGAAAGAAAATTAAACATCAATGCTGAATTAAAAATAAATTTAATGGACAAAGCCATCGACACTACTGTCCCATGGAATCATAATAACTCATCTTCTCTCTAGCAAAGAACTTATATATGCTGGAATCACCATAGCACGATGAACGCTATGAGGATAAATTAGTTTTTTAATCAATCACCTTTGACGCTTCTGTGACGTCAGAACGGGAAAATTCGAGATCGCGAGACATTACGATGTAAACTTTTTTTTTTCTGTCCTGACGCAAGATACAAGTTATTGAAATGAGCATTCAGAATTTGGTTTCACAATGACGGTAATGTTTACCGAATTCGTTTGTGAAAGTTTCACAAGAAAAAAATTATTGTTATTATTATTATTTTTACCAAACCGATATCTTCTCAAACAGGTCTAGTAAAATAAAACTTATTATTGTTGATGGCAGTCGTGTAAGTTGTGCGTATTTAATGGAAGGAAGCATTTAAACATCGATTCGTGTGTTCTGTACGTCGCGCTGTTTAGAAATCGCATGTTCTCAATAACGCGATGTTTTTACTACTGTCTCTTTGCGTCTGTCGCACTATTTTAATTCTAGTAATTAGCCTGCAGGAAATGTAGCAGAAGGGAAAAAAAATTAAAATATTTTTTTTTTCTCCTTCTTCCTTACTTCGGCAAGCTTGTAAGTTGCGGTGAAATTTTAACGGTCGAATAGCTAAACGGTGCCAACGATTAAAGCGGAAATAAAAAAAAATTGCCTGGGAAGGGGGGGGGGTGGATAACTGTAGATATGGCTGTGGGTTTGTTTGTTGAGGTTCCAGAGAAATGAAATAAGAATTTACAGTCATAGCATTCGTCAATCTGGATGACTCGACTCTTAAAGGAAGGGGAAAAGAAACCGCTATGCTTCGCTCACTCTTTGATTTTTTTTTATCGCGCGAATATTTCGGTTGGTGTAGCACCGGTGAGGTGGAGACGGATTGTATTTTCTTCTCATTCTTCTTCTCCTTCACGATTTATCAAAAATTCTTTCAGGCAGCCGGCGCGACGTATAATCCACGCATTGTGATCGAGCATTTTTCATCTGCGTAGGAAGAATCAAAACGACCGCAAACTTCAAAGTACCAGATGGTTTCCGAGCGCGGTGATTTTGATCACGTTGGATTATGGATGACGTTTTTACTTGGCTGGGTACTATGTGATTGCGTCTGTATCAATCACAGTTTGTGGATTAATTGAATCTGAGTAAAAAGCGGTTATGTTTGGAAAACAATTATTCATACCACTGAGTTTAATTTCTCACAGTCTAAAACATGTTTTTTTTTTTACACCGTAAGTTTGGCACAGCGTCAAAACATTAAGAACAGTTCTTGTGTTTGGTTGTAAAATATTGCAATAATAGTATTAAAATATTGCATAATATAAAACACTATAATATATAGTATGTATAGGTGTGTGTATATATAATATAATTATATATATACATATATATACACACACAGTAGAGCTTCGACTATCCGAACCTCGTTCAACTGAACGACCGTTTAACCGAACCCGTTCCAGAAGGCAAAATTATTCTTTGTTTCGTAGTTCCTATGTTTGTGGGTTCCTTTGTGTACTGCAATTGTTTTACAAAAAAAAATACATATTTGTGTTTATTATTACTGTTTATTTGAAATATCGTTTATCAGAACACCCCCAGTTAACCTATTAGTTCGAACAATCGATGCTCCACTCTGTGTGTGTATGTGTGTGTGTGTGTATATATGTATATATAATCATATGTGAAAATCAGTAGGATTCCCAGGGGCTCGTGGGATAGCTTTTGTCATTTCCATTTTACAGTTACTGTTTTGCAACTGCTAACGGGCCCCTTCAGAGAGGGGATTTTAGATTCCAGGGGGGGGGGGGCAGGGCGTCCAGAGATATATGCTCTTGAATATAAGTATTTTTCGAATATTTTCTATCGTGGAAAAGAGTCCCGAGTTATTTATTTTCAAGAACGGGTGAAACGACGCAGACGTCATGCTCGTAGGGGGACGTCTTTTCTGGTTGTCAATGACGGTTCGGTTTATAACGACGCTCGCCATTTATGCCACGAGACCCCCCTTTTTCCCTTCATCATCCTCTGAGGCGTCACGTGTGCCGCCATTTTGTTCACACCCCTTCAAGAGAGAGTCTTTAGTATTTCACACGAGACGGCGAGAAGCAAGAAGAAGGGGGGGGGGGGGGGGAGAAAAGTAGCAGGGAAACCAGCGCACCTTAAAAAAAAAAATCAACCACCCCTTCTACCCTTTAACGAAAACCAACCTCTCTCTCTTCCTCGCAGCCCCGTCGGGTCCGGCCGCCATTTTGAAAACCAACCTCTCTTTCTCTCCGGGTAGACCGCGTGTATCATAATCCCATTAGTTTTCCCTCCCAGCATGCAGAGCGGACGTGTCCGCGTTTTAATATGCCCGGCGGAGGGGTTGGGTTGAGAAGTGGTTGGGGGGGGGGGAGGTCGATAAGGGGTGGTGGCGCGGCTGTCTCTGTTCACGGACCGATGCGCGCGGGAAAATACAGGGTGCGACCCCAGGGTGGTAGCATGCCAACCCCCTCCCCTTCCCCTCCACCCCGGGAGGGGGTTAAAGTCTTTTTAACCAGGGCTAATCCGCGCCACAATATATGCGTAGCGCACTTCCCCCCCTCTCCTCCCCTTGTTCCGGAAAGGGGCTTGGGACGAGTATACGGAAGGGGTGGGAGTGCGTGGAAAAGGAATCACTGGCTGATGGTGAAAGAAAGAGGAGAGAAGGGAAGGGAGAAATGCATCGATGTGTGTATTCGCGCACAGGGGCTGCCAGCCGAGCGAGTAACGCATCCATTTCTGTTCCTCTCTCCCCCCCCTTCCCAATTTGACTCCCCCCCCTCCCCTCGAGAGAACAAACCCCTCCGGTCGGAAAAGCTTGCGGGGCTAATCGCGTACATCAAAGCGATTCCCGAAGGCTTATGACGTGTGCGTTACCAGCATTTCATTAAACGCCGAACCAGGCAGGCGACATTCTAGTCCAAAGGGGGGTCGGCGGACTATATAGCCAGGGTTCGTTGGGTCGGGTTGAGTAAGGGGGGGGGGGGGGTAACAGTCGCCACCACCATCTGAAAAGTTGGCAAACTGACGTCGGTTTTGTACGTTTTCGGCAGCTGGTCGGATGCGCAGATGATATTGCGTAGCTCGTCCCCTTGCAATGTGTTATCCACGAAGACCTGGCGATATTCGCGATATTTTGTGGTACATAGTACTATTGATACTGGCGTGGGAAAGACAGGTCCGAAATGATAGCTCAAATGAATTAATTAGAGTTTTATTTATCACAAAATATTTTTGCGTGTGGGGAAACGGGTTCGTAAGGACAGCCTAATGAATATTTATACAGTTTTATTTACTATTAATATTTACATTACTAATAAAATCACCTCACTTAATGTCTGTTCACAAATCACTCGTGCTTAAAAATGTATTTTCATAAATCACTAAGTATCTGTCCAATAGACAGTTCACACTCCTCTCTGGGACCAGGCTCAAAAGTGGTTCGCCCCTTACCCCGCACCTGTCCTCGCAAAGTCTCGAGCTACTAGGTCACACACACACGCACGGTCCTGTCGCGCCGCTCGCAAAAGACGGGTCTCTCGTCCACAGCCGAACCCCTACTTCACTCAACTCGCGTGTGTCTGGAACACTCGGTAACTGCTGCGGAGGCCGGCGTCGCAGCTCTTCTATCCTCAAGCGGTCTTTACTGGAACCGACTGGAGTGGTTGTGACGTTTGTCGCGTCGTCATCCCCGTTCCCGACCCCGACGCTTCGAAGCATCAAGAATGATGGCGCTTATTCACGCCACTCCACGCGGGATTCCCAGGTCGCCAGGGAATAGATAACGGTGCCGGGGAAGGAGGGCGCGGGGAAAGGGGGTGGAGAGTCGGGGCCGCTATAATCCCTGAAGGTATGCACACGTGACATCAGTGGCCCGTCGCGCCCATTGCCACCCATTTTTGTAACAATATTTGCACTATTTATTAAATTAAAACAATACAAATGACTGGCACGCTTTGATAAGTCCACTATTTACTTTGCTCGACAGTGGCTCTCTCTAATGTTCGTCTCATACCACGCACCTTGGTCCTAACACACTGCCACGCGACACCGTCCCCTGGTAAAGACACAGTCCCATTTTCAAATGCGAAGGACAATAAAAAAGCGGGGATAAGTCCGACGTTTTTGGCACGGATTGTAGACACGGACATGACGGAAGGGTTTTTGTCGCCGAGGGGCAGGGAAGACTGATTCGGAGGTGACCGGTGTTTACCCCGCGATAGCAGGTCGCGCGTCCGTGGGGGTTCGCAATTAAAACACACCCCTTTCGCACGCTACTGGGGTTGGCTAATGAAGGGGGGAGGATCCCTAGGGACGAGTGGCAAGGGAGGAGGGAGGGAGGGCATCTCTTTGAAATGCGACGCCTTACACCCCTCCCCCCCCCCCACCACCTTTCCAGGCGTCGCTAGCGTTGACAATAATCGCAATATCGCACGCGACTTCGTGCCGCGTCCAAGAGAGGAATGGGCGTGCGAGGTATGGGGAAAGGGCTTCAAAATGGCAGGAGGGGGGGGGGTAAGAGAAAACCCCCCCCCCCAACTACCCACTTACGTTGGCAGCCCATATTTCCCCCCCTACGCAGCGGACGGCGAGGTAAAAGAAGAAAGGAGATAGCGTAAAATACGGGCGAGGTATATATAAGGTACTGACCCGAGAGTCGGTGCCAAATGAGACGCTTCGCATGAGCTATGGCCACCCGTTTCGCCCCTCATGAACCATCCCTACTACACCTTGAGAAGTATCCGGTGGCTGCACTAAATTAAAAAAAAAAAAAAGGAAGAAAAAAAATAGCAGGTAAATGATAACGGGAAGACTAACGACCTCCCGCCTATTCTGGAGGCAAGGTACGTAATCTCATAATTTGAGCCCTCATTGCATTGATCATGGGCGCCAGAGACTTTGGAAGGGGGTGGGGAGGAGGAGGGGGGGTTTCGAGACACGCAGGGAAGACACACTTCATCTCGCATCGCGTGAACGGGCGGCGGCTGGTGAGCAGATAAGGTCGGCCAGCCTTAAACCCGCCATTTGTAGCGCCCGGTTGCCCGTCCGATCACGCATCTACAGCCGGGGAGGGACCTCTTTCAAGAAGGGTTGAAGTCTCATCAGCATTCTCGGCCCGGAAGCTACCATTCAAATTTTTTTTATATATACCTAATAATAATAATAATTTATATATTTTTATATGCCTAATTATTTATTACTAGATACTGCACGATGATGTACATTAAACTATGGAAATATATTAATTGATATCCCAATGAACTTACCCTTTTTTATATAACTTGCATGGAACAAATTTTTGGTCAGAAACTATTTAAGCGGACGGAATCCAAAATAATTTTGCTTTTTTTTTTTTTTTTTTTTTTGCGAATTTCCGTGTTTTTGTTCGTGATCATGAAAATTAATATAATTAATTAATTGCATATTTGAGGTTTTATAAATTTTATAATTAATTTATTAATAAGTTTTCTTAAAATAAACGTAAAGACCTATTTATATATTTTTAAACCCTGGCATGAACTACAATTAGTCGTTCGTATCTAGCCTTTGTCTTAAAATTCTTCATTTTTGGGATATCATTCATAAAACCTGGAAACATGAGTATTCTAGTATTTTGGAATAACCAAATTTTTATATGTTTATGAATATGTTAAAAATTTAGAATTTTTAGACAAACAACTACAAGTAACTGTTAATTTAAAATTACATACTAACAATTCATTTAAAATTTAAATATAAATTGACTTTTCAGGTTTCCAAAACCATGAAATAAAAACTTATTGAAACGATAAAAACCTTTAATACTTGTTTACCAAATGTTATAGAAATACCAGCAAAGTACAGATTTTATTTAGCGTAGACCAACACTGCCTTAAAATGTGGCACTTCTCATTTGTATTCTTAGTATAGTTCTACTTCACGTACTGCCTACTTTATTTTTTTACTAATAATTATAAATACATTTTTTCTGATTAGATTGAATTTTAAAATATATGTGCAATGTAATTTTTTTATCGTAATATATTTTGAAAATAAAAGTTTGAATTTGTCTCTAAGAAATATCATATAGTAACAATAAATCTTTAATACAGGCAAGAAATAACTTATCTAAATTGTTGAAATTTTACAGTGCTTGTGCATTAATCCAGTCTTCTTTCAAAGTATCTTTATGAAAATATTTCACTACTTACTGATTTTAGTTCCTTAGGATCAAGTCGACAATTTGTTTCATTGAAGTTGAAGCACCGCTTCCTAATAATGCGATGTAGCTGTGCGTAAAAGTGGTTAAATTACTATATATTGATTATACCTGTGTGGTACCACATAGAATTTGGCTCTTCATTTTAGCAAATTTTATTCGCTGCGAAATATCCTCTTAAAACGTTGTTGATTGTAACAGGGAAATATATTCTTAGTGTCATTATTTTTCTTTTATATTAAATCAGGTTATTTTATATCGTACAACTTAGCTAAATGAATTGGTGATTGAGATTGAATATCGAAATGTTTCGAAACATGGCAAGGTGGAAAGCCAAAAACTATCAACCAAACACAGATTTTTTTTTTTGAATTGTCATGGAAAAACGAAAAAAAATTATTTTTATTTTTTTATGTATTTTTTCACAATTCGTTCTCATTCATTGCAGTTAAATTATAAAGTTTCGCTTTAGATGAAGTAAATATAAACAATGGTTTATGTAACATTGTACCAATAATCAATTCGGCGAGAAAACTTTGCAGAACTTACGTGCTGATATTTGCTATTGCGACATCGAATCCTGTTTCTTCATTTCTTTTTCGTTTTCCCGAGTTGGATTCACAAGGAAAACTTAAACGAAGCTGAAACCGTGAACACTTTCAAAGTCACAGTTCATGGTGTGCAAAAGTAAATTATTTTGTCGTAATTATATTTTTTTTTTTTCGTCTGGGAACGCTAAAATATTTCCGAAAATTCGACTTCGCGACGATTGTTCGGTTGTTCAGTCAACCGTTAGCGGAGGGAAAAGCGTGATGCACGGGTCTGATGTAAGCGAAAAATAACCTAAGAAAACGTCTCGTCACGGACAGTCAAGATTTCACTGCGGAAAGCGACTTCTTTTATTTGTGTGTCTGTCGCCATTAATGGAAGTCATCTCGACAGTGACGGGGTGAAAAAAAAAAAGTTTAATTAATTTTATTTGTGTTTTGCATTATGGAAAGCAACATAGGCTAGGTGTATAAACTACACAAATTAAGGCTCCACCCGTTTATAAATTACCTAAGATGCAAAAAAAAACACAACGCAAACATAGACCAATTTTTCAACTTCATACGCTTCGGCTGGCGGTTTCGTCTTCCATATTTGTAACAAGTGTTACAGAAAGTTTACAGAAGTAGACGTTATGAGCACTGAAAGCCACGTTGATGTTTTTATTATACAAACACGTTTACACTAGTTAAACTTTCGCATGGTGAATGAAAATAACGCTTTTAATTTAAGTTATTGACAACTAAAATGTTTTCGTGATAAACTCGAATAAGCAACCAAAAAACGTAGAAGTTTGTTTTCTACTATTTTACAATTTCAAGTTCTGGGTTGATGACGTCATGCGACTTGCGAACTTTATAAACAACCGCGAATTTCTTGCGTTGGTTGCGTGTTGCGTCCTTTGCGTAGTTTATAAACCTGGCCTTAGGTTAGAGGATTGAGAAGGACGCCATATTGTAACCAACGGTTTTTTTTTTGTCATTACAACTTATTACATTTTAATATTTAAGAATTTATCTTGTGAAGATAAAAACTTTTTTTAGTGGATTACCTGAAGTTGGCAATAATTGGTTGCAACATGTATGTTTTCCCCGTAAAATTATTTGGGATTCAATGTTTAATCAATTTCGAGGAATCTGTTCAACAGTCAAACCATTGTCAATAGTCATTGCTTTACAGCCACAGAAATTATATTAATGATTTTTCTCTGATTTAACTAGAGCCATTATTTTAAGTGAGCGACAAATGATTATTATCACCTTTGAATGTTGAATCCGAGATGGAGTTTGAATTTTCGCAACATCACTTAAATAAGCATTCGCCAGGAATTCGATTATTAAATTGGTTCTCAGAAAAGCAATCAAAATATCAGAATTTATTTCTTTTTAATCCTGGGCACAGTTTTTTTTAAATTTTAATATTCTTTTAGTTGTGCAATGTCAGATGACATTTAAATATCTCCTGAGATCTGTACATTCATTTATTAGTTAGTTTCGTTTAAAAAATTTGTTTTCTTGTCGAGAGCATCTGATTGTCTGATTTTAGGCCCCAGCCAAAAAGTAAAACAAAATGAACAGTTATTTGTTGGAGCAACGTCTAACATCGGTATTTTCTGAAAATCAGCGCTCGCTTCAAAGAATTGAAAAACTTACTGTATTGAAGGGAAAAAAAGTAAATATTCTAACGGTAAAGAAGAAAACTGTTTTTAAAATAATATTTTCAACCTTAATACGTGTACAAATTGTTTTCTTAGTGTGCATTTCCTTAAAATAATTTCATACATTTTCATTAAAAGCATGTTATAATTGTTTTTTTATGGTTACCATCGCCAAAAATTTTAATTCGTGTTTGATGTCACGTCAGAAAAACAGCCACATTGTTTGCCCTGCAGTGAAATGTAATATTGTGAAAACATCCAGTAATATCGGGTTTTAACTTTTGCGCTAAAGCGCATTGCATGTTAGCCGTCTATACCAAGACACGAGAGAGAAAACTGTGGTTTTGCAGTTACACAATTTAAAACAAGGTCATGTATCGGGAACTTTAAAAGACGGGTCTGTGCCATTCCTTTTGCATTTTTTTTTTACTTTATTAATTATTTCTCAGCGCCACCTTGATGGTTCATAATTCCGTGTTTATTGATTTCCTACCTTGGAACACAGCACGAAGGTTACACAGCCTCAAACCGGAATAATGTTGCTGTTTGTAACCTACAAATTGAAGAGCCATGTTATTCAAATTAAGTTCGGAGAGCAATATAATAAATATCTCTCACTAATGGCATGTTTACTCTAAGTATCTCAGCCATGCTCTAGACAATGTTTGTGAAATATTTTAAGTAAATAGCCATAATAAAAATTCAGGCATGTTCATAAATCCGCATCGGCACCAAACATAACTGTTCTGTCGAATGGAATTATGTAGTTTTCAGTCTAACATTATAGATTTTTCTGCGTTTTCTCGAAGCCATAGCCAAAGTGAACCCTTTTTGTACGATAAACTATTTATATATCTGGAATGCAGGGTACTTCTGTACCAAAGCGCGGCAGAACATGACCTTGTTAACCAAAGTTTTTGATGTGTAACAACTTAGCTCTCGGTATACGGCAAATGGTAGAAGTAATGTCATGAATGTAACGGAATCGCATGGAACGGAAATGTGTAAACACGGAGCTGCCACGTGGAGGATGGCGGAAACAAAGTTCACAAAGACAAAGGGAGACTTTATATTGTTACGAACGTGAGCAAGGCCGCGACACGTGCTGGCGGCCGCCGCAACATGATATGCGCCGCGCGCGCCTGGAAGATTATAAGGATTGTCGCTTTCCCCCCTCCTTCCCACCACTCCCCGCGTGGCGCCCTGCCTTTGACACGTAACTGACACCTGACAGCTGCGGAGTTACGCGAGCCGCCGACACGTGTTTTGAGAGATTTCTGCCGTCGGGTCGGCGCAGAATGACGCGACTGGCCCCGGCCGCGCTCGTGAGTTCTGGAAATTGCTGCTGATATATAAAACGAGGACGGCGGCCTCGGACGGGGAAGTCAGTTCAGAGTTCAGGCGGGAGCTGGGAGCTTTCCCGCGGCGGAGTTCTCGGGGCGATAGTGCCGCGGGTGCGGCAGAGTGGCGAAGTCCTTGGACGAAGGTTCCAGGGCAGGGAGTGAGTGAGTGAGTGAGTGAAGTCGGGAGTTTTCCCGCGGCGGAGTCCCGAGCGAAGTTCCGAGCGAGGCGTCGAACGGATCCTCGGAGAAGGCAAGTGCGTCGGCGGCGGCGGAGTGTGGCGACGGAGACCCGCAACGGAGATCCACGAGGGGTGCTGCGGCGAGAGTTGCGCCAGAGGTGCGGCCCAGCGAGGTGTGCGGTGTGTGAAAACGAGTGACTGGAGAAAACACTTTTCTTTAAGTGCAATTAACTATTTGCTATTTTAGAAGATTATTTGTAAGTGACATGAGTAGTGGCCATAAATAAAACTGTGTAGTGTGTAGTAAAATATATTAATTGGTCTATCCTTTACGAACCCGCGGTAAAATCGTAACAATATTATTAACTGTTTAATGAATTTTAACACTATGAAAAGTATTCTAATAAAATTTATTGTCGAAAATCAGGTTCGAATCAGAATTTTTTTCAAGTCTTGTTCGCTTATTTTTTGGAGCCATTTCATTATATAGTTTAACATTAGGTCTGCTAATCGAATAATTTAATAGTCGACTTATCTGCTCTGGCAGCTAATCCTAGAGGCGTGTTGAAACTATCTGTGATTAGCGCCCAGAAATGTGATTGAAAACTCAATTTGCATACATTTATCACGCTCGGCATTGTTTTAAAGAATTTTACATTAAATTTCTTGTCCGAGTCTCGTATTATTATTGTATTTGCTCTTTACCGAGGTTGGATGTTTCATATCTCTGGCGAGTGACAAAGACAGGGTCACATTTTTGTACATAATTATGTAAATAATCATTAATATTTTTACGGCAATTAAAATCTTACAAATCAAACACAAATATAGTGTATTTAGTAAAAAAACCGAAGTTTTCAAGTCATAGCACGGGCTTTAAAAAAATCATCCAATAATTTTTTTTGTCTTTCATTTTTTGATTTTGTGCAAATGATGAGTCAATTATTCGGTTTACGTGTGTTGTTTTGTGCTAGAATTAAAGTTGAATAGATTTACTACACCTTAACTCCTGACATTTACCTCGTAGGATCATTACATTTCCCAAAATTTGACACAAACCTGAAAATTTCGCTTTTTGGAAAGAAAAAAAAAGACCAATGTTTGAAGTGCTGTATCTCGAGAACTATCAGATGTAAAGAGCTGCAATTGAGCTTTAAAAACGATAATATTGAGTTTTTCGTTACCACGTGTAAGTATAGTTGAAATTATAAGCAAAAAAAAAAGTGCTTTTTTTTTTTTTTCAAATATCTCAAAACGCACGAATAAATTTTGTTGGATAACTCCATATTCGGATTCAGCATCCAAAAAAAAAACATATTTTAATGATGATAAAACTGACTACTGGATTTTTTGCAACGTGAAACTACCATTTGTCTGTATTAATGGGGGCAGATCATAAAACGCGTTATTTTGGAGTTAAATTGGAAGAGTTGGACGTTGGGTCGTGTTAAAAGAATATTTTATAACCAACGGTAATTTTTAAGGATTATAAATAATACCTTGATATACGTTTAGTTAGTTCATGCTCAAATAAACACTATAAAAGTCTTGTTAAGAATTATATTTCACCCAAAAGGCGTTAATAGGAAGAGGTAGAAACCGAAAGTGACACACAATACAATTTTATATTTTTTTAATATTGAAAATTTGCCTTCTTTGGAGCATCTGTTAATAGATTTACGTTAATGATCACACATGGTGAAATAAATTATTTGTACCAGCCAATTATCATCACACTTTTATTTTTATTCATATACTGAGATTTTACGAAACCAAATTTTGACAGTCAATAAACAGAAAAGTGTTATGTTGAAATAAAGATAGTGTATTTTGGTACCTGTCTCTTTCCCCTGTGCGTGAGAGAGATACGGTGTTTCTAAAACAGTTGATTCTTAGTGTGCGATTAGCGCGATGACTGTGCTCATGGCCATCTATTTTTTAGCGAAAATATTTCGAATCTGTGTTAAAAAAAAACTCTGTCATGGCATCGGTGTTGTGTTTCGTGATTGGCTAAATGTCTTTCGGCGACAAGTATACTGTCGGCGCACCAATCACAAACAATTTTGTGCGAAAGCAAATACGTCCTGAATGGCCGGGCCCATAAATAAGGGAGTGTCTTCTCTTGCAGACGACCGCCAATCACAAGGAATTAACAGCTGGTCAAGCATAGCTTTATTGCAGTCTAATGACCTTTTTTCCCCGTGAAATTTTTTCATTACTTTTGACTCTGCCACTGCCTCAGAGTCATAAAGAGCGTGTCAAGAACACCGTAGTACAATCAACAACGCGAATGTGCTTTAAGTAGCTATACTTTGCTGCATAGAAAAAAAATCTATACTTTACAAAGAAATCCTTTAGAAACCTTTGCCAAAAAATAGTTTGTAATACTATAAAAAATATATAGACTATATCGTAACCTTGTACAACACATGGCCATGATTATTTTTTCATATATGAAATACGTTTTTCGAGATAAAACTGAGTATATTTTACAAAAATTGACGCATAATTTTATTGATGTTTCATTCAAGTATATTTTCTTTAGCCATGGAAAATATATTGGGTTATTCAGCAATTGGACGTTATTTTGTTTGATTATTTATATTAGTGTTCGCAGTTAATACTGGAAAGCTGTTCCAGGAACGGTTAACAAATGAATTTAACTATTGGAGGTATTGGGACAACCCAAAGCATAAATTCCCGGGTAAGAATTTGAACTCAGTATTACTGCGAACACTATTTTGTAGTGATACACAGTTGTTTTCATGTATATGTACAAATTTAGACATATCCGTAAATTTACACATATATTTCTGTTCCATGTACAAAAAACACTACAGAGCATGTATACATTTTTGTTGTTTAATTTTCGGCTTATTGTTTGTGGTCAAGAGTGTAATTTATTAATTTCAGTTAGGGTTTATTTACTTAAGATAATCACAATGTTAGTTATATTATTAAATTCAGTTCAAGGTATAGGCAGTTCGCAATAACTCAAAGACGAAGTAAATAAAAAATCTTATTAAAGTGTTTCGCAGAGAACCCAAGATGTTTTGATAGCATAAATGTCCGAAGAGAGTGCGCGACAGTAATTTTCGGTGCTCTTTCGGGAAAACTTAAACGCACGAGAATATGGGAACGGAACGACTCCTGAGCGGGCGTCGCGCGTTCGTGCCCTTCGCGCGGGTAACGGAACGCGGGTCCGGTATCCGTCCGCGAGGAGCTCCAGAAATAACCTCGTCGGACTATTTTTTTTTTTTAAACGAGGAAAGACGGCATCCAGTCGGCCCCTTGTGTCGACTGTCGAAGGCCGTTCGCTTCGACTCGGCATTGTTCCGTGGCGCAACGCCCTTGCTTTACGCCACAGCAAGTGTATCACACCTGGGGGCCGTTAGAAGCGATATATAACACATATATTTTAATTGAGAATCTTTGCGAGTACGCGAGTAATGATACGAGTGAGCGAGTGAGCAATGATGCAAGTGTTCGAGTGAGCAAGTATGCGAATGAGAGTATGCCAAGGGAGCAAGTAAACGAGTGAGTGAGTATGCGAGTGAGGGTATTCGAGGGAGCGAGTATTCGAGTTAGAAAGTATGAGAACGAATGTATATGCGAGTGAGCTAGTGTACAAAATGCGCAAGAGTTCTATGATGTGAACGTGCCATCGAATGCCCCAATCCTGAGCCCCTCCGTCCCCTGTTCCGCCATCGAGCGCGCCCCACTGCTGACCGTTGCACCTTTTCGTTGCACTTTTGGCGTTGCACTTTAGTTAAGATCTTTTGACGTCATCTCCTCGACTTTCCTTACCAATTACAAAGACGTTTCTCTTAAATATAAGAATTTACGTTGCAAATAACCGTCTTACGTAAATATCATTTTTCTGAAATTGCTACATTTGCAACTTTAAAGACAAGAATGAATACGTCAGTTTAAAATAAACTTTGGCTGTGTCAGAACTTTGGAGGGGTAGGTTTTTTTTATCATTTTAAGAAATACATACTTAGATATCCTAGTGGACTACCATGAATTCCAGGATTGTTGGTGCACCTTATTAGATGATGCAAGTCAAAAACACAAATTGGCAGTCAACTGTAACGAGCTTTCTCCTTTAGAATGAGAACTGCGTTTTTCTTCAAATGCCATCAAAGTTGAAGGAACTATTAGGCATAGATAATAGGGTAGACTTGGTCAGGCGCCAGTGCATGCTGTTAGAAGTGACGCCGAGGCAAGTGCAGTTGGAAAACAGCGGCCGTTCGGTCGGGTTTATAAAGTTCGCAAGAAACGCAAGAAGCAAAAAGTTCAATTACGACGTTTTCAAATACACCCGTTTATAAACAACGCAAGACTCGAAGCTTTGGTCTACTTCCAACTTCTTGGGTGTTTGCTTAACGTTTCCGACGGCCTAATTGTAAGAGAAATGTTACGAAGACGTTTACACATGTTAAACCTTCGCACATTGAAAAAAAAAAAAAAAAAACACTTTTAAATCAAATGATTGAAATTTTAATTTAGTTAGACGATAAATATTAATCATCAAAAGAAAGGTACAAATTCGTTTTCTACGGTGTTATAATTTTAAGTAATGGGGGTTAGTGATTGTGTCTTTCTTGCCTTACAAACGATTGTGATTTTATTTGCATTGGTTACGTTGTTGCGGCGATAAGTTCCTTGCGTTGTTCACAAACCCTGTATTTATACACAAGTACATTCCCCAAAACATTTTCTACGTAACTAAACAAAAGTGAACCATGTGTATTTCCACGTGCGCCCGCGGGCATGGGAACTACACATAAAAAAAAAATGTTTTCTGTACTTTTACAAAAGATTCCTTTGGAAACCAGTTGCCAAGAAATAGTTTGTAACTTTGTGCAACAAATGGCTGTGGTTATTTTTGCATATGTGAGATACGTTTTTCGAGATAATTGATTACAAAAATTGGCGCATAATTTAACTTTTTTTTTCAAATCATGGAAAAGATAATCGAATATTCAATAATCGGACTTTATTTTATTATGCTTATTAATGTGGGCAGTTAATACTGGAAAGCTACTCATGGATTTTGGACTATTGGAGGTGCTGGGACAACACAAAGCATAAATTCCCAGGAAAGAATCAGATCCCAGTATTTCTGCGAACACTAATTTTGTAGCGAAACAGTTGTTTTCGTGAAAATGTACAAATTTGCAAATACCTTCAATTTTTAAGTTAATGTTTCTGTTCCATTTACAAAAAAAAATACATGATGATGATGATGATGATGATGATGATGATGATGATGAAGATGCTTGAACTATCGGCGCCCGAGGGTGTTTTTTTTTTAATCCTCGGTCATCTACGCAGGGTATGTGACCATGTGGCGACTAGGGCGAGACGATAATGCGATGGTTGGTCCTAGCCTTCCGCGATGTGGAGGTTGAAACCCGCCCTTTTTCTTTGCGGAATGACGGCAGTTACGTCCTTTTGTACTGTCATAGTCCTCGCTCCGGCTGGACTCGGGGTGAAATCACAAGACAGTGGTGGTGCAGTCAGACATAGATTGAAAAGAACGCAGTTTCCTTGCGAAGATTGACCGTAGCGCGGCGCACAATAACCTTAAAACCCCCCACCGTGTTACCCCAACACCACTGAGATGCATGTTGAATGTTTTATAGATTTAAAACCATATTGATCAAAACACTTACGGATTAACAAACGGCAAAACCCTAACTAAATATTAGCACAATTGCCAATTAAATACTGTAGAGTTAATGCACAACTTACCCTGGAATATTTTGTGGGTATGAAGTGTTCCCGTGGAATTGCGTTCAACCACGAATTTTTCACCATTTTCACTGTCGGGAAATTTGAAGACGTGAACTTTCGTACCACCTTCATAATTTCCACGACATTGTGGAACACAACACTTGTATACCATGACTAGGGACTAGAAAAATTCGCGATTTCATGGACCTCTAGGATAGACTCCACAAACCCTTATATACTCGGGCAAATGCCACATGCTCAATCGCTACTGACTTGTGACACCTAGTCAACTGGGGTGCTTCCGATTCGATATTTCTATGGTTGAAGGTATTTCATTGGCTGGAAGTCCTTCAGATAAACTGTGAGACAATAACAGAAGTAATATGAAGGTACATATGTTTGGATTCTAGCACAATGCGAAATGAATCCGCGAATTTTTCCGGTCTCTAACCATGACACATTTATTATGCTCACTCGCGACGAAAGTATTTAAAAGTGACGTACAACGCGCCGCGGGAATACCCCTGCTACGGTCAAGGCAAGTATGTAGCTGCACTGACCGTTACACATTCCTGAGCCCTGCGCAACCAACCCTCCATTGGCCTCTTACCCGTGACGTCACAGGCTCCGGGCGACAGGGTGTGGAAGGCCTTGAGTCTCGGTGGTGTTGGCATATCCCTGCAGCATGGCGGGGTTCAACCTGAGCCGCACGCCAAGTTATCTGCACCGTCCGCAACCTACCAGCGTCAGAAATCATTTTTTATACTATGTTTCAGGTAGACTCTTTTCTACTCTGTCCAACTCTTCATCTTGAACCATCCTTCTGTTTCCCGTATTCAACCTGCTTGCCAATAATGCATGAATTTTTGCATCCCGCATGTAAGTGTCCAGGGTTTTCCCTGTGTCTATGCAGGTTTTACCTGGGCCCAACTTATCTAGTTTTTAGTCTAGAATAGTCAGTGAGGGGAGTTAGTCATGGCGCCAATCGCTGCCGTGGCTGGCCAATCCCCTCCTAGCACACGATGCATGCTCCCTCTCCCGCATGGATAATACCCTGCATGATTAGAGCGTATAGGCTTCGGCCAGAGACGCACTTAGAGTCTCTCCCTAACCCAGACCCTCTCCCAAATACACTTAGTTTTAATTTAGGTTAGGAAAAAAAATAAAAACTATGTTTCACGAAAACGTTGCATTAAAATTCGGTTGTTATTCGAATCGCGCCCCAGAGAAGTTTTACGTGGGAAAAAAGAAGGGACGAACCCAGCCCGCCCGCAGCCCCGCCTGACGGATGGCTGGCTAGGGCGGCGCGGCTGCAACTTGCAGGCCGGTCACGCGGCTGCGCGTGACGTCACGCGGAGGACGGCCCGGGCCCACCTGTTGCCTTGCGCCACGCAAATTTGTGGTTTTGGTGAAGGAGAGGGGGGTAGGACGTCGCGGGACCCCAAGCTAGATACCGGAAAACTTCTCTGATTCATTTCGTGATAGGCTGAAATTCAAACATGTGTACAGTTCTGCTGGTTCTGCTATTGGTTCGCAGTTTAACTGGATCTCTGTGGGCCAGTGAGAGACCATCGACCAAAGAATATTCGAATCACAAGCTGCCCAGTGGAGACGCCTCACAAGTTAGCACCCAATGAACACGCGAGTTTGCTTGAGAAATGCAGAGGATAATGGAGGCTATCCTAGAGGTCATTGAATCCGCGAATTTTTTCAGGTCTCTACCCCAAGCTGTCCGTAGCCTCGGAATGGAGAACTGGAGGGTGGGAACTTCGGGATGGCGAGGTTCTGTTAATTTGCCGACGAGAATTGACGTCACCAGTGAATCCGTGGCTGATCGTCCGCCGACGGAATAAGGCAGACCACGGAAGAAAAAAAAAAACGGAGATGGATCGTGCTGACGGAAACGTGTTTCACGGAACAGAGTCTCTGCAACGGCACGCAGACGGAGACGGAGCTCGTACGGCAATGCTGAGCTCTTCCGTTTACGTTGCTCCGTGCGACCAAATAGAAACCGAATATTTGGCTGCGGTGGTAGCCATGATTCCTTATGTCCTTAATACGTTTAAAATTACTTTGTCTTTTATTTTTATTTTATACTAGCTGACCCGGCGAACTTCGTACCGCCTTAGCGTAGCAATGATGCACTACTTTATTTTGTATAGCTGACCTATCTTAGGTATGAGTACCTATTCAATTTGAACTGGAATCTATAATATCCTCCATATAAAAATGAATCCATAATTCCCTGGTATCACTATAACTGAAAAGGACCTTACTAATTTAATTAAATAAAAAACAAAATATATATTGTCAAAATAGTGTTTATTCCATAGGATTCAATAATTCCACTAATGTTTTTACAAATTGCTATTGAACAACTTGGCATTTTTAAGTAAACAATGAGCTCAATACCACGCGCGCTCTATAAATCAACTAATAGTCTCTGTACCCCTCACTGCTTCTCTCTACTCTAATGCTTTTTGATAAACTATATTTTTAGTTTTATGTTCTGGCGCGTAAATAAATAATGTTGATGGTTTTCCGACACGGGAACAGGCGACATATAATTGGCCATGTGAAAAACATGGATTTTCTAGGTTGATGCCACATACACTTAGCGACTGCCCTTGCGATTTATTTATTGACATTGCAAATGCAAGCCGCACTGGAAACTGGAAACGCTTAAAGCTGAATGTCATAAGGTTACTTAAAAAATATTTATATTTTACAAAGTGTTGGGTTAGTTTGGAAATAATTTTATATATGGTGGTTCAGTATTCTTAAATTTTCTAATTTTCCGTTAAAATTTTTTCTTTCATAAGAACCTTCTCGTGACAATAACAAACACAACAAAAAAAGAATTAGTGAAATCGGTCCAGCCGTTCACGCGTGATGCCGTGACCAGGGAAAACGGGTTTCATTTTTATATATGTAGATGTAAATTTAGCCCCTGTTATTATCTCGAAGCATTTTATTTCAATTAAATTAATGTTTCGTATCATTGAAATGCAATCTCATTGGTTGCCATTTGTTACGTATCCGTGCATTCTGGAAGCAGCAGACGCGAAAGGAACGGCCACACGCAAACATCTGGCTTTCTTTTGTAATTTCGAAATCAGATCGGCCGTTATTATCATTGAAACGAATCAAACAGAAAACCGTTTTAAAATGCTTTTTTTACGAATACATTAGGAATGCCTCCATAGACACAGGGAATTCGAGAGAAATTAAAGAAAGGCCTCTGGGGGGGGGGGGTGAGCGGTGTTGATAATTTTTTGTTTGGACCCATTTCCCATTGCTTCAAACCCACAATGTAAAAATTCCTAAAGACTGTAAACCATAAATGTGACCTGCGCATACGGCATACCTTGTTAAGGTTTCTATAGAATTCTATTAACAATAGACTTACATATTAAGAATAAATCTCGAATTTCAACCCTTTCTGGTGCGCGGGCCGTCTGTATGTACCTCTTCAACGCACACTGAAGGTTTTAATAATGTGCGTGCATCCGTTCCGAGTCGTCATGTTTATGTAGTTACACCGAAACGTAAATAACAACGGTCAAACAGAATATCTTATTGCAGCGTGGATGTCGTAAGATTGTGAGCGATCGTAACAATAATGCGGCTTCAATTTCCGAAACATGAGAAGAATCTGCTGCCGTATGCAGTTTCGATATCTCGTTCTTGCAACTGGTTTCTGAAGTGAAAAATATTAACACTCCATCATTCAGGATTTTAAAATCAGCCGTTAATTTTTTTTTTAAATTTAATTCAAATTACGATTAATTGCGATGGAATTTTTTTTTATTAGTGGTGGGTGTGGGATCTTGTTTTTCCCTCAAATCGTAATACCGAATTCGATTTAAAAAAAAAATTGAATCAGATTCTCGAAAGCAATGACTGCCTGTCCACGGAACCAAACAGGAGACATGAAACTCACACTATGTTCGAGGAAAAAGAAAAAAGATGTCCAAAACTTTATCGAAGGCTTTTAATAATTTCTAAATTCTTACATTCTCGAAGAATCATGAAAATATAAAACGTATTTATGATCTAACCTCCGTGGACGTGGTCTTTGAAGCGTGTCTCAGATCTGACAAGTTTTGTTTTCAAAGGTTAGAACCAGTGATGCCCATTTCCCAAACGGTCACTTGATAAACGGCACATGCATGATGATTGTTTACAGACACTGAGGCCCACGCGAAAGAAGTCACAGAAGGAAACAGTGACGGATACAGGTTTATTTTTATTTTATTTTTCGGTGAAGGAGTTGGGGGTTAAAAAAATCGCAAACGTGTATTTAAAAAAAATTGGTTGTCTGTAAAGTCGGTTTACGGACGATAGTTTAACGTGACAACGTCATAACAAAACATTGATGAAATTATTTTATGAATAAAATTGAATCATTTTTATTGAATTATCACTATTTTGTATGGATACAAAGGAGTGAAATGAAATCTACAATTTAATTGATAAATTTACTTTTACTTGCACTCATTAATTCAAATATGTTAATTAATTTAAGGAACAGATTATTTTAACTATAACTTTTATACGTGTTTGCTATTTAACTTCTTCCAATCTTTGTTATTCTGTTAAGTATAGGACGATGATAGGAAAAGTAGGAAACGAATGGGAGTGTTTCAAGTTTAATGTGCCTCGAAAAGTCAAATCGATGGTTCCAATCGAGTGGTAGAGAGATAGATGCGGCGCAAGCGTACAATGAGCGTAACTGGACACAGCATAAAGGGACAATGTGCGTTACGGGACTTTTTCTTGCGTGCAGCCGGCGTCCATCGATTTATTAGACGTTGTCACGTCAAAAATATTTTTTTGCCTATTTCAGGGGTGGGATATATCCTCCCCCACCCCCTTCAATAGACTCCTGCTTCCACCACTGGAAGAAAAACGTAAGACAACTGGTATTAATTTTAATAACTGTTAAATTTGAGACACTTTACAGGATGACACAGTCCATTTACTCCGTGCCCGTTATCTCCTTCTCTCCCCCCCCCCCCCTTTTTCCTCCTCCATCACTTTTATCTCTTCGTCCGAGATTACTACTTGTTTCTTCACAGTCAGCCATCCGCCACTGTCTCCCGCCCACGGTTCACTCCGCGGACTCGGCTAGGCGTCAGAGGGTGAATCACGTGGCTTATTGTCCGCTAGGGGGCATAGGTCACGTGGCACGTGTTTTGTTCCTGCTACCCCCCCCCCCCTAACTTCTTCACATTCCTTCCGTCGGTCGCGGGCGCGTAGAGTTAGGGCTTTAGGCCTATAGGGCTGCCAGATGGTACAATTGGAGGATACAACATGTGTATAGTATGTAGAGACCGGAAAAATTCGCGGATTCATTTTGTGATGGTCTAGAATCCAAAAACGTTTGCCTTTTAACTAATGCATCAGTGATTGGACCACAGTTTATCTGAATGACACTCGGCCAATGAAAAACCTTTAACAAAAGAAGTATCCAATCACGAGCGTCCCAGTTAACAGGTGTCATGAGTCAGTAGCCAATGAGCAAATTTAATTTTCTCGCGTACATAGAGGATCATGGAGTATATCCTACAGGTCATTGAAATCGCGAATTTTTCCGGTCTCTAATAATATGGGTATCCCATGTATCCTGTTTGTATATCCCATGTCTCTGTATAATTATTGGATACAATGAGAATGGTCATATAATATCTATAATTATTGTAACAATTCTTAATTTTAATTTACATTCTTAACTCGTGATACACCTAATATATATTCTCTATGTATGTCTCCCTATTCATCGTATAAGTCGCAGCAATTGAAAATTAATAACTTTACTGTTCCAAACTATTTTTCGACAGTTTTGGTGGTTTGTATAGTGATATCCGATTTCGTATAGTTTCGGAGACCAAGCGTAATAATAAAGGTTGGCTCTACTGGTAGCCTTGGCGGTCTAGGCCCGTTATACGACGACACGGAAGCCAAGACTCAGCGGTAGCCATGCTTATTTACAACATGTTTCAACTGCAATAATATCGAGTGTTCTATCACAACTTTGAGGATTATTTTGACGTGATAACTAGAGACCTGCAAAATTCGCGGATTCATTTCGTGATATGCTACAATTCAAATAATTATACCTTAGCGCTGCTTCTGCAATTGGTTCACTGTTAATCTGGAGTAATGAGGGCCAATTAGAGACCCTCGCTCAAAGAAGTGTCGAATCACAGACACTCAGTCGAGATGACTCACAAGTCAGCAGCCAATGAACAGGTGGCATTTGCCCGAGTGTGTAGAGTGTAGTAGAGTCTATCCTGGAGGTCATTGAATCCGCGAATTTCGCAGGTCTCTAGTGATAACGTCTTATAAATCGATGAACGCCGTGCTGCACGCACGAAAAATTGTCGCGTTCCGCCTGAGCCGAGCGTGCAAGAACCGGTCGACCACCGTGCGAGAAAATCTTCTATAATATCAAACAGGTTAAGGCGGGCTTTTTAACTAATTGTTTGTGATTATAGTTAAACAGATTAATTTAATTAAATTATGAAAAAACTGTAAATATTATTTGAAAATTAAAAACAAAGCAATTTTTCATCAATGTTTTCTTATGACGTTATCACGTAAAATTATTGTCCGTAAACCGACTTTACAGACAACCCCCCCTTTTTTTTGTATTAAATATATAAAGCATGGCCGTGGATTGTGTTCGGATCCCCATTTTTTTTTTGCAACCGTGAATCGGAATCTAATTGGCTGCCGTTTGTTACGGTTGCGTAAATTTTAGAAGCGACAGACGGATAGTGAAACGTAAATATCTTGCCCGAGTCCGGATGCGACTCCGTTATTACGTTTCCGTGTCATTGCGGAACGGGCCAAAACGTGTCTCGTGGCTAATATTCTACCGAGACCTCAGTCACGTGACACGTTCGCTTGACCAATCAGAATCAAGAATGCGTGTGTGCAGTAATAAAAAAATGGTGGAAAACAGACGTTTTCTCAAAAATTAACATAGTCTTAGCAAACAAATAAACTCATATGTGTGTTTCCCATCGCCAGAAAATTATATTGAGTTGCAGTCAGTCAAATAACTTTTCGGTCTTTACTGCCACGGTCTTCAGACATCTGTAAATACCCAACATCAATATAAAATGAAGTATGTACAGGTAGGCCTGCCTAGTATGAAATAATCAATCTAATGGAATAAGCTATGTATTTAATAATATTATAGCAATAACGCAATAAGATAAAATTTAGTTATACATATACGCTTAAAGCACAATTGGTATAAACCAGTTATTCCTAATCGGTTATTAAAAAAAAGTTCTTCCAGTAAAGAGGTTTGAAACACGTCAAAAATGAAACCCTGCAGCTAATCAACCACGCGTTCTACCACCGCGCTATCGGAACAATTAGGGTGAAGGAAGGCGTTATGGTTTATCAACAGTTTAATGCCAGTATTCTTAAGTTTTTTTTTAATTTGTGAATACTTTTTATTATTACAATTTTAGTTTACAAGTAGTTACATTCCTAGGTAGTTTCACTATCAAAAATGTTTCATTTGGCACACCAATACGTTTGGCATTACCACCTTATGTTTACGAAAGTGACCACATACGGGTTTACGTCGCTACACGTGGGTCTGCCATCTTATTATGTCACATTTCCGTTCGTCGGCTTCCGTTCCATTTTCAGGAAATTACTCCTTCCCTAATGCATAGAGACCTACAAAATTCGTGGTTTCGATGGCATTCAGGATAGACTCCACATACACCTGTACACTCGGGCAAATAACGCAAGTTCATTGGCTGCGGACTTGTAAGTCGTCTCAGCTGGTTTATCTGTGATTCGATCCTTCTTTGGTTGAGGGTTTATAACTGGTTGAGATTCGTCCAGATGAACAGTAAGCCAATAGCAAAATTATCTAAGAGGTATATGTGTTTGAATTCTAGCCTGTCACCGAATGAATCCGAAAATTTTTCAGGTCTCTAATGCTGTATCCCGAGAGCTTAAGATGTTTCCGCGTCAAAAAAAAAAAGGTTTTACAGACCTGGGCTTGAACTCTGAATACGTCACCTCTAGTAGAAGGGGGGAGGGGGGGGGAAATGATTTGTCAAGTCAGTGACGTACAGTATTTACGTGTGTACAGTTGTTTGTCCCGGCGCGCTGTAGCCGACAACGCTGTCCATATCTGTAGTCACTCTACGCGCAGGCGTCTTCCCGGAAGAGAAGCGGGGCTCGGAACAAAAGACGACCGCTATTCGCGTCTCCGTCAGGAGCCTGCTGAAACCTGCACGCGTGCGCAGAGAACCGCCGGTGAAAGGCGAGAAGGGAACGACGGGACGGGAGAGATAGAGAGAGAGAGAGAGAGAGAGAGAGAGAGAGAGAGAGAAGTCAGGTGTCTCAGTCTTCTCTGCCACCTGTCGGCGGATCCGTCAACTGGACCCATCGCACTCGGCATGCGACCTAGAGTCTGTGGCGTGTAACGGTGGGTTTACGATTGAAAATTAAGAATTAAGACTTAAGACTTAGTCGTGTACTTACCATATGACTCTATGCAAACTAGTGGAATGGTTCATGACTGTCGTGTGTGAATTTTGACGGGTCGTGTGCGAACCATATGATGACTTAAGACTTAACAGAAATGGTTATATTTTATATTTTTCGTTAAGACTTAAGGGAAGCGACCAATCACAACAAACCGGAACCTTTCAACCGGAAGTTTATGTCTTATTATTGGACCGAGCGAGGCAGTATTTTGGGTTAGAATTCGTATATTTGTCATTTGTAATCATCATCCATTTCGAAAAAAAAATATCCCATTTGTCAATAACCTATTTCAAACCTGCTTCTCCGTTTCGAACAATGGCCGACCATGTGTTTTGTGCTGTGATTAGTTAGAATTAACGAGTTCTATGTATATCATAAACTGGAAAATGTAGTTTTGACTTAATCGTGTGCTCGATGTTAAGTTTTAATTCTTAAGGAAATCAATCGTAAACCCAGCTTAACGTGCCTCGAATTCGACAGTTCTCAAAAAAATAGTTCACGAATACAAGTTTTAAAGTGATGGTAAATAATTGCTAGAGACTGGAAAAATTCGCGCTTTCATTGACCTCTAGGATAGACCCCACAACCCCCTACATACTCAGGCAAATGCCACCTGCTCATTGGCTATCGACTCGTGACATCTGTCGACTGGGACGCTTGCGATTCGATACTTTTTTGGTTGAAGGTTTTCCATTGGCTAAAAGTCCTTCAGACAAACTGTAAGCCAATCACAGAAGCAATATAAAGGTACAGTTGTTTCGATTCTAGCATAACGCGAAATGAATCCGCCAATTTTTCCTGTCTCTAATAATTGCTAAAGTTTTAGTATTGCCTACTAACGATCGTGTAATAACTTGATTTCATCATTGTCAATGTTGCATCATAATGATTTTAAAAATCTTAAAATCAATAACTTTAAATTAATCCACAAAAATGTAACGTCACAATAATCGCATCAGAAATATTTTTATATGTTATCCCCGTAGACACCGCCATGTACTAATTAATATCTTATTTAAATTATTAGGCGAGTGCATCTGCTAAAAGGACAGATACCATAACAAATGTTACACTGGAAGAGACAATAATGACAGGAGTGTAGATGTATGAAAGTATTTATAGGGGACAGAAAAATTCGCGGATTGGTTGACCTTTAGGTTGGACTACACAGTTATCTGTACACTCGGGCAAATAACGCCAGTTCATTGGCTTCTGACTGGAGAGTCGTCAACAGATTTTCTTGTGATTCGATAATTCTTTGGCCCTGAGTCGTCCAGATGAAAAACGAGCCAATGGCGAAAACGATCGAAATTACATGTGTTTGTGAATTTTAACATGTCGCTAATTGAACCTACGAGTTTATCCGGTCTCTGTGTACGTTGCGTTAATCATCAAACCAAAACGACTTCATGTTTTCGTCAGTAGGTTCTCAGCGAGCGACATTTCGGAAATGCGTGCCATCGGCGCTATTTGAGATAAGTTTGCGTGGCACAGACTGTATGTACGTTGGAGCTGGTTTTTTTACTTCTTCAAGTACGAGCCGAGGTTAGCGAACGCGCTTGGACACGGGCGTGTTGAGGCAACTCTACCGTCGCATGTGTTCACGCGTAGCGCGCGCCTCTTCGGTCCCGGGGCAATGCTCGCTCCGGGGCCGAAAGAGGAACAGTCGCCGAACATTCACAAACTCTCGATCAGTTTCCGAACATATCACGAAGTTCGCTGCTCGCTCGTGCAAATTTGCGATCGAAAGGAAACACTACTTAAAGGGGTAGTATCCAAATATTATTTTGTTTCTAATATTTGTTTTTTTTTTGCAAATGATTTTTAATTAACCCATAGTGTAACCATATTTAATTGTTAAGAGACCGGAAAAATTCGCGAATTCATTTCGCGATAGGCTAAAAATACAAATAGTCATACCTCAGTGCTGCCTCTGCTATTGGCTCACAACTCACCTGGATGACTCTGGGCCAATGAGAAACACCCGACCAAAGCTTTATCGAATCACAGGCTGCTACGCTGGGACGTCTCACAAGTCAGCAGCCAATGAGTGGGTGACATTTGACCGAGTGTACGTAGAACTATGGAGTTCATCCTGCAGGACATTGAACCCGCGAATTTTTCCGGTCCCTATTAATTGAATTTTATGCTTTTTCTACTAAGCATGTCCTTATTTTATGGCAAATTTTTATGTACTTGAAAGCATGAAATCATCTGGTATACAGTTTTCGATTAACCGTCCGTGTATGGACATAGTATTCAACTATTTATTTTTTGTATATAATTCATTAAACCAATAAAAAGTTATGTTTTCTCAGTACCCTGAAAACCTCTGATTTTTATGGTTTTGGAAACGTGTTTTTTATTGGTTTGAGTGATATAGTAAAAATAAATTAGGTTTAAGATTAATTTTTACATATGACCGGTTAAAAAAAACACATGATTTCACGGTATGTGAAAGTTTTAGTGAGCAATTCTCACCTAAAACATGTATTATATTTTTTTCAATTACATTTATCTCAGTGACGTTTCGTAAATAATTGAGTTTATTTTTTTATAGCAGCATGAATTACTTGAGCAATGATATCGGTATCTCGTCAATTCCTTGCCACTATATCTGATAGATAAATATAAACACTTCCCAACTTCCGCTAAAATGCAACGCTAATCATCTCTCGTTGGTTGTTACGCCATGCGTCCGTAACTGAAATAAACTATAGTCATTTCCTTCCTATGCGCACGACCTCTCTCCCGTGCTATGCGCTGTATTGAACTAAAGGGGAGGTGAAAACATGGCGGTCAAATCTTGTGCTCACGACTCCATGTTATATGTGTTATTTTATACCATATTGTGAATTTGCCATTTTTTCGGGCGTCTGACTCGGGGTCAATGGATATTAGGTTTCTTGTTCGTTGCGCATTGTGGCCCCAGAGATTAGGAAAGTATCCAGATGGAGCATAAGGTCAGTATCTGAGTAAAGGGTTGAAACCAAAAGAGTGGGGAATCACTGTACTACACAGACGAATATGACGGCCATTTGTTCATAAATTGCATCAAATGTAGATACTTGTATTTGAGGTTAAACTGCTGAAAATATTTATGCAAAATTGATGGAATTTAAGAAACCTTCATGTTGTTTAAACACCATTTACTTCAGAAATTTGTGCGAAAATGACCTCAGTATATTTTTGCGTCGTCCAGCCATACCATATGAATGCATTCGTACACGCAAAGAAGAGATTAAGCAGAAACCTCTTAAGACTGGAAAAAATTATATTCACGCAAGTAAGTTCTATATCAATTTAAGTTTAATGTTTAGTTCGGTCTAGTTTGTGTTTCATTTCAACTCATATCAATATTATAACGGTTCATTTCAGACTTTTTACATAAATTAACATTTTAACTTTCTTCCGAACCGCCGTTAATAAAAACAGGCTAGTACAGCTGACTCAAATACAAACAAACAACGACTATATAAGTATGTGAAAATCGAAAACAAATATGGGTAAAACGGCGAATGCTTCATCTGGATACTTTCCTAACCTCTGCGTGGCACGCACTTACTTTTCTCTGTACTGATGCCATGGGTAGAGGCTGGAAAAATTCGCGAGTTCAGTGACCTTCAGGTTAGACTCCACGATCCTCTGCCTACTTGGGCAAACAGCGTCTGTTCATTGGGTGCTGAATTTTGAGGCGTCTCAAGTGGGTAACTTGTGATTGGATACTTCTTCGATTGATGGTCTCTAATTGGCCAAAAGTCCTACACAATAACAGTGAACTAATAGCAGCAGCAGCACAACGGTATAATTATTTGAATTTTAGCATATCACGAAATGAACCCGCGAATTTTTCCTGTCTAGCCATGGGGCGCTTTTCGTCGTGAGAGAGAGAGAGAGTGAGAGATTTGGGGGGGGGGGGAGAGAGAGAGAGAGAAATAGTGTATGTGTTTTGAGAGAGTGATTGATAGAGAGAGAGAGAGAGAGACAGTGAGCGGACTTGTGGCCTCACCCTGTCTCTCCCCCCCCCCCCCCGCCCCCAGTTAAAGCTCTGTCTCACTCGCAAAGTACAGGTTAAGTAGAGACTCTGAATTCTCGCGGATTCTTTTGGACACCAGTTAGTCTGCAAAAACCTCTACCTTAGCATTAGTTTGATGAAAGGTATGAAATGTATGCTAGAAACATTCGCGAATTCGATTACTTTCAGGATATACTACACCGTTATCTGTACACTCGGGAAAATAACGGCAGTTCTTTGGCTGCTAACTTGTGCATCGTCTCAACTGATATGCCTGTAATTCAATACATCTTTAATTCAGGGTTTCGGTTTCTCATTGGCCCAAATGCGTTCACATGAACAGTGAGCCAACAGCAAAAACAGATTAAAGGTATATGTGCTTGAAATGCAGCAGAGAGACCGAATAAAATCGACCCACACAAAAGAAGGAGACGTACTGGAGTAATAAATCAACCAATAGGAAATCAAGCGTGGGTAGAGAATTCATTTTATCCTGGCACCAATCGTCAGGGGTGTATGTGTGTTAGTGAGGCGGGGTGATAAGCACGATGCTCGCTGGTGCTTCTAGCGCGGTATCGCCTCTATGCGCAAGGCTCTGAACTGGCGCGCATTCGTCTCGTCGTCACAGGATAACTGTGAAATTTGAGCGGTGACCGTAACATTATATGGCGGAGAAATGAAGATAAAGGTGTTATGCAAGCCCCTTAAGTGCTTTCAAGAATCTGTACTGATTGTTTTATGCCTAAAAAATACTCTGAAAACACGCGTTTTAGGCATTTTAACGCTTCTAAAAATACAGTTTAAAAACATGATCAAAAATTAAAAGTACTTTTCGGGCCTCAGCGAACTCTTAAATGCTTTTCGTAAACATACCCCACTCGGATATCTTGAGTAGTTTTTAAATCGCGTTGTTTTTCCTGAAGCTCTGCACACCGTATGTGTGCCCAGGTAGGCGGGCCCCTTAAGAATTAGCACTAACGAATTACCGGATTTTAATAATTAATATTTTCAAAAAAATTACACACGTAATGATCACTGGTACCGGAAAATAATCAACAATATTCCCCATTATTCATTCATTTATTAATTTATTTTCAACGTCGCTCAATAAATGGCAAAACTCCACTAAAAAAGGCGACTTAGAAGATATTGTGTATTAGAGTATACAAAGATTTCTTCCGTTATATCTGTGCAGCGCGCATTTAGAAATCGCAACAGAGTGTAAGCTACGTGCTGTGCCACCAAGAAAATTTTGCGGTGACGTCATGCTGTCGCTATTACATAACTGCGTTTCTGTGAATCCATCACGACAGCTCTCTTGCATTTTATATTACATCACATTTTATTTTTTTAGCAAATATGTAGGGACACCTGTATTTCGCGATTTCATTTCATGTCAAGGTATTTCACAAAGCACTGTAGTTTTTCTAAGAGTCATGGCAAATTGTGAGGGTGCAGCAGTACGGTGACCACATTCTCATTGGCCCCGTCACCGACCTTAGCCAATAACCACAGGAGAATTCGCGAAATACAGGTGTCCCTAGGTATATGTATTATATACTATCTAAAATCGGCAAAAAAAATTTTTTTTGAAGGTTAATAATCATTGACACGTGACTAGTGGCGAGCTAGCTGTGAAACACACCTCAAACACCCGCCAGGAGAAATAGAAGCGGGGTGGTGTTAAAGGTGGTTTGAAAAAAAAAACCTTTTAAAGGATTAAGTACATATTTCTGTTGAGTCGCGGTTATGAAAATGTCGCGCGGCGCCGGTGCGGGAGTGCATCTCGCAGATAAGAGCCAGGATTAGCTGAGGCTTGGGCGGAGTGAAGGGTACGTCGTTCGAAGGGAGAATAAAAGTGAGAGGTTTGGTCCAGTGGCTCGGATGTAGATCGAAAACCGTTTGGCCGACAAGCAGTAGACCGACAGTCATTTCACCGAAAGAGATTTAGCCGACAGGAAATATACCAAAAATAGATTGGCCGACAGGCACTAGACCGACAGTCGTTTACCGAAAATCATTTTGCCGTCAGGCAGTTGAATAAAAATAGTTTGGCCGTCAGGCAGTTGACTAAAAATAGTTTGGCCGTCAGGCAGTAGACCGGCAGTCGTTTACCGAAATTCATTTAACCGACAGGCTGTAGACCTAAAGACGTTTTGTCGTAAAGTCATTTTACCTTATCGTCATATTATCCGACAGTTTGTTTGAAGTTCTAGGTATAGCTGCACCGTTTTATCGGTCCGCGTTTATACTAAGAAATTACATACACTGGTTTGGACAGGAATGGAGAAAAAAGTGATCGATGTTGCTTAAATGTTGGAAGGAGAATTATCTACAGCACTTTCGTCTTCCGATCGGACGCTAAGTGCGCGAGTATGCATCGGGCTGCAAGCTTTGAATTTTTACATCCGCGCTGATGTTGATCTGAACGTTTCGTGAAATCAGCTGACAGTGAGACTGGAATGGAAGGTTTAGCAGCCTATCGTGAGGCAACATTCCTGCGCGAATTTAGAAAGGGTGCATTGTAGTAAGTGCCCACCGGTAGCCAAACCAATATAAATTTTTGAATTTTGAAATCTGATTGAAGGCCATGTATTTATTTATCCTATAATATTCTTCAAAACCCTACTATGTATCAAGCCCATAGAGGAAGTGGCTGTTTTTTAAGTGGATGCAGTAAGCGGATATATGTGGCCTTGAACAAATAACGGAAGTAAAAAAAAAATATTTTTTTCATAAAAAAATATTGATTAATTTTTGTTTGGCTTTGTACTATTGTTGCGTGGATACGTGTTTTATTTATTTCTGATTTGAAAAGAAAATTTATTTATTTTGAGGTTTGCTACTAGAAGAAGCAGTGATTGATGTTCGCACCTCTCCGATACTGCCCTCGCATAAGTAAATAGCTTCCCTGATTTTTTATATATGAGGAAATTGTAAAACATTGGCCTACCTTATAGTTTCTTGACTAGTTACTAGGGGGGATAAATTAAAGATTTCATTCTGGTGTCGTCAAAGTCAAAAGTAGAACTAGGAGATGCAATATGGCCATGAGCGAATCTTGCCCCCCCTCCCCCCCCAACCTGGAATTATAAAGCCAATCACTGAGGGGGCACACTTGCTCTTGAAAAATCGTAACTGTAAACCGGGAATGATGAAAGTAATTCAACCACCACTCCTGGAAAATATAGTAGTTGTATGTGTGTGTGTGAAAGAGAGAGTAAAATGTAGTCATATTCAAACATCAGTTCTTTCGTAAAAGTATCTTTTTTTTTCTAACTGTCGTGATGAGACCGGTGGAAATATCAGGTTTAGCGTTGTTTGAAAGATAATAATAATAATTTAAACAAAATATTTGAAGACGGAACATCGTTCTCTTTTCCTGGACAATAAATTGAAGAACGCATTACCTCTGTAAACTGTATAATTATTATTATAATTCATTTCCGAGGATTTGAAAGTCAGACAGCGAGTGTAGGTAGGACACAAATACTTCGGACGCGCTCTTGTCTGCTGCCGCTTTAGCAATTTTCAACTCGCACACTCGCTGGAGTTACAGTTGGAAGAAAAAAAAAAGCGGTCGTAGCAGGAAGTGGAAAAAAAAAATTTTTCCTGAAAAGGGAGGTGGGGGGGGGGTCACAGTCATTGAACTGGGTATAGCAAACGAGCATTTAACAACAGGGTAAGTTCTTGTCGTCCTGATATGGAATAAGGGTGTGTAGGGGGGAGGGGGAGGGAGACCAGGAAAGCTGCTAAGGTGGTACAGACCCCCCTGTCTTATCGGTGGATCTACTGCCCGCATTGTAATGCCAGCCTCCGCTCTCCGTTACACACGCCGGGAGGTTATGATTGAGATAGCGGGAGGGGCCCCGGACACTCCAGAGGCTGGGAAGGGGGGGAGGACCATTATGACGAACAGTCGGATGTCCCGGAGATAATCCAGATAAATACTGTTGCGCTGTAAAATATAATATGTCATATGCTTTTTGTTCGGGCCTTGTGCCTTATGTGCGGCGGGAGTGCTGGTGCTCTTGGGTGGGGTGGAGTGGGGTTATTGTCGCGCGACAAAAGAGCCAGGGCACAATGTGGGTTTTTTTTTTTTTTTTTGAAGTTTATAGTGCCGCGGTACACTCGCTTCCGAAGAACTGGCCGACCCCGCCTTTCCTCCGCTGTGCTTTCTGGGTGACTTTTGAAGGCATTGTGACTATACATATTCATATCAAATGTGTGTGTTTGTGTGTGTGTGTGTGTGTGTGTGTGTGTGTCGTAGAGCGAAGAATGCGAGGCTAGTAAAATTCTGACCACAGATTCTCCATGTGATATCCTAATACAACTCAGATCGATTTTTTTTTTGCCTCTTTCCAAATTAGTTTTCATTTTATTTATTTATTTATTTATTTATTTATTTATTTATTTATTAGCGTATTTTTTGAAACCCTCGCATCTTCTGTGCGAAGAAAGTGAACACGTTTTTAACGAAATTGAAGTTAAGAGAGTCGGGACAACTACGTACAGGCTGAATGAAACTCCTTCGCAGATTTTTGTCCCCCGTGCGTGTTTTGAGGAAAAAAAATTTCGAAGAATTTATTTGCAGCACATTTAGCTTGTGCATTTTATTCCCTTCTTTGCCGCAGTCCGTGTGAGGCGGTTGACGTTTCAGTTTCGATTCATGTTCGGAATGAATTAATTTCTCCGCGTCGCGAATGCCACGTTTTTTAAATGAGCGTCAGGATCTTGTTATCGGGAGATGTTTTAGACTGATGCGTTGGTAATAGGCTACTTCTATTAATATAAGCGTGTCTATATATATATATATATATATATATATATATAAAGGTTTTGCTAACTAAATATTTTTGTTAAATTTCTGTAACGTGTTCACGCACAGTTTTTTTTTCAATTGAATGTTAAATTCGAATCAAACTAATATCTCTTTAACAAGTCGGTGCAAAAAAAAAAACCTACTTGCAAGCACTGATGACGGTCTTATGTTTGGTGCGTGTGCCAGATATTTGTCTTTAACTACATTTGACAATATAAATTTGGAGGGGTAGTATTGGATGTAAAATGGCTTCCAATTTTCTCTATCAAATAAATTTGAACAGATAATCTCAAATATGTTTTGAATTAAGTCACACCATCAGAGATTATTTTTTGGTTTGAGCTATCTCAAACGGTTTTTTTAAAATTTTAATCTCATTTTGAAATTAAATGGTGCATCACAGTGCTGATGGAATTTTTTCAACTTGTTGTGCTATTTGTGCATTTAATTTTTTTTAAATTGTATATAAATTAAATTCACAATAATATTCGTAGATAATGAAGTAAATGATCAGTTCATTTTTAAATTTCACAAACATAATGTTTTTTCACATGAAAATTTTTCGTATTCGACATTCATATTAATATTATTTTAGTTATTTTACTCTTACAACCTCTTTAATGGTCCATGTGGTTTTCGCCATTTTAAAGATTCGTTGTGACGTAAACGGATTTTTTTTTTCTTAGTCACTAGCCACGATTTTTATTGACTGACCGCATCCAATATCCAACATATTTTAGAACCCGCTCTATATGCAAAAAATAAAATATTGTCACTCGGCATCTGGGCTGTAGCCGTGTACTTGGCGAATAATTCACCGACGTTTCGGTCAACACTGCAGTCGCCATCATCAGGGAGCAGTTACCTACGGTTGTAGCCGTGTCCTTGGTGAATAATTCACCGACGTTTCGGTCGACATTGCAGTCGCCATCATCAGGGAGCAGTTACCTACTAGTAGGTAACTGCTCCCTGATTATGGCGACTGCAATGATTAGGTAACTGCTCCCTGATGATGGCGACTGCAATGAGTAGGTAACTGCTCCCTGATGATGGCGACTGCAATGAGTAGGTAACTGCTCCCTGATGATGGCGACTGCAACGAGTAGGTAAACTGCTCCCTGATGATGGCGACTGCAATGTCGACCGAAACGTTGGTGAATTAATTATTTACCAAGGACACGGCTACAACCAACCCAGAAGCCAAGCTACTTCAGACAATTGCCGTGAAAGCCTGCGAACATTATCGATTGTCACTCGAGTCTTCCAACTCGCCAAACAAACATGGCTGCGCCGGTGACTTTTTCGGTGACGTTACAACTCTCGAACTTTACCTGGAACAGTCCGGCGGTGTAGCAGGGCCTTAAGGGCCCCGCCTACCTGGGCACACATACGGTGCGCAGAGCTTCAGGAAAAACAACGCGATTTGAAAACTACTCAAGATATCCAAGTGGAGTCTGCTTACGAAAAGCATTTAAGAGTTCGATGACGGCCGGAAAGTACTTTTGATTTTGGATTAAGTTTTTAAACTATATTTTTAGAAGAGTTAAAATGGCTAAAACGCATGTTTTCAGAGTAATTTTTAGGCGTAAAACATCCGGTACGGATTCTTAAAAGCACTTAAGGGACTTGCAGTACACCTGTATCTTCATTTTTATACCACATAACGTTACGATCACCGCTGAAATTTCACAGTTGTCCTGTGACGACGAGAAGACTGCGCGCCAGTCCAGAGGAGACACCGCGCTAGAAGCACCAGCGGACGTCGCGCTTATCAACCCGCCTCACTAACACAGATACACCCCTGACGAGGCCGGCTCGTGCCGTGGGCGACAGCCGCTTGCTCGCGCGGTCTCTTCTCGCCGCCGCGCCGCTGCAACGGTGATCCCAAGCACAACGGTGGAAAAGGCGCGTTCGAACCGGCGAACGCGACATGTGCGAGCGAGTGTGTGAAAAGTCTGTGCGGCTAAAGGACAGATGTCTGGGGGTCTGAAAGACGGCAGGGGAAAGGGTGAGGAATTTTTGGACGAGATCCAAAAATGTTAAATGCCCTGGGACACTCAGACGACATTAAAATATAGACATAAGCCCTCGCGCCAAAAAAAAGAAAAAAAAAGAGGCCTCTAGAACAAACCCTCTTCCCCCCCCCCCCCCTTTTCTCAAATCTTCTCTCTCCCAGACACCTCAGGAATACTTTATTTTTTCAACACCCCCACCCTCCCCTTTGATTTCTCACAATTGTATTTTCACCGGGTCTACGGAGCGAAAACTTTAATAGGCGGTAACTCGGACCCTTTGTGAAGGCGGCCGGCGCTAAATGAGTTGTTCAGCGTCAGCCGCTAGAACAGATAACTACGAGACGTTACTGAAGCTTCCCTCTGGGACAACAAGAACTCCACTAATAACCCTGTTTATTCTTCTTGCTTTTCTTTTTGTCCATCTGAAGAACCGAGCCAGGAGCGGCGGTCGTTGGCATCGTGATGGCTTCGTGCATAGCTAGTTTACGCAGTTTCAGTTAACGTCTGTAATCATTGTTTTCCACCCCGTTGTCCTTTTACGATGTTTGTTATTTTAATATTTTAATTGGTGGACCGAGGCGTCATTAAATGTGACAACGCAAAAACTGGTCAGGAATATCAAATTTAGGGGAGATGTCATTGCGGAATGTGATTTTGAGAAAACAGTACCCTGACTTTAAGAACGACTTCTGTTACTAATTGAACAGTTCTGTTGGTAAATTCACTTGCTTTTAACATAAATACCTAAGAAAAATCTTGGTTTATGAATTAAACGTTAAAATATTTTGTCGTCTACTGCAAAAACACTGTTGTATCTTCCTAGTGGATGAATAACTCTTTTTTATTTTATTTGAGATAAAACCTTCGTTCAAAATTTTGAAGAGTACTGAAGTTCTAACATTGTAGCCTATATAAAAAAAAACACCTCATTTCGTTCTACATAAAACAATTTTACTTTTACAAATAACACCATATGTATATGAAGTTTTATCACTCCTGTTGCTGAGTGCGTGTAAATACTTTATTACCTATTCGAAATCCAACCCTTTATCGGCGAATACAGCTACTACCTTGCTTCTAGAAATGTCCCCTAAATTGTACACAAATAAGACTTTACTTTATTTTAATATGTGTACTTAGTGTATGTTAAAGGGAGAGCTATTATTAATAAGAACCGTTAAAATAATTCTTTGATTTAGTTGAGTGGACGCTTTGAAGCTGTTTAAATAAATATTTTTTTAAGTTATTAATAATTGCTTATTCACGCATAGTTTTTAATTAAAATAAATACAATTGGTTAACAATGTTTTTTTTTTTTTTTTTTTTTGCAATTTTTCGCGCAGAAGTTCACGCATTTTGCACCTGACCAAATTATGTTCGACCTGAAAATAAAATTACACATATTCAATTTAAAAGGGTTTACAGGATGAGTTATAAATCAAGCAACAAACTTCCGCCGCAGGTTCATAAAAAAAGATTTGTTGAAAATATATCGACTTATCGTCTAAAGTGCTTCCCAAAAAGTTGGTCGGATCAAAATTCCCTTTGAAGTTGGATCCGATCAATTTTTTTTAAAAAAATTGCATGTGTTAAAGATATTATTTAAAATGGGACACTGAGCGCCAGGATAATGTTTAATCGAACCAATTATTGCAGCCGCCTCGAAAATTGTCATTGTTGTAAAATGACTTATTTGCAATATATTGTGGTAACAACACGTCACAAAAAATGTATGGAAAAAAAAAAGGTGCAAACTATAATTACTTCATTGACATCGATGGTGGTTGTAAAAACATGTTTTCATCTAAATATCAATCATGTGCTCAATGTTCCATATTAAATACCTTTCATTTCTTTGCAGGGAAAAATAAATTGTTCAGTTCAACTTCAAGGGGTACGCCCGCCTTGGGAAGACTTTAGACCATATGTTAATACACACGCGCGCGCGCGTTTTCAGCTTATTTTATCGTCTTGAAACTCCAGTCGAAGTTCCGTCGGTTGAATTTTCATTCATTAGGTATATTTTCGAGTGTCCTTGAGGAGGGGCTGCCTAATAATGGAAATATTTCGTTAGTGAGACGGGGTAAGTTGGACTCTCGATGGTGCCGGGTCATTACCACAACGCCGAAATACCACAACGCCTAACGTACAATAACGCCGAATGCCAAATTAACCGCAAAGCCGACAGCTAGAAAACTGCTGTGTACCGCACAACGCCGAAATACAGTAACGCCGAAAAATGTTGCTGCGGGGAGGGGGGGGGGGGTGTGGGGCACAGGAGCAAAATGAAAAACAACTGAATGAATTTGTGTGTGTTTCTTAAATGTATCTTAACGCCGAAATACCACAACCTAACCTAACCTAGGCTAGCCTAACCTAACCTAACCTAACCTAACCTTAGCTAACCTAACCTTTGTGGCAGTCCTGGAATGACATTTTTCGGCGTTAATGTATTTCGGCGTTGTGGCAATTCGGCGTTGTGGCAATTCGGCGTTGTGGTACACAGCAGTTTTCTAGCTGTCGGCGTTGTAATCAATTTGGCATTCGGCGTTATTGTACGTTCGGCGTTGGGGTGCGTCTCCGATGGTGCCTCTAGCGAGTTACCGCCTCCGAGCACAAGGCTATAGCGCGTTGTCTTCTCGTCGCGCATAGGGCAGCTGTGATCTATTTAATCGGTAACCGCAACATCACAATGCGCAACAAATGATGGTAAATGTGTGATGAGTGCTTTCACGAATCTGTACCGGTTGTTCCTTGCCTAAAAATTATTCTGAAAACACGTGTTTTAGCCATTTTCACTCTCCTAAAAATACAATTTAAAAAAATAAATACGGAAACAAAAGTACTCATCCACCCTTAGCGTATCCTCAAATGATCTTTGTGAACAGACATCGCTCTGATGTCTCGAGCAGTTTCATAAAATCGCGTGGGATTTTTTTTTTCTCCTGAAGCTCTCCACAACGTACCTATGCAGTACCTACTTGCCCAGGAACTGAATTGCAATGATGTAACAGACGTGCGGCAATTGCTGGAACACGTCGCCGAATCAATTTACACCACTACGTTTTAATAGAGAGGAATTGGCTGGGAATGTAATAAACACACGTCCGTTGTGCGGGTTAGTTCAGCGTGTGGAAGTGAAATGCGATGATGACGACCGCGCGAGACAGACGAAGACAATGATTGCTTTTTACGCTTGCGGGCGCTTCGAGTCCAGCCTTGCTACCGAGAATTCGTGACCATTGTTTTGTTCAGCGCTCGAAGCTTGGATATATATTTTTTTTATCGCGCGTGTTTGAAATTGCGTAACTCATCAATGTTTTTTTTTTTTTAATGACTCAGCTCATAACTAGAGACCTGAAAAATTCGCGGGTTCATTTCGTGTTATGCTAAAATTCAAATAATTATACGTTAGTGCTGCTTCGGTCATTGGTTCACTGTTAATCTGGAGGAATGAGGGCCAATTAAAGATCGTACTCACTCATAGAAGTGTCGAATCACAGGCTACCCAGACGACTCACAAGTCAGCAGCCAATGAACAGTTGGCTTTTGCCCGAGTGTGTTGAGGAAATTGGAGTCTATCCTGGAGGTCATTGAACCCGCGAATTTTTCCGGTCTCTACTCATAAAGTCTCTAGCGTGTGTAACTCTCTTTATTTGATCTCATTTTATTTGCTTTGCATCTCGTTGACAGCGGAACTATTTTGAGGATCTTCGAAAAAAATACACCTTCAAGGATGTCAGCCATTTTTCGCTGACTCTCCATCATTATGTTGTTGCGTCGCCCAAGCAGTCTTTCGTGAAAGGACGAGTCGCAAGCGTCCTTCCATGCATCCTTGTGACGTACGAGAGATTTGTCGCGCTATCCTTTTGGTGAAAAAGTGGTTTCTTGTTTAGTCGGACAACTGCTGTCTACGCCTTTCTAAGTTATCTTTTACTGTCAAAACTTGAAGGTGCAAAGAAAAATGAAAATTTGTCGGGGAACTTGCAGTCGGGGAACAAATTACTGTTTGCAAAAAAGGGTATTTCTTTGTTGACCCACCAGATTGTGTTAGCTTCGAAAGAATTCGGCTATCCTTTCACGGCTAGCTTCTCACTGGCTGCAGCTTTGAAATTAAAGGTTCCTTTAGGTTGGCTGAACTGATTGAAGACACGCTTCCTTACTATTCGGAAAACGCCGTAGTATACCCCAAAGGACGAATGATAATATTTTTTCCCCAATGTGTTTCAAGCATCTTGGTGTAGTGAAAATTCGTTAATCCGACATTCTATGGTTCGGCACATCCTGCTCCGATCGAACAGCTCGATTCAGAATTTTCTCGGGTGGTTTCCGACTGTTGATCTCGACCGCCAGGCATAGGCGTGATTCTGGGGGTGGCATGGGGTGGCAGTTGCGCCCCAGAATTGTCCAACACTGTATCTAGCCAAACCATTTTGGAGTCAAAACATCAATAATTTACAGACAATTGTAGAAGAATATTTTACAAACACGGCATTTCCTTGATTCATTATTATTAATCAACCCTTATTTAATGTAGAAAAAAAATTTTTTATCGAACTTATTTATTATAATGTTAAATAGTGAAAATAGTCTGAAAAAATCTTAATTAAATAACTTAATACTAGTTTCTTTTTTTTTTACTGGGGAGGACCCCCCTGACACATGGGGGCAGTTCACAAACCCCAGACCCCTGTACGCCTTGCCACCCCAGTCAAAAAACTGAAATTACGCCTCAGCCGCCAGGTGTAATTACTGCGCTCAGGGCCTTAACTAAAGGTCCATGGGGTCAGGGAACCACCCCCCTTTCCCTTTCCAGAATTTAAAAGAAGAACACAAGCGAAGACAGAAAGAAAAAAAGAACAACTGAGCTACACAAGTTCACAGAGGGATTATTGTAATCCTTAGTGGACTACAATCATGTATTTCCTACCTCTCACAGCACGACGTTTCATGTATTTAATTTATTTCGTGTATTTAATGTATTATGACTTGTGTTAAAAAAAATAATCAAACAATTGACTTATGAAATAAGTTTTGAAAACCATCAAATGAATACGTTTAGTTAAAATGTTGCGGTTTACCGTTCTCAAGCAAAATCATTGATTAAATTTCTGTTTGTAAACTTCGGAGTTGTAAAAGTCTACTTTTTCCTGAGATTTTTAATGTAACATTTAATCTTATGTTAAAACTCATTCATAAAGAAAACTTTGTTATAACAAATGTATATATATATATATATATATATATATATATATAATGGCTCTACTGTCCTCCCTCTTCCACAGAATCTTGGCTACGGCCATTTTGTGACGCCGGCTCCGAGTTTATCTTAACTGTCTGTTTTCACTTCAGTACAATGTTTTTTAAATGGATTACAGTTATAATTTTTGTATAGTATTTAAGCTATCACAAACGAAATAATTTATTCTTGGATTCAGTTGAAGACAAGTAAAGTGTCGTATGATTACACAGTTTCAAAAATTTAGAATACCCTAAACAAAATTTCCTATCCCGCTTATCTGTGAAATTTCACTTCTAAAGCGCGTGGCGGTAACGCACCTTATGTTATTTTTTTATTATGTGTTAAACTCTTAGCTCTCGCTATTTGGCATTTGGTAGGAGTCATTTCGTGAAAATGGAACGGAATTCAATGAACATAATGTGACACAAAGATGGCGGACCCACTTGTAGCATCATAAACTTGTATATATTCACTTTCGTACACATAAGGGTGCATACCAAACTATTGGTGTGCCAAATGAAACTTTATGACAGTGGACTACCCTGGAATATATTTCTTAATCTAAAAAAAGTCGTAATGAAAAGTAATTTTAAGTTTTAAAATATCTAAACGAACTTGCAAGGTAATGATTATAATATATATCCGCCTTGTAATATGTTCACAATTTCTATACCACAGCGGTAGAGCGCGCACTAGATAACCTCAAGGGACGTGATTAAAGTTTCCCCCACTAGAATTTTTATTTTACCTTTTTAGTAACACAATATAATAATGGTGAATCATCTCGCTAAGGTTAGTGTTTGTTTGTACGTAGTATTTACAAATTTATTTCAGTCGTTTTAACAAAAACAAAAATATGCAAACATATACTTAGTGTTATAATGTGTTTTCAAATGTTTCAGGTTGATATTTTAGTAATTCCATAGAAGTATAATAACTATAACTTCTGCGGAATTTTCTAGTATCACTGTTTATTGAATTTTAACAAGTTGGGCAGTATTTTAATAAAATTCCGTGTCGAAAATCAGGTCAAATGCCATGGTTTAGTTTTTTTTTTTTTTTTTCCAAATCTTTTGTGGGAACCGTGCAGCTGTCTGTACATGGTGGGGGAAAGTAATGTTTTATATTCAAGCAGCGAAATCTAGTGGCGAGCGCAGAAAGTAAGTGTGATTCGCGTCTCGAAATTTTGGTATGTCCTTGTGTCCTTGAATAGCGACTATTTTATTGATCAGTGTATTTATTACGCTCGGCATTATTTTAAATAATTCTACTTTAAATTTCGTGTTATAAGTTTATTTGCAACATGAAAAACACGAGAACTCACGAATTTGCTCGTTATCGATGTTAGATGTTCAGATGTTTACAAATCACTGCGAGTACTGAAATACTCGATCACATTTTTTTTTTATGTAACTCACTTAACTTAAGCCAACGTACCTTTAAATTATACAACAGAATTATTCGGGTGCCTGACTTCGGTTCAGTGAATAATAATTGGTTTTTTCGTGTAACATTTCGAGAGAGGTTTACGCACGACTTTAAACTCCTGCCATATGCTTTCCGTTCATCTCGCGACCCGGCCTATTGCAACACCGGATGGAGTTCATCTTCCATTCCCCCTCCCCCTCCCCATCCCCCTCCTCCCCCGCGCGGAAGTATGATTCCAGAGGATCCCCTTATTAAACAAATAATTCGAACGTCGCGTCGTCAGGAATACCAACTTTTGTTCCCGCGGAGTCACACCTGGGGCGTCTCAGACTCGGCTAAAGATACCGTCGAGAAATAGAGAAGACGGAGACAAGGGAAACAAAAGAAAGGGAAAAAAAATGAGAGAGCTCATGAGGATAAATAAGGGTGTGAGAGTTTCCTGAAGATAAGACGAGAAAGAAAAAAAATGCGGGATTTTTTTTTTTTACCCCGCTTCCCGTTTTTCCTTCAGATATCTTGCATACTGTCGGAAGAAAACCTATGATTCATTGACCCCCGATCTGTCCCGGTACTCAACCTTAGTTTGCGGCTCGCTTGTACAACTTCGTGGTAATAGAAAAAAATGCAAGATTTCGTACATTTTTTTATTTAGGATTATTTCAATATCGATGATATATCGAACCTTTTTTATTTTAAGTTACGATAATCTATACAAGCGAAAACCTACCCTTCAGAAGCCATAACGTTATTTACGTAACGGACCTAACCTAACCTAACCTTCCTTTACTTAAAAAAATATATATATATTTATGCAAATACTTATGTACTCACGCATATTTCGAAATAAATATTATACATAATACAAGTAATTTTTGGACTGCAACCTTTATTTTGAAAATATATTAAAAGATAAAGCAGCGTTCATAATATTATAGAAAACAAACATAGTGTTTATATTTTCGCCACCATGTTTGTTCTAACGTAATTTTATTTACTAGTAAATTATATGTTTTCAAAATTAAAATTACTCCTTATTACGACTATTTCGGTTTACAAAATATATTCCAGGATTGTTGTTTCGCTGTCAAAGTTTCATTTGGCTCACCATTGCGCTTTATTTAGTCCCCGGATATTCACTTTCGTGAATATATACGGGTTCATGCTGGAGTTAACGCGGGTCTGCCATCTTGATGACTTCTACTCGTTGTTATAGCCAGAAACGCTTATGCGCATTTGAATTCATGCTGTTAAATTAGATTGAATGTTAAATTTTGACCATCAACAAACCTAAACAAGTAAAACTTAAAAAAAAAATAAAAAAGTGCATGAACACAGATTATTCGAGCCTCTGACTCCGTCAATGAAAAGTAGGTGTCCTTACTGTCGGAGGGACGAATAATAAATAACCAAAAGTTATTTCGCTGCCGGACGGACAACAGAACAATGAAATAATGCTTTAGGCTGTTGAACGTTTGCGTAGCATCTGCGTTGAATGACGTAAGAGAAACGAGTGTAATGCAATTGGCAAGGATCGAAGAACTGAGACGCGAGCAATAATTTGTTGGAAGCCACATAGAGAAGAAAGATAGAGAGAGAGAGAGAGAAAGAGAGAGAGAGAGAAAGAGAGAGAGAGAGAGAGAGAGAATTCCCCTCCAAGTGTCTCGGTAGCTTGTGATCGCTTTATCATTTCTTCCTTCCTTCCTTCCTTCGAGCCCCCGATAGATGTAGCTTATAAACATATAAAAATAATGAAGGACAAACATATCACCAGGCAAGATTGGGCAACGTCAGCTTTAACACACAGGCCCCCCCCCCCCTCCAGGCTTTTCATAACCGGGCCACTTCCCATACTACCGTACATCTCCCCCCCCCCCCCCAATTAACTTTTTTTTTAAAATACTTGATTTTAAAGTGTTAGATGCATTGAAGTGGTAGATTATATAGACGTTTCGTTCAAGCATCTTAAAGGGAAACCAGCGTCGGTAAAATCTAACATTTCGATGCAGATCGACCTCGAAATCATAAGATAGTTTATAAGACAAATTTAGCTCTCGGTATACGACATTTGGTGGGAGTAATTTCGTGAACGGAACGGAACTAGCATGGGACGGAAATGTGTTAACCCACGATGCTGCCATCTGTGGCCGGATGGCGCAAAACGAAGTTCACAAATACAAAAGGGAAAATTGATAGTATTAACAATTCAGTAAATTTTAACAAATGTGCAGAATATTAATAAAATTCCGTGTCGAAAATCAGGTCCAAAGCCGGTATTTAGAATATTTTTTTCAAGCCATTTCATTGTCTTAAAACTTCGATCTGCTAATCAATGACTCAATAGTCGACGTAGCTGATCCGGCAGTGAATTCTAGCGGCTTTTGCGGACACTACGTGTGATTCACGTCAAGAAATGTAATTAAAAACTAACAATTTGTGTCATCATTGGCATTATTTTAAATTTGTGTCCCAGTTTAGTATAATATGTAAGTGTATTTGCAACATGAGAGCACATGAATTTGCTCGTTACCGATATTAGACGCCACATATTTCTGGCGAGTATTGAAATACTTTTCACATTTTTTTAAACGTTTTATTACATGCCGCCCTGCCGTAGTGCAGTTTTGTGCGCTCATAGGCTGTCAGTGCGAGGGATTGTGGGTTCGTGTTGCGGTTAAGACATTGCTGTAGATCTATATCTTCTGAATTATTTTTTACAAAAAAAAAATGTAAAATGTCAATGGTCCATATATCCGCCTGAGTAACCAAACAAATGTCAATTAAAAAGCTTGGTTATCTAAATCTGAATTTTTACGCATAGAATTTTTGTTTAGATAATAGTAGTGCCAAACAAATTGCAAATGATAAAAAATATCAAACAATTACAATGCTTGAACGAAGATTTTATTGGTTCGACAAGTTAATTACATTTTAAACTATATACTCTTGGTTTTTCAGAACATAATATTTTTTTTTTTTAGCTCATTTAACTTTTTAATGCATCTTTGACACTGTTCGAATAATAATCAGCATCAGAATGGCTAACGTAATGAGGAGTTTACGTGGCGTTTTCAACATTTTTAAGAAGTAATATTTTGTAACGTTATGTAGCTTTAATTACTTATATATTTTTTCGCGAATGAATTTCAAGCTAGGTCCATCCTGCCATCAAAAGAGAGACGCAAAGCAGTTATCCGCACCCATGCGGGCCAGCATCTGATTGGCTACTAAATCAACATGCAATAAAAGCGAATGTATTGCTTGTTCCCCTTCCCTCTTCCCCCCCCCCCAAAAAAAAAATAAACCTCCCTTCTGTCTCACAATACCGGGTGCCTGTCCCCAGTCGCGAACTAACACATACACACACATACGCACAACATGTCTATCTGGTAACGGGACAGATTTTCCGCTACGGAACATTTGAATGCAACGTTTTGTGAAACAGCCCCCTAGCCTCATTCACATACGTAGAAGTAGGATGGGAATAAAGAGGGGCTAGGGGGTAAAGTAGGAATTTTGTTGGAGGGGGGGGGAGGGAAGGAGATTGGTCCATGATGTTCCCCATAGAGAGGGGTGCACTGCACCCCGTAACCTATCCTCAGGGGGTGGCCGAACACCACTTGTACCCCACCTCTCTCCCCTTTCTCCTCTTGACTATCGTCTATGCGCCGCACTCTGAGACACCCCTTGACAGGACCTGGCGGAACGAATCCTTTAGGTAAATCGATCTGAACCCCTCCTCCGCCGACCCTGAATGCGGGGTCCTCCGACATCCGACAGGGCGTCACAGAGTTGGGGGTTGCTACCCTTGTGGACGCCAGGGGTGGCCAGCTACTGGGAAGACACGGGAATTATGAAATTTTGTAAATATAGGTACTCTTCAAAAATAAATTAAAGGACACTTGTTTCATTATTTTTGAAAAATAATCTCTGGTTGGAGGGGAGGGCCCCTTAAAAATAAAAATTCCCGTTTTTGGCTGAAAATATCTCATTTTGTCGGTCAAGGAATATTCGGGGAAATGTACGTTAATCCAGGTATTTTCGACACGGTCTGAACACTCCATGTTAAAATTTTCGTGGTATTGCTGTTATTTATAAATTCGATTCACTCCTTCGCGTTTGTTGTCCTGCCACATATATATTTTTTAACATATATTCACTTAGGGCAACATCTGTTGTGGTAGAATAACAAATGCAAGGGAGGTATCGAATTAAAATATTAGTGAAAGACCTTGAAAAATATAGTAGTGACGAAAAAAAAAAAACTGATACAAAGAAAGCAACATGGCGTGTGAGGCCGATCCTTAAATGAAAAAAAAAGTTTAGAGGAAGGAGTATGTCCTGTGTAGATGGACGTTGTACCGATGTGCAGTCCTTGTTGCAATTCTGGCTTTTTAATTGAATTTTGAGCAGGTATGTTTTTGGCACTTGTGGCTGAAATACCTTTGTGATGGCGACTCTCGAGTGCGTTGAAAGAGACATGTCGTTTTGTGCGTAGTTTCCAGGCTCTTTGTTACCACGTAAACAGTTTTTTTTTTTTTTTAATTATACTTCAGGCGCGTTGAGGGAGAAATTTTAGTATGCACCAGAAATCGAATGAAATGAGCGCGCATCAATTACACAACTGAATTTTAAAAGGTTGAAAGTCCAATGCGCATGCATGCAGAAACTGCTGTAGCCAAGAGTCAATGTCTTCAAGATGGCTGACCCGCGCGTGGCAACATTCACCCGTATGTATTCACTATCGTGAACGTCAGGGGATGTACTAAGCGTATTGGTGTTTCAAATGAAAGTTTGCTAAAGTTAAACTATACACTTTGATAACTTGAATAGTCATATATCAAGAAAATCGCAAACTTTAAAAATGCGTATCATTTATTCGCCAAGAAAATAGTTTTGGTACGAACATGGTGTCAAACAAAGATATTTAACATTTTGGACGATGCGAAAGTGGCGCTATCGTTTATGAATTGGTCAAACTAACAGTTGCAGTCCAATAGATACATAAAAAAATATATATATTCAAATTTAACGCGGATACGCACATTTTTTGTCATGATGTGTAAGAATAATTTGGAAGTACGTTGTAACACTGGTAGTGTTATTATTAATAAATGGAGGGGGGTCGGGGGTTGTGAGATATTTCGATTGTATTATGTGGAAATATTGAAGGTTTTGTGACAGGAAAAAAAAAATTAAATACATGGAGGAATCGGGGAAAAGTCGGAGAATTCTGTTAGAGGGGTTTCCCTGCGTATCTCCAATGACGCCAGAGGTGGCTAAGAGTGGTTATACGCTTTCCCTTAGAGAGAACAAAAAGGTATAGCCAGGGCCGTCAAGAGAAAATAAGGGACCGGGGAAAATTAATTTTGTCGGACACCCTCCTCAGTACTTTATGTACAATTTTGTCACCCCTTTACCCACGCATAACCATAACTAAGGACTAAATGTTATCGTGGATATAACTGTAAACGTGATCTGGAGGAGAAAAAAAAATTGCATAACTTGTACGTAGCCTGTAATCGGTATTCGAACCCGGATAATCTGAACTGCGTGTATGGTGTGTCTGCCACTACGACACTACGTCGCCTCGCTTCGTAGTGAGCTTAATAATCCCCGCGCGCTAACCACTGTGTGTCAATCCACTTCCTAGTATAACAGTGCTTTCCACATCCCATATATGTCTGTTATCAGCCCTTGTCGGGAAAGATATTCGTGTCGTGGTTTGTACACCCCTGTTCCAAAAAATCTCAGCTGCCCTCCACCGGGGTGAGCATTGACAATCTTGTCGCTAAACAACTTTCCCCCCCTTCCCTTCTCATTTCCCCTTCCTCTTGTGTCTGCCGTATTTATGTTCAGCTTCTCTCTCGTCATCTATAAAAAGAGGGCGCGGTACCGTTTTGTTTCATTTGTCCTCCTCCCCCTTTTCCCCCCCTTCCGCTGGTATTATTTCTGGTATTGTATCTGGTTATTATACGAGAGACAAATGACATACGCCTTCGCTTTCCGGGCGGGCGGGTCGGGTTTGCTAGGGCCCCACGCGTCTATTGTCCGTTCCAAAACAGTCAGCCGCCGCAATCACTTCTGTTGGGTTGGCTGTAAAATTGTTCGTGCCGTCCAGGATTTACGCTTTCTTCGGAAAATAACTGTATTTTAAGCATATAATTAAGTTTCACGACGCAATGTACAAAATTGTTCCTGTTTTTGTTTCTTCTCCTGAGTAGTCTTTAAGTTTACTGATTTCTAAACTGTGATGTTCAAATTCAGAGAACTTCTTCAACCTTTTACTTGAAGAAATTTACATCCATGTTAGTCAATGCATAAGTCTCTTCCCTATAATGAATATTTTATTTATTTATTTATTTAGAAAGCCAGAAAGTAAACTAGAAATACTTGAGCTAATATTTGAAAATCCGTGAATTTAAGTGGGTTTTTTTTTGGGGGGGGGATGAATTTAATAAGTGTAAAAAGTATAAAAACAGTGCATTTTTTGTTACAAATGAATGCATGTAAGAACGTAAGAAAACGTGCACTTACGCTTGATCGAAGGGAAAATATATATATGTGTGTGTGTTACCTGTGCTGTGATTTTACTTTGTCTTCAAACTCGCTCCTGGAAAATGCTAGAATTATTTCTTAGCGTACATTCTGACTCAATAGTTAGAACTTGTGGCTGGCGAACATGAGATCTGTGGTTAGATTCCCATGGCCAAATTTCACTGACACCGTCCAATACGTTCTGGTCCATAAATGAGTACTAGGGATTATTGAACAATCACAACCTTATAATAGTCTAAAGCGAATTTTTTGTATGAATGTGTCTTACGACTCTTCGACGAGATTCTGAGCGAAAATAAAAATCACAACGTTGACAAAAATGTTGTACAAAAAATTCGCCGTGGGGAAAATTCGCAATGGTGTTAAAGCTATTATATATTCACCAACAAGCATTTTAGTTGGTGTTCATGAAATGAGCCCACTTTTTGATGTCTTTTGCAAGGATTTTAAGGCACCCATTAGTAAAAGCGTAACGTGGTTGCATCGTCTAGAATGCATTTAGGCCCGAAACACTTGCATGCCTACTGGGTGGCATTCAGAGGTCCGACTAGTCAAGGGCGTATCTGTGTTAGTGAGGCGAGATACGTGTGACGCTCGCTAGTGCTTCTAGCGTGATATCGCCTCTAAGCGCAAGGCTATAGACTGGCGCGCAGTCTTATCTACGTGCATAGAACAACTATGAAGTTTCAGCTGTAACAGTAACATATGGCGGATAAATGAAGATAAAGGTGTAATGCAAGGCCCTCGGGGGTTTCAAGTATATTTACCGGGCGTTTCATTTCTAAACATTCGCTTTCTGAAAACACTGAATAGTTTCAAATAATTTTTATAAGTAATATCAAAATACGGTTAAAAAGATATACGCAAACACAACTACCCATCACCCTCAGTGCTTTCTTAAATTATTTTCGTAAACAGACCATGCTCGGAAGACTAGTAGGCAGTTTTCAAATCGCGTTGTTTTCTTGAAACTCTGAACACCGCACACGTCCCCAGGTAGATTGGGTCTTAACGTGAATAATTCATGCTTGGGGGGTTGTGATCTTAACCACGTGCCCTTGCCTCGCCAAGTAAGGGAATGGCGTGAGCGGATGCCGGTGCGTTCGCGCGCAGCGTGAATGTGGTTGCGACGGGCAAGTTCTCCCGACGCCGCCAGTAGATGCTCTCAGCAGTACTGCCGACGCCGCCAGTAGACGCGCCGGCACCTGGCGTTATGAAACCATATAGCACAATAGTTATAGAAGAGAAGGTCCCGCCGGCTAATTGTGTCTGGTAGTGGCGTCTCCCACCCCCCCTCCCCCATACACACACACACACACACACGGGCCCCCTTCCCCCCGTCCCATTACCCCGACCCCTCGCCATGACTCCTCGTTTTATTTACGTCTCGTGACAATGTGTGTGGCGGGGGACGCCGGGTCGGCGAGCAATTAATATCTGGCGCTCAAGGGTTGGTACGCCGGCGTCATTATTATGACGTGGCGCTCGACTTAAACAATACCCCTCTAAGATTCATGTCCACCTTAACTCGTTGATTTCAACCCTAAAATCCTGTTATTACCACCTTAACTCGTAGTTAACGCGCGGTTGATTTCAACCTTAAAATCCTGTTATATTCACCGTACAAAATCGTAATTTGAAGATTAAAAAAAAAACTGTTGCGTAAAATATTTTCTTGTGTACTAACATTCCTTTGGAACATATAAAACTAAATTTTATTTGTTAATATTTTTTACTAGGCGCTAATAGACATAGTCCAAAATAGGCTGGCACTACACAGGTGTAAAACAAATACAAATACATAAAAAATATAGAAATTAATTAAGAAAAAAATAAAATGTAAAGTGTAGACGAGAATATCCAACCAATCATATACAACACATTGAAAAATGAATGCAGTCAAAATAAAATAACGAATAAAAAATAAAATATAGAAATTAAATAAGAAAAAAAAATGTAAAGTGTAGACGAGAATATCCAACCAATCATACACAACACATTGAAAAATGAATGCAGTCAAAATGAAATAACGAATAAAAAATACTACTACTAAAAAAACCTGAACACAAAGGAATTCACTATTAAATTTACATTCAAAATACATTTACTGATAATATATAATTTATTTTATTATCATTTTGTTTATACCAAGAAGCAAGTAATGTAATAAGCCAAATTGTAGCATAGACTAAATGTTGTGTGTCCTAAAAAAATGTGTTAGAAATATTGCACTATTTTACTCATGCAACTACAATAAAATATGTAGCAAAGTAAGTTTACAACTTATTTTCTTGTAATATGTGCAGAATATTTTGCCTGAGACGAATTGGAACTTCTAAGAAGGGTTATTATTTTTTGCCCTGGTTACTTACCGAAGTAATAACAATATAAAACGTTTTATGCTAATCTAGTTAAGCTCGAGAATAACCGCACGGGTTTGTCTTGTGATGAAGCGTTACGCATACAAGCAGCTTCGTAATTTAGAACTGCGGATATTCTGAAACATTTCAGTGTTATGGAAGGTCAAAGTGTAGACCACAAATATTATTGTTTTGGTTTTCTTTAAATCAGTAATTTTGTTAAATAAAGAAACAAATTAATTAAATATTTTTGACTGGGAGGAGTGTATGCCAAATAAGAATTTATTTAAGTAAATTTTGAAGTTTTTTAAACAGGGATGATTTTCAAAAGTTAAAAAAATTAAGTTTTATTTTACGTACATTATTATTTGAGACTGCTAATTAATTTTTTTATCCCAAACATCGTTATAGTAATCATTGCTTAAACTATACACAAAACTTGGCCAGTGCATTTGCATAAATACCCTTGGAAATCTGAGGGTTGAAGCGTTGAAGTGGTATTGGGTATGGTAGTGATTCAGTTCCGTAAAAGATCCATAAATATTTACGAATGTACACATGTAACTTATAAAAATTATTCTACTATGTTTAAGTTTTATTTTACGTTACTTATCGAACGTATGCAACTTCGTGTGATTATATGTATGAGTCCGAAATTTTCCCTCCCTATTGTACATTCTGAACGTAGAGGATGAAGCAAATTCACTGCTGGCCATTGTGTGAAATGTCGTTGAATTGTGACGTGCCTAAAAAACGACAGAACCGCTGTGGAGCGCATTGTCTGTGTGCGATATTTCTTGCTATCCTCGGACTTGGAAAGGTTTGTAACTCATGTAAATCTGTATATCTGTGAAACAAAATAATGTTACCAGTTCTATACGATTGTGACTATCGCTTCCATTCAAGTGGCAAGGGAACCAAACAAGGAAGGTGTGTGTGTGTGGGAAGAAAAAAGGATTGGGTTAGTCGGGTGAGGGGGGAGAATTCTGTAGCCCACGCACAACTTTTGACTCATAATTCGATCACCACGTTGCTATTAAATTGTTAAAATCCACGCTTTATTTATTTATTTAATTTTTGCTTCGTGTTTAGACAATTATTCTATCCGGGTTTTGTATGAAATTGCATTACTTAAGTGTAATTTTGAAATATTAGCATCTTATTCTGGAATATATGTATATAACATTTATGCAGCAAATTTATGTTTTTAAACTCATTTCGTTAAAACCTATCAAATTAATTATGTATCTAAACATAATAATTCCATGTTCATATACTTCTAGTGCCAAATATTATTTGGGGTTCTTTGTTTATAGACAGTGTTCTATACATAAAAATAATAACGAAGTATATGCTCACTTGTTTCGGGAAAGCGAGTGTACAAGCTTAATATTCGTATTAGAAGCCTTTTTTTTTTCTTAACTTATAGATATTTTTCCAATTAATTTGAGGACACGCGTTATTTTGTTAAAAAAATTGGAATTCTCGTCAACTCTTAGTGTATGTATGGAGATTTGATTAGAGTTTATTATCATCTGCTTGCCTTGCAATCATACAGGCGAAGAAACAACATTTAAGGCTGCAGGTGAATTCTTATGATATGTGGATTTCATCATTGACGAAATCTGTGTAAGATGGGCATATAGTGCAGTAGGCCCTTTTTCACCAAGATTGTTTGAAATATTTCGCCATATAGGTACATCTATGCACGTCATGACAGAAAAAAATAAAGGTTCTTCTTTCTAGTGGTTAGATATCAAAATCATTTGTGTTTGCACAATTAAAACACCCTTTATTTTTAAATATTCTTGGGGGGGGGGGGAAGCACACAGCACTCTACAGGTCCCACCAAAAGTTAAATAATCTAAGATAATCTAAGTAAGAAAATAACGTCTTGAGTTTTCTATAATAGACTAATTGCACGATCTAAAAAGAAACTACGTATTAATCCCATTATAATTAGGCTTGTAATGTTTCGTCATACTGTCAGGGGAAAAAAATCAATATTAAAAAAAACTGGAAACTCAACCGGGCCCTCCTATAGTAGTAGCAGTATTAGTAGAAATAGTAGTATACGTAGTAGCAACAGGGAAGCATTTGCAGAAATTGTATTAGCAGTAGTAATAGAAGTACTTAATAGAGGCTCGGTGGTCGAGTGGGCAGAACCCTCCCCTCCCGCCAAGGCGACCACGGTTCGATTCCCTACAGAAGGAAACGTGGCCGATGTTGCCTCGGCCCGTGGGGTTTTCTCTCCGGGGTAACCCCCCCCCCCCCCCCAACACAACAATATCACCCCGTCGCTGTTCCCTGCCCCATCACAACGCATTCTTCAGGTTGACCCTCGGGTATGTAGTGTCCGCCCCGGGCGGGAAAATAAACTACACGTCGATTTCCCACAATATAGTCCATAATGCCGAAAGAGTAGATATTTATTTGTTGTACTCCAGGTTGTGTTAGCATGGGTCGAATTCGGATATTTTTTCCACTACTTTGAGCCTTGAAGTTGAAGAATCATTTGGTTAAGGCGGGATGGGTAAAGTATACATCCTTAATAATTTTAAACAGCATATTTATGATGTATATTATATATGCATAAGATTTACACAAGCAAGGAGTGAGATATTCTTGCCTATGCGATCGTGACGTTCCTTGGGAAATGAAATGACGCATTTGATTGAACTAAATAGCCAGAATTTAATATTAAAATAATGATCCACTGTGGTTTCTGCGATAATTTTTATCTTTTATTTTATGTATGCTTCCTTCATAATAACCCTATCTTAAGCCCCGACAGTGAATATGCGTAGATTTGAAGAAGAGTTAGAAACAAACAGACGCTATCTTGGTTTCAACACTTTTTAAACCATTACAATGGTCAATATCTAGAATTCAATTCGTGAGGCAAATGTCACACATTAAGGGATTCCTTTGAGTTTCAAAATATGTAGTGCCTATTGTTATTATTACAGTTGAACTCATTATTAATGTCAATGACTTCATACGAGAAACTATCTGTAGCAGTTTGTTACTACTAATTCCAAGTAGTCGAATAAATTTCATTATCTTTTTAATCAAATACTTATAAGTTTCTAAAATCAACCTACAGGAAGTTGTTATAGAAAAAATACTTGTAACCATAATGGCGTCTTTTAGGCTTTTCAGGCTACCTATGAAATTACGAGTCTACCAACTGTTGAATTACAAGAACATATCTACCAGTTGGTGAATTACGAGAAAATGTCTACCAATTTGTGAATTACGAGAACATGTCTAAAAATTGGTTAATTACGAGAAAATGTCTACCAATTTGTGAATTACGAGAACATGTTTACCAATTGGTGAATTACGAGAATATTTCTACCTACTGGTGAATTACGAGAAATTGTCTACCAACTGGTAAATTACGAGAACATGTTTACCAATTGGTAAATTACGAGAACGTGTCTACCCACTGATGAATTACGAGAAATGTTCTACCAACTGGTAAATTACGAGAACATGTTTTACCAATTGGTGAATTACGAGAACGTGTCTACCTACTGGTGAATTACTAGAACATGTCTAGCTACTGGTGAATTACGAGAACATGCTTACCAACTGGTGAATTACGAGAATGTGTCTACCTACTGGTTAATTACGTGAACGTGTCTACCTACCGGTGAATTAAGAGAACATGCCTACCAAACCGGTGCGATGGTTTTCAACCATCCCAGTTATCGCGTGATGAAATCTGGGGCACGGCGGCGATTTGTTGACGTAACCTTCGGACAAACGAGTTAGTCATAAAGTCTAAAGAGTCTTGCTCCTAAATGATTCCGGGCGCGCGGCTTGGCCAAACACCGTTTGTTTGTCCAAGAGGTCGTTGACCTGGCCACGGGCGATTGTGAGAGTACCGGGCGAAGTGGAGAAGGGGGGACGGAGGTAGAAGAATGGGAGCCATCATAACAATAGCTGGGGAATGTTTGTCGAGATTATGTCGCATGATTATTAATGGTATTGATCCGTGACTCAGTACCAGCGAGATCGCGGCGATAAGAACGCATAACCGAACACACACACACAATGCATCTTTCATGCGGTCCACTTCATTTCCGCTTCACGAGCATACCATCAGCTGAGAAAATTACCTTGAAAATCATGGTTGGTGCAACTTGTCTAGAAATCTCGGAAAACATTACAGATTTTTTTTTCTCTCGGTGTGAAAATTTTTGAAACGAAACTGTTTTTTTGTTTTTTTACAGTGAGTCGATGATGTTATCAAAAGCATACAGAAATGTGATACCGCTCAGCTATCAAATTACTTTAAGGAAACACAGATGTCTGGAGCAGCGTTCGATTGCACGTCGGCATGTGTAGCTGCAACTACGCAGCGCCCTATGCTCGCTATGTTCGCGATGTTCGCTACGCGAGTAAAACACAGCCATCTGCATCTCAGGTGTCACTGGCCACACAAGGCTGTGTTCGCTGTGTTCGCTATATTGGCGACGTCGCCAGATGTTTGGTTCTCGGCTATTTTTTTCTAAAACGTCGTTGACTTCGAGCATGCTCAGTTAAAACAAAAAAAAAAAAAAAACATGTTTTTTGCGCGGAATTTTGCTGTACATACTTCTGCGTTCGCTTTTTATGAAGTTTAATTTTTCTCAGTACTGTGCTTTAAATGAAAAAAAAAGGTTAATTGAAAGATTACGCAAGTATCCATGTTTGTGCAATAAATCGATGGAAGAATATAGAAGGCAGGACATGCAGGAAAATATCTGGGATTTGGTTCCAAGGGAATGCCCTCAAACCGAGGTAAATTCATCCTGAAATAATCCATAAATTTGGTTTCGTCCTCACTAGCAACTTCTTCATCAAATGATTAAATTCTTCAAATTATTTTTTATATATATTAAAATTCTTGGGCCCATTTATTTTTACGTTCACATACTGCGAGAGCCAGCAGAATGTCATCATCGTCGGAATCATCGCTCTAATCCCACGGCATGCGTCTCTCCGACGTCGCGAAGTAGACTGTCCTGTCTGGCCACCTGGCGCAGAGAACATAGAGTACATAGCGTAGCTTTTGTGTGGCCTCGCATACTCACTTGCATACTTCCGCACTCGAATACTTGCACACATTCCTGTACACACGAATACCTGTACACGCGCGCATGTACGCTTATATAGGCCACTTGAAACACTTTTACACGTGTTTCAAATATGTGTGTACTCAGTCAATTTCCTGTTCATCTGTGTGTGAAGTTTCATTTCCAACGCGCATGGCGACCCCGCACCCAGTTTTGTATTCATTTCGAATTATTTAATCTAAAATTTATTATTGCACTTTATGTTTACTAGGTGAAATATTTATTTTAATTATCTTTATTTTGTGACAAGGCTGCTGCTGCTGTTGCATTAGCTAAAAATACAAATTGTTTTCCTGTTCAGGATTTGAACAGGATCAAAAACACTTATATAATTCAATACCAAGTCTTCTCACATGTGAGAATAAATTGAAATATTTTACAAATAGTTGATATTTAAGTGTTTTCTTATATTTCTCCGTTGTTAGGGAAAAGAAGGGTGGGGTGGGGGTGGTGGTTATTGAAGTATATTTAGTTATGATTCGTCAGAATATCCATCGTGAGACTACGTCTCACACAAATATACGAGGAGTGTTTTATTTTAAGTACGTGCCGTTTCGAAATTCGGCCGCTGCAGCGCTGCGGTAGGCATTCCTCGCATGCGGGCTGTGTACCTACATCTGTTGGCAAGCCACAGGCGCCATTACGTAAACATTCAACCGTGTTAATGTTTGTTTATGAGTATTCAAAATGCCTCCGCCGATTGAAATCCCCGCCGACTGTGAGTTACGCGCTGTGATTCGTTTTCTTAGCGCTAACAAAGGGCGCGAAAGCGGCTGAAATTCATCGTCAGATCAGTGATGTGTATGGAGAAAACATCATGGCTGATGGAATGGTACGGAAATGGGTTAGAGCTTTTAAAGATAGCCATGCGAATGTTTCACGATGAGGAACGAAGTGGTCTACCGTCTGCCGTTACTGAAGATTTTTTGCTGAAGGTTGACGAAGAAGTGAAAGAAAACAGGCGGTTTACGATTTTACGAAAGCTGCCTTGTTGCAGTGGTTGGGAGTCAAAAGCTGGTTGTACGATACGATAAGTGCCTTACTATTGGTGAAAATCATGTAGTAAAGTATATTGATGTACATGCTTTTATGCAAACATCAAATATTTAAGAAAAGTCTATGTTTTTTTTTTTTTAAATTTATAAACGGTACTTATTTTAAAACACGCTTCGTGCGTGACCTCTTTTTATTTAGCTGCTGGCTAACAACTTGATTCGCTCGCTTTAAAGCTAGCTGTTCCTTGATAGTTCGCGTTCTCCAAGCGTGTGTAAAAAAGGTTTGTGCACGTTAGCTAAAACAGCGGTAAGAAATGTTCGAATATAATAAATCATCTTCAGTCATCACCATAGAATGGACCGCGAATAATTATGCGGGTGTATTCCACTTGCAAATAAAAACCTACTCAATTGCGTGTCCTGAAACTGTGGTAGTGCTTTCGACGTGCCTCCATTTCGCTGACGCAAAGGCAAAATGAATCACAACATCAATGCATCAATTATTATCAACATGGCGGTCAAATCATTTTCCGCAGTCGTTTAGGTAATATATACAAAATACAAAAAAAAAAAAAAATACCTGCCCCAGGTCTTTCTTTCATATTTGCAAATCATACAATCAAGAATTAATGTTTTGCATTTTGTGACGTAAAACAAAAAAATTGTACAAATTGCCTTAACGCTCAAAAGTAATTGAAGTTATAACTTAAATGTCATGCTTTAAAGACTTTTTTTAAACCATTTGTATTCATGTATCGTACTTTGTAGCTGTGTTTTTTTTTGTTTTATTTAACTTAAACCCCGTTAAAACTAAATTAGATAAGCTTAATCTGCTTGAAAACATCGCTGCTGAATATTTTCAACTTGTGTTTTATATATGTTTGAAAGTTTTAACGTTGAATTCCAATCCGTGCTGTCATGCATACAGTACAAATTTATTTCTCTTTAACATCCACGAAAAAAATAATTCTTATCAAATAGTTGTGGCACAAGTGGACAAGCTAGCGTGATGTTGAGCTGGTGAAAGATCCAAACATTATCTTTTGTTTGAGCGCCCGTGATTGAGGATTGCAAATAGTTCTGTGGATCAGCAAATCAACCCATTCATGCAACAGTCAGGGCATGTATTTTTTTTTTCACATGTCACGAATATTTCCTCGATGTAAATAAAAACCTCACCAGTTAAAAGTTTATTTTAGTGTATCATAAGAAGGATTATTTTTCACGTTGCGTTAACGTACTGATCAATCGAGCGGACACAGAAAATCTAGGATGTACATTTAAAAAAAAAAACACATTTTTTTTTTAAATTACCTCTGGACTTGTTACACTGAGGAAGTACTCATCATAAAGTACTATTAAATAATTTAACAATAAATCCTCCCTTACTGCAGGAGTGGATTTCCAGGACTATAAAATGCTGTTGGTGACGTAAATGGATTGAATTTTTAAGGAATCAAGGTTTGAAAAACCTGACTATTTTGATAAAGTTCGAGTTATAAATTGCAAAAATTAAATCATTGTAAATGTATTATTTTTAATCACCGCGAAAGAGAAATACCGTACAATTGATAAGTTACACCAATACATTAATTTTTAATATTTAAATTTATCTTATACATTTTTAATGAACGTATTAAAAAAAAACAGTATTTAAAAACTGTAAAAAATGTTTGATTTTATATCAGTATAAATAAATACTAGTTATTCACTTATTATTGTTTTTTTTTTTCATTATGAAATGATTATGGTGTACTTAATAGAGTGAAGAAAATCAACTGTTTGCTTCGTGTACTTATTTTGCAACTACTAGTCGACAACTTGCTTCACCAATCCTGTTATGGTAGGCGTGAACCATATGTTTCAATTATAAACTCCAGAAATTCTTCTATTACTGATTCACTTGTTTTAGAAACCAATAAATTGATGGTTTGCAGAGGCGTGACGTTTTGTTCGCACGAAATATAATGATAGCACGCATGCTTTGGAAATAATTGTCTTATATAAAAAAAATTCTATCCTAAAAAAAGAGGGGGATGGGGTGTATCTGTGTCATGGACACGGCCGTGTGTTGTACGTGAATACGTGTACGTAACAGGTAATATTTTCTATACAAATATAAAATACGCTTTTTTTTAAATACCAAATAGATATTCACTGTGACTATTTTACACTAATGTTTTATATATGCATTCGATAGATTTTGACGAGAGCTGACGATAGAAACCTAAACGAACGTCGTAGCTTCTCCGAGTTAAAAGTTATACTAAATGTAAATCTCTAAACGCAGCAAAATGACCTCAAAATGGCGGCGCTTCTTCCTCCACCGCGCGCGATGCGTCACAGTCCTCACTTAAAATGCTAGTCTTCAGATAAACTTAGTAGAAGTGAGCAGTTAACTGTTCGCATATGAACTCAGCTCTCACCCCGAGGTGCGATACGTTTGTTAGAATGTCCTGTCCATCAGCTCTGACCTTGAAACCCCAAACATTTGGAGCGCTGATGATGTCACGAGGTTGGAATTTAGAATTCAAGCACGCGTGTATTTGATGAGTTCGTATGACCTTTCGGAGATCGTTAAAATCTGGGGGATCCCTCTACGCACCCCTTGAAGTAACACACAAGCTTTAATTCAACCATGTATGCCTATAGAAACCGTTTTAATCGTAATATAAATTAACGAAACTAGAGTAGGATAATTAAGTTAAGGATGAGCCTAAGTCATGCCACTGCAGAATGAAAATGAGAAAGCATTCTCGAACTGAAAAATGCTCTGAATACAATCAAAAGTCTAACATCCGTTTCCTGTTATCTATGCTTTACGCGTCTTTATTTAATGCGGCAAGATTTGGCCAGATTTTATTTTTAAACAAAAAAAATATTACTCTTTTATGTTATGGCTGGCGAATATTTGTTGGATCGTGTGTGAAAAATCAACAGAACATTAGTATACATCTAGAAATATTTAAAAGCGTAGTGTTTATCTTGTGTTGGGACTATTGGGGCGTCATGTTATTATTGAAGCTACAAAAAATTTTTAGCTCGCAAATGAAATCGTGTCCTCAGTGTCAACATAGAAATTTAAAAAAAATCTAGTGACAACTTCCGTCCTTTGATTTCGATTTCTCTGTTCGCCCCGATAGTAAGTTTATATATTTTGTTGCGCTTAGTAATGCCTCGCTGTTATTCATTTCGAATAAACTGAAAAAAACTTCTAAACTGAAATAATATTTACGTTCTTTAAACTATTCATAAAATGGAAAATTTGGATTTAATACAATTTTTTTGATATTCGTCATTGCAGTTTTGCACTGTTTGTCACGGAGAAAAATTTCAAGAATGCAAAATAGAAAAAGAAAAGTAAAACGAAGAAAAAAACCCATAGAAAACAAGCCATAAACAGGTATTCTGGATAACACAACAACGACAGTACAGCCTTTGAATATATATTCAATGGTACAGCCGAACACATTCAAACTTAAATATCAGACAGCACAAGTATCTAGTCATGGAATTTAGTCAGTTTGTGTCTAATTACGGGAACAGATGCCAGTTTCCGAAACGTGGCAGCTTTTTTGTCATAGGAAACCTCCTGGTTCTTCGCTGCTGTCTTCGTTGTGTTGTCCGTAATACCTGTTTATTTGCATCCTTGTGTTCGTATGTTTCCTGCGTTGTCCTGGTTTGTAGTCTGCATTTACTGTCTTTGTTGAAACTGTCTTGTAATTGATAGCCCACTGAATAAATTCCTTCCACGCAATTTCTTGAGCTGTCTGATATTTAAAGTTAGAATGTGTTCGTCTGTGCATTCGTCGGTATGTTATCCACACAGTACTTATACTATGTGTGTGTGTGTTTTTTTTTTTTTTCGTTTTAATTTTTTTCGTGATTTTTTTTTCCGTTACAAGCAGTCCAAAACTACAATGGCGTATGTCCAAAAAATTGTATTTAACCTTAAATAATCTTTCTATTAAAAACCTAACACACATCCATGCCTAACTCTAAAATTAAAACCCTAGAAACACTGGTACCTGATTTGGCGTTTTGACCAAATAAGCAACGGAGGTCGGCTCGAAAAATCCGTGAAGTCTGTGAAAATAATTGTATTTTTTAATTTTTATTTTCTGGGATTTTGTAACATATCCACGTTGACGTACAATATGTGACATGTAGCTGAATTTGACAGCTCTCGAAAGTTGTGCTTTTGATCTACGTTTGTAATGGGAACAGAAATAGTCATGTAAAATTACATATATTTGTACATTTTAATTTTTACATGAAAACAACTGATTCACTACAAAATAGTGTTCACAGTAATACCGGGTTCGGATTCTTACCCGGGCAATTTATGCTTTGTGTTGTCACAGTACCTCCAATAGTTTAAATTGTTTGTAAATCCTTCCCAGAATTCGTTGCGCACCTAATAAGCACGATAGAACAAAATAAAGTCAAATGATTGTATATTTTCCATGTTTAAAAAAAACATGTGCCCATTTTCGTTAGACATAGTCAGTATTATTTCGATAAAAGCATTTCATATAATGCAAAAATAACCACAGCCGTGCGTTGTACAAATTTACAATATCATTATTGTTGTATTGCCAACTAGTTCTTGGCAATTGGTTTCTAAAGGAATCTTTTTGTGAAAGTACAGAAAAAATGGTGTTTTTTTTCTCTGTGTAACTGAATTTGGCAGTTCTCAGAAAGTAACGACAAGTGTTCTACGTCTCCTTACGCCAACGTTAAGTGTTCCTGAACAAATTAAAGCGGTTGTCAGTGTTTGTTGAATACGCAAAATAATTTCCGTTCCATTAAAAAATAATTCCTGTACCCGCCACTGCAGGAGTCCTTACCTTGCCCCTTTGAGAAACGGCCATATTTGGAGCCAAAAAATAACCCTAGTTCTAACTTTGAATATATATATACTGTATAGAAGTCGCGAGTGGATAGGATTTACTCTACGTTTTTCAAAAGCGTATGATGAGCAGCTTGGGAACTTCACCGCTGCAGTGCGCTACCGTAACGCCCTGTATCGTCTTAGTTGTTATTTACACGTTAGAGCGCAGCCCTGTCGCCCGCTGTCATTCCCCGCACCCCTCACCTATCATTCACTGCAGCTCAAGTTCGTTCAACGGGAGGGGGAAGGGGTGTTTGAAGAGTTCGACACTTATCCGCCAGGGACCACCACAAGTCGATGTCCTAGAGATGGTGGCGATTGCGGCGGTGAATTAACCAACTACCTCAAAACCGTATTAGAAGTTTTAACCTGGGCTGGCGACTTCTATACAGTATATATATTCAAAGGTTCTAATGTGACCAACGTGTGATCAGACCGACCGACTCGAGTTGGCGAGCCAGGACATGCTTCGGCGAGTGCCTCCTTCGACCTAATCTTTCATCCAGAGACGTCTCTGCCATGGAAAATGCGTGCTATGAATTAGTATTCCCATTTCGTGCTGGCGCCTTGGAGACACGTCCGGGGGACGTGACGTCATTTGCGAAACCTTCCACCGCAGCAGCAGGAGACACGAGGAATTTCACTCGATATCTTCGTGCGAGGTCGGATTACACGCGATTGCCTCCTCGCTGGAAAGGTTACACGTTACTTCGTCATACAAGCTGCGTGTGCGTTTCGATAAGCCTTTTTTTTTTTTTTTTTTTTTTTTTTTCGAGTTTCGCATATTTATATATGGTGCGTGTCATCTTTTAGTTTTTGCAGAGTGCAGGGTAATGCATATTCACTCTCTTTCCAATGCGTTATATCTACCACTAGCGGTTTAAATACATTGAAGTCAACTACTATGGGACAAAATGTCGCGTCTTGTCCTACGTCATTCTTTGTCAGCCCGGCTTAAAATTCTTAGCAGGGTTTTGGTCGGCATGCTTGTTACAAATGTGAACATCCATTGTGTGCTTTATTGTTTACTTTTTATCGTTCCAGCTCGCTATACACTAGGAACACATTAACCACTACAACATACTACACACTACAATTTTTTTGTTGTATATCTACTGTTACACACTTTATTTTGCACAATTTTGAATCATTTTTTTATATTAAAAACCATTTAATACGATTTTAACAATTTTTGATACTTTCGCATACTTTTCCAAATGTTTTTATACTTTTGAATAGTTTCGCATACTTCTGAATAGTTTTAAATAATTTTTAAATAAGTAATATCAAATACTTTTGAATACTTTTGTTTCTGAATCATGTTCCAGCGTTATCGCCCGCTTGATAGTTTGAAGTATGCGTTGTCCGAGCACCTCGCACTGGGCAACCATTGACATGGATGGCTCGTGAGCGCGTGACTCAACACCTTAATGCTTGTTTTTATTTTTCTTCTTCTATGCCCTTCGAACACGCAGCCAGCCTTTCCTAAGCGCGTCGTACGTATTCATTAGTCGTCGCCGATGACGTGTAGTCGTAAACAGTTTCTGTCTCCTTCCCCCCCCCCCTTACACACACACGATGATTTTGTAACGACACCTTGCGAGCGCGTTCATTTTTTTTTTTTTCAGGGCAAAGATGACTCCGTACAGCTCACGTTGTGTCACTGAAGAAAAAAAATTGAGGCAATGCCCTTATATTTCCCATTCAATTTTTGTGACGCGGAAGAATATTGTTATTTTTTAATCAAATAAATTTTACGACAGCGTAAATTTTTGAGTCTTTCAAAACACCGTTTCAAGTATAGCTACTTTCAAAATTGTTTGCAGTAAATCATTTGCTCAGCTCCAACTTAAAAGGCGTGTACCACAATCCTTCAGAAGAACTTTAGACGTATAGCTGGAATTACAATAGCCCGTCATTAGGGGCGGCATGCACATTTCGCGAAAAGATTCCGGGACTAGCTGAAAGTAAAAAAAAAACTGTAGCATCGTCCGAGTTTCGTGATTGGGCGAATTTCTTTCAAGTACAGGTCGATTGCTACAACACCAATCACAGTAATACAGTTCGGAAGTAAACGCGTCCTGAGTGGCTCGGTCAGATAGGGAACTTCTTATCTCGCAGACGGCTGCCAATCACAAGAAAGAATCGGCTGGTGCGGGTATACCTTGTTGCAGTCCAAAAGGAGTTAAGATTTTATCGCGGAAAATGCGTGCCCCTACCCGTCACCCGTCCGTAATTCGTTCGTCCGTCATTCGTTCGTCCGTCAGCCGCCGAGCGACGTACATCACTCTGTTCGTGCGTCACAACACACACGCTGCCAACTGTTAAGAAAACTGAAGTTTTGTATGAAATTGTTATCGATAATTAGAATAGTTTGACAATCATATATGTTAAACACAGTATTTTTCACTCTGGTAGTTATTCACAAGATTTTCAGAGTTACCATGCGTAATTAATTGCACTTCTGTGAATCGGACGATTTTTACTTCAAAACACATACTTTAAAATGTGTTCCAGCACAATTAAAAAAAAATTATGTAAGCAGAGTTATTGTTGGTGAATTATTTGGCTGTTGGACAAAAATCTAAAATTTAATTTATACATATTTTTTTTAATTTTTAGTTCATTCAACGAAAAAGCGGGGTTTTTTAGTCTTTTTTTAACTATGTTTATTTTCTTTGTTCCCTGTCCTTTGTCATCGAACCTTATGCAGTTCGTGATGAATCTAACTCTTTCAAGAGGCATAACTGAAACATTCACAGGACTCGACAGGCCACTCCATAAAGATTTTGAAGGCATATGATTATCTTTCCTTGCTCCGCTTTTTTACAACAAACCTAAAAATGCTTCTAACTCTTCAACTGTTGGATAATTAGTCTAACGGGGTGAAGGGTTTTTCTTCTGATGCGCTATTTCTAAATTTCTGCAATTCAAATATGTTTTATAATGTAATCAAAAAAGAGACGCCAACTTCCAAGAATACTATTAGTGTTTTTGGTATCACCTTTTGGGCCTATCTTCATCCGTACAATGTTATGTGCATGAGTTTTTTTGTCTCTTAGGATGTTTTGTCGACCAAACATGATTATTTTTGCTTTTCAGTGTCTTTTTCTTTGGCTCAATAATATGATTATTTATTACATCATACCACTTACCAGTAGACTTGTTATTTTGTTCTATCCGTGGACGTTTTCTTGAAATTTCGCCGCTTGCCACTGCCACAGATGTTGTAGCTTCAACCTCAAGACTTTGTCCTTCACTGTTATAGTCACAGACCGCACTCTCTGGTTCGCAATCAATAACATCATCTTCAACCACATCTACATCACAGTTATCTTCCATCTCAGATCCTTCAGAATCACTGGGTGAATAACCAATCTCAGTATTCATCACAATGTCTCCAAGGTCACTACTACTTATTTCTTTGCCTTCATTAATATATGTAGTCATTTTGACGAAATATTTAAAAAATACAACTCAAAATAATTCTTTGAACTTAACAGAAAATAATTCCTTGGTTACTACATTGGGAGAAAATACACCCACGGGTTGCAAAAACCCATAGACACTGTAGACGTTTACACCACTATCAGAGCTAAGCTGATGAGAGAAGAGCACTACAAGAATAACATCGGTCTGAGCAGTTGTTCCCAACTTACAACAGAGTTAATTTTTCGTTTGGGTGAAAATTCACCCAGAAATTTCACCCAGAGTAGTGTTTAAGGGTTAATATATAGGAAAATAACCATAACCACGTGTTTTACAAAGTTTTATAGTATATTTCTTGTAGTATTACAAATGATTTCTTGGCAACTGGTTTCCAAGGGAATCTTTTGTAATATTAGGCCCTACAGATTATTATTTTTTGTGTGCGCACTTGTAAGGATTATCTATGAACTGAAGTGAATGGTGACCTGTTTGGCGTACGCCGGTAAATGGTTTCAGTGTTGTTGTTTTTTTTTTGTTTCATGTACGATTTGTATTCCGTAATAAACTTAACACGTGAAAGCTGGTTCGGTCGGCGGGAATGAAATCCTAAATGCGAAGAGAAAGGCAGAGTTGGCCGCTGCTAAATGTTTTCTTTGCCAAGCGATAACGGGTCAACCAGATGTGAAGAACGGACGTGCCGATTTTGGGACGAAGAGAAATTGCCGACAGGCAAACAAAACACGAACAATCGGTGCCAACTTCACTTGCATCTATAAATTTAGACAAAAATGTACCCAAGAGTGGATGCCAGTGGATTGTTAGATTTTCAAAACAAATATTTTTGGGGCAATTTTCCTGTGTTATACCGGAAATTTTTCCGCAAAACTGGAAACTTTTCCAACGATGTATACTTTCACAGAAAAACACAAATAAATTAATTTTATCAGATTTTTTATTTCAACAGAACCAAATAAAACATGTTCCCCTCTAGCAATTGATAGCATTAATGTTTGAAGGTGCAAAAGGGTGGTTTTTAGGCAATTTTTTTCCTAAATATTCTAATTATAGTTGGCTGCAATATATAATTTCTTTTTTATAAAAAATATTTTCAGAGATCAAATTTGTAAAAACACAGTGCTCAAATTACCACGATTGGACTAAATGCACCATGCGCAGCATATGGGTTATATCACAGAAATCATATTTTTAATATAACTATGAAACTCAATATATTATTGAAGGGGACGAAATTGAAGACTTTTATTATTGAGGGGGGGACTATCCCCCCCCCCGTCCCCCCCGGTTGCGACGCCCATGATTAAACAGTACCCATAATATACAGAAAATAAATTATTGGATAACGTATAGCTATCAGGCTATCGTAAATAAAAGTTGGCAATGGAAAAAAAAAGTAAAATTTTCCCAAAAATGTGTGATTGGTTTTTTTTTTTTTTCGTAATAAAAAAAGTCGGAACTGAAATTTTCCCACTCACATCTCCGAACATGACGTCGTACCAAATAAATCCAAATAATTCACGTTGTTTAAATAAATCACCTACAGTTGTATCGCTTTTAATTATCTAATATAAAATAAACTGTTTTTCTAAAGGGGGACTATCAGAAATACCTAAAAACCAACGGTATATAAAGGTAATGTATCGGGGAAGCAATTGGCAATGGCCTATTGTAATGAACCATTCCCTGTATTTTCCTGGAGCGAGTTAAAAAAATGTAAATCCGGATTCGGGACGGCCGGAACATGATCCGAATCCCCGGATCCTCTTGGCGTGCGTAGTTTCACTAGCATAGAGTTCCTTTTGGCACACCAATACATTTGGTATGTTCCATAATGTTCACGAAGTTGCTATATATCTACGGGTTTAAACACGTGGATACGCCATCTTTGTGGCACATTTCCGTTCACCGACTTTCGTTCTACTTTTCGCGAAATTATTGCTACCAATTGCCGTGTACGGAGAGCTAAAAGACATAGTAATGGCACGAGTACCGTAATACGGCGCGAGCACGATGTAAATGGCGTTTGTACGATAATAGCGGTACGGGTACCGTAATATTGGTACGGCTCACGTGACCGGCTGAGAAAGGCATTGTGCAGACGGCACGTGGCGCCTCGCGAAGGCTTGACGCTGCGTTGTAACTGGAACTCTTGATTAGCTCGTGGGATGGACGGTGATGGGGAGGGGGGGAGGGGGGAGGGGAGGAGAAGGAGAACTCCGGCCCGTGCGCGGCCCGGGACAATGGCTGGTGACGTGTGCAAGCCTGCGTGGGGACTCGGGACGCAACCTTCTGGCTTCCCGGAACTCCGGGGCTCCGGAACAGGGCTGCCAACTGAGCGACTTTTGTCACCACCTGCACCAGCGACTTCTCAGGGCGCTCTTCGTTTAGGCCCGTTCTACAATGACTAGGGGCAGGAAATTTTCGCGAATAAATCTGAACGCCTACTAGACTGCAACAAGGCATACCCACACCAGCGGTTTCTTCCTTGTGATTGGCGGCCGTCTGCGAGAGGAGTCGTTGCCTTGTTTGCACGAGCCACTAAGGACGAGTTTGCTTCCACACTGAATTAGTGTGATTGGTTGTTGTAACAATCGACATGCAGCTCAAAGTAACTCACCCAATCACGAAACACAGACGATGCTACAGTGTTTTAACTTCCAGCTACTCTCGGGATCTTTTCGCGAAATTTTCATGGCCCTAATAATGACACGGGAACCAAGACGGATCTCACGGAACAGAGTTTATACAACAGCACGCAGATGGACACGGACATGTACGGATTAGCTGAGCTCTCCTGTTTACACTGCTCCGTGCTACCAATAGAAGCCGAGCACTTGGCTGCAGTGGTAGCCATGTCTGTCTATGTTCTAAACACGTTTAAAATTGTTTCAAGAACAAGAATCCTATATAGTTTTCTATCATTACTTTGTTTTAACGTGGTGGTTGAATGGGAAAACGTATGCTATATGAATACCGTTTTTAGACTATATATATAATCTGCCCATTTATAAAACAATCTGTTGCTGTCGATAGAATTGGGCGATATGTTTAGTGAAGAAATTGACATTGAAATTAATATCTATTATTTTAAAAATGATTGACGTGTTAAGTCATATTTGAGTGACTGTGACGATTGTTTGCAATGCTGGCAACCACAATTTAAATACTTTCGCACTGTCAAAACATTTTCCTAAGGCTTTCGGTTACAGGGGATAGTGTCCTAAATTATGATGTTTCAACACAATTGTGTTTGGGACTATGTTTTAAATAAGTTCAATATATAACTATGGGTATTTGTTTATTATTTGATTCAAGGTGTATTTTGAGAAAAACTCAATTGCTGATTACAATGCCTGTCATAAGAAAACTCAATAAAAGACAAGAAAGGTAAATATGCAAAAACACAGAAAACAAGCCAAAATCAGGTAATGTCAAAAAATTAAAAACATAGACAGTACAGAAATTCTGTGGAGGGAATTAGTCAAAACATCATTACAGCGCAGACTGACACAGTGGGTAACAACGACGAAACAGTAGCAACGAGGACAGTAAATAAAGACAAAAAAACTACCTTGGACAACACAATAACAGCCAAAATAACCCAACTATGATACTAAGGTATAAAATGAACAACTCTACGATAACACAGAGATGAACAGGCGAACACAGCGATGATACTGGACAACACAACACAACACAACGACTAAAGCACAGACGAACACTGTATGCTTCCTTAAGACAACAGTTGCGACGTTTCGAGAAATTAGATCTTTTTCCCATCTTCTGTCACAAAGAGTCATCGCCAGATTTTTTCTCTTGTTTTCTGTGTGTTTGTATAGCCTATTTATATTTATTCTCTGTTATTGAGATTTATTTTGACATTCAGTATATTCAGCAATTCCGTATATCCAAAACTACATTTTGAAATAGTATTCCACGTTGGAACAACCATTCAAAAAACGTGTTTATTATTTATTTTGGCATTTAAATTTTTTTAGTATTTTGGATAAACTTGTAACTCAATATATACATTTTTAAATTCTAACATGAGCATGAAGTATTTAATCGTATGTTAAAAGTTATGAAACAAAAGTGGAAAAACTCTTTTTTAGGATATCAATAATTTCTCAAATAAAAGGCAGAGTTTTTTCCCCAGGTTTTTTGGGAAGACCTAATTTGTATTGATTTATGAATGATAGGATAAAAATAAAAATGTTGCATATGAACTGCTAATTCAAAATTGTATAACAAGCGTTTTCATGCTTTCAATATTAATATTTTTTCTCATCAACTATTGTTGTATTATTGATTCACCGGGAGAGTTCAAAAAAATTATAGAAGCGAAATATGTAGGAAACTGCTCCTTTAAATAAACGCTGAAAACATTCATACCTAAAATGGTTTGTTATTTTAATAAGACAAGAACAAGTGAGCATAAAAAAAACATGTTTCAGGAAAAAAACTAAACTGTAATACAAAAAAAAATATACGCTCACTAAAATCCCTTTTGGGCCCGTCGTTTTTTGGTCGCTGTGCATAAACGCACTGCGACACAAGACCTAAAGGATTTACCCTGCTGCATCCCCCGATGCGTGCGTGGCTTTGGGAGTTTTTATGAATATATGGATATGGTTTCCCCGATTTCCTTCGCTCGGCTGAGATCATAAGGGACGGAGGTGGGGGAAGGGGGTCTCCCCTCCCCTTCTTCGCTCCACGACAAGTGGCGAAATTGAAATCAAAACTGTGCGGCGGGAAAGCGAATGTAAATATCTGGCTTGTGTGCTGACACCTCCCCCTCCCACCCTTTTCAGTTTCCAACCCCTACGCATCTCTTGCGGTACCATCCCTCCCTACGTCTCATATTCCACAACGCAAGGGCCGATGGATCGGTGAAGGGGGGTGGGAAGGGGTTTTAGAGGAGGGGGTGGAAGTTCGCCGCGTCTTCGAGCAAACAGTCCCGTCTTGTTACTCGATAAATAACAGATCCCAAGGAATCAAGTTATGAGCTCTTTAGAGGTGAGAAATTGGATTTCGGAGCTCCGAAGGGGTGTTTTGGAGAGAAAAGATGGCGGGGGGGAGGGGGCAAAAAGTTTTCACATCTCCTTTTCGCACCTCAGACCGGCGCGCGAAATTTACTCGCCACCACCACCTTGGGAGCGGTGAAAGGGTCCGTGGCATGAGGAGGGGGGGGGGGGGGAAGTGGGTTTCAAAGTGAAGTTTATCATTTTTCTTTTCCGAAATACTTACGGCGCGCGTGTGCACAGTCCGTGCCGAAAACATCGGTCGCCTAAAAGGCTTGTTCACTATTGGGTAGTTAATAATTAAGAAATTTAGGCCCACTCAACAAAAGATATTAACATTTTCAATTTATCGTCATTTAAGGGCTGAAAAAAACTACTAATACATTATCCCACAAATATTTTTAACAGATATTCACGGAGTGTAGTATAATGGTAGTAAAAAAGTCGCGCATCTTTGAGTAATTATTATCATTGCGCCACTTTTTACACCCATTATACTACACTTATTGAATATATGTTGCAAATATTTATGACAGAACAACAAATGCAACTGAGGTATCATGTAGAAATTTATAAAAAATAAAAAAATAACATGGCGTGGGAGCGATCCATAAGAATTAGTCATGTTCTTAAAACTAAAATTTTGTGTAATAAATAAATGGTTTATGATTATTGAATTTGAAATAAATAAAAGGGCTTAAAGCTTCTGGCTGGTGAGTTTCGAAGGCCCTAACTTCGGTTCATGTCTGAAGGGAACTCTATAATAACATATGTTATAATATTTATTGAAAATTTTAAATTACATATTTTGTGTGCAATTCTTGTATTTATGAAACACACATGGAATTTAAATTATTGATTTTAATGTGTTGTGTTTTTTTACATTCATTAAAAATAATTATTGATGAAGTTGTTAGGGGAAACGTGTTTATTTAAGAACAGCGTAAGTCAATAACATTTATCATTTATTGATTAAAAAGCTCAAACTAAAGGGTTTTTTTCTAACTCAAGCACAGTTAAATTAAAAATATGTTCAAGAATACATACAACTTGTATAAAAATATTCATGCAACAATTACAAATGTTTTTAGATTTTTTGATCTCCCTGAAAAATCAGAGTTCAGTGACATGTTGTTTCTGAAATAAGCAATTCATTGTGTTTTCGCAATGTTTTTGCATACTTTTTTTAAGCCACACTTCTTTGTTTAAGATAAAGCTAAGCTATCAATTATTTCGGTATTATTTTTACTGCAATTATTGAACTCAAAAACTTCAAACAATGTATTACATCCAAAAATCAATCACTGTTATTATTAATACTAAATCGGATAACTGAGTGACTTTCCTACACGACTTTCGTTATAAAGTTTCTGGGAAGCGGGGAAATGTTTTCTCTCCGAAGAGTAGAGCGTGATAGAAGGGTCGGAAAGCCAGTCGGAGGGGTGTGCGGGAGGCACTCTCCGCTAATGTTGACTTAGCAAATATGAAATCCGAGGACATGGCACATTGCCACCACTAATATATCCCTCCGTGTCTTCATATTGGGGTCTCCGCGCTTACATAGGGCTGAAGTGCAGAAGTGTCGTCCCCGGTTTGAAAACCGCCTAACCGCGCAGTTTCGTCCGGTGCGGAAAAAGTTCAACCCCCTGGTTGCAGACGTACCGTTTAAAACTTTTTTTTTGTACTTGTTCAGCTGGATCCACAATTAAAATAACAGGGGCGAGTGCACAGACTGTGAACAGGACCTATGCGCATCCAGTTCACAATTAAATTCTTCAGCATTAATTTTAGCCACTGAAATTTTGGTGTTGTATCCGACATGTATTGGTAATGAGACTAAATAAATATTTTAACAAACTGGTAGTTATTCCGCGTCATTTGACAAGCAGTATATGAAAACAGTTTACATTGGTGCATAAATTATTAATCAATGTTATGAATGGATTAGGCCCATGTAAAATTTTTAGTATTTCTTAACCTCGTCACGTATTTAATTTTTGGTGTGTACACATCTTACGTAGTTCTCGGAATACGGTATTTGGCAGGAGTGATTCAGTGAGAATGGAACAAGCCGATGAACAGAAATGTGTCTCAAAGATGGCGGACCCACGTGTAGCAACATAAATCCGTATATAGTCATGGATGCATTATTGAATTTTAAAATTAGATAACAGTTGAAAAGTTTGAAATGCATCAGACCAAAAAATAAACTTTGATAGTGTGACATGATTAAAAAAATAAATATATTTAAGGCTATTTGTCCAAATTTATTTTAACGGAGGAAATTTTAGGTAGTTTTTCGTACAATATTACCCTTCGAACTCTATGTTAAAGTCTATTTGCAGACAAATATTTGACAGTGTGACAAGGGCCTTGAGTGGGGACTTCAGCGGAGCAGGTTTCAATGTTTCAGGGACCTCACAAAGTGTTGTGACTAGCCGAATGGAAAGCTCAACCGAGCGCTGACGCTGTAAATCATACCCTCAGGTTAATGGCATTGTCCGTCATTTCTTTCTCGGGTCTCTCCCAGGGGAAGAAAACCGGGCGGCCTGCTGTACAGGTTGTATGTCGTAAATCACTTACCCCCCCCCCCCCTCCTCACCATGTATCCGGAACTAACGCGATTTTTTGTCCGACCCGTCAAAACCGTCCAGCCATCCCACCGTCCAGACAACTTCGTCAAATGAAAAGTCCAATAGCTCCCTTGCGAGGTACAGTCGCTGCGAAATTCCCATGCAACCTCGTGTGCTTTATCTCAGCCCTGGACCCCACGCTCGACTTAGGCCAGTTTCACCATTCTGCCCTTCAATCCGTGATTCGATGTCCTCCTTCCAAGAATGATCTGTGGTCAGTTCTTCCGAACGTTGCTCAAAACTCATGTTGGGACTAAAAGATATTCCGCTCACGTGAAGCGAGGTTAATGCAATTTCTATCTTCGGCAGCAGGCGGTTAACAAAGTCGTACACGATTATTTTTTTTAAATTTTGTAATTGAACAGAAATATTCATGGAAAATTACAGGTAGGTTATTTGTAAATTTTTTACATTTACATGAAAACAAATGTATCAATATCAAAATAGTGTTCGCAGTAATGCTGGGTTCGAATTCTTACCCGGACATCCGAATGCTTTGTGTTGACCCAGTACCTCCAATAGTTCAAGTTGAACATAATATAAAACACATTAAATTAAAATTGTTTAATATTCGATTATCTTTTCCATAGTGTGAAAAATAATGCTGAAGTATTTGTTCATATACAAGTAGCTGCTTCAAAGCGCTGGAAATAAGACGTTGCGATTGTTACAAGTATGGTCCGGAAACTAGATTAGTACCGAAAAAAACTTTCATTAAAACAAAGGAAAATTTTTAACATGCTTCAGAAAACAATTTATTAAATTTTTTTTTATGCGTGTATGTCACATTGAAAAAACGTTATCTGCACCGTAACTCAATTAGTTGTTTTGCAACAAAGACAAAACGTAAAGTATAATTTTGTTTATTGTGTAACGTAATCTACAAAGCATGAATGAAATTTCATACGCATTGTTTATCAGGCATGTGAACGTATTTATCAAGTAATGTATTTTCGGCTAGCATGCCATAATTCGAACACGCATACCGAAACTGTATTACGAGCACCATAATACCATTTGTACCACTTTCAGGAAAATAAAAACAGCTTTCTTGTATAATACATTTTCTTTACAATTTAAAATTTAAATATTCATAGACTTTTTAATTGAAAAGTTCTTAAAAAGAAATTAGTAAATTATATTTTGATGTAAAAATAATATAAGTAAACAGTTTTTTTTTACTTTCGATATTTTGAAAACACAGTAATAACTGTAATGAGAAAGAATAAGTTTTTATTTAAATACGGGTGTTATTCGATCAAGTTTATTTTTAAAACTAACATTAACCTGTCATTAACGTTAACCTGTCAGAATTTATGTTATTTCTTCCTTGTCTAATCAGAACTATTTTTCAGGCTATACAAGCCAGTGGTGCTCATAAAACTGCATTCAGCCATAACCTTGTTTTTAGAAAAAAGGTTCACATGCCGTGGGATTTTTTTTTTTTGTGTTCGAGCAGTTTATGTCGCACTCCATGGAGGTTTCCGTGCCCGAAGATATCCGTGTTTCCTGGCTTCCGTAGTTGCGCATTCTTTTCCATCGGCACGTTATCCCTCCCCCCCCCCCCCCCCTTCCTTTCTCACGATCCGCGATCTTCCTCTCTGATTCTCGCTTGATGTTGGCCTCGTGCCGCTCTGGGATCCAACCCGCCTCTTCGCCCTTCTCCGCTCCAGAACAACCCCTCTCCCACCCACCCCCACCCCCGCCCCGGCTGCCAGACGAGTAGCTGGGAAGATCGGGTAATGGAGTGTAAAATTATGAGAGAGAGATGGGAAGGGCGAGATATGACGAGCGCCCCACGAGAAAGCGCGCGCGAGCTCTTGGCGCTTCCGTGAGAGTTATCAGGGTGCCTTCCACCCCCCCTTACAGCGGACTGCTGGTGCTTTCAACCCCGCTACCTCCAACCCCCCTTTAAGAAGCAGCAGACACGGCTGATTAAAGGGTGGAGCGACATGGTTGCGGATGGGATAGGGGGGGAGGGAGTAAGGCGAATAACCCCCCCCCCCCCTTTTTCCTGCAATCCCCCGCGTCCATAACTCCGGAAATGATGGATGCGATCTTGCCTCCCCCTCCCTTTTTCCACCCACTCTTTCGCCAGCACCTCCGCGATTAAATTAACCCCCGTTTCCAACCCCCCGCCCCTCCCTCTCCACATACCCCTACCCGACCCCTTGCTACTGCAAATGATAATCTCTCCCCTTCATCTGTGGGTGCTAGCCCCATAGTTGTCAAGTGGCTCTTTATTTTTTTTTTTTCAATTTCTTTAAGGTTTTGGTTTTGTATGTTATTAAATTTGTGTCATGAACTTTTGGTTTTATTTAATACTATTTTTTTTGTATACTTTATTCACAACACGAGTTTTGCTAGTCACTCACAATCCTCTCAGTAAACAGAATTTTCAATCTATTGTGTTAGGCAAAAAATGTATTAAAAAATTTGCTAAGAAATTTGAATCGCCCGAGTTGTCCCAAAGGAAGCTAGTACCATCACACAGAGACTGTTTATGTGGCGTAATGTTATATTATCAAGAAACATAACATCACATTTCTTTGGTGAAAAGAAAGTCGTAGTGATTGATGACTTTGGTGTTCACGATTCTCGCACTTATGCTACGACTGACTACGCCGGTGCGACAGGCCACCAGCAAAACGTGTCACACAGGCGGGCTGCTAGTTTCCACAATAATTTCTCCAACAGAGATTTTTAAATTGTTCACGTTAGCTGAAATGCACTGTAATATCTGTCGTGTCTTGTTCATTGGCGGTAATGAAGCAATTAGCATTTCTGCAAGACGAGTGGGAAGAGAATGTGCCATTAGATCCACGTTTGTTGAAGCCTCTCAAGTTAAAAATAAAGGCTGAGTAAGAACCCGACCGACTAATATCGCCTGAAGGTCCACAAAAAGTGAGCTATTTTTTTCAATACTCGCCAGAGATGTTTTAGCATCTAGCCTCGGTAACGAGCAAATTTCACGTGTTCTCATGTTGCAAATACAGTTATAATACGAAAATTCGGATTCGAAATTTAACGTAGAATTAGTTAAAATAATGCCGAGCGTGATACATATAAGCAAATTGTGTTTTAAATTACATTCTTTTCACGTGAATCTCACTTAGCTTCCGCACCCGCTGCTATCGAAACATTCGATTTGCAGAGCGAAATTTAAAAATATATAATGAAACGGCTCCGATAATTGCGAGAAAAAAAAAGACTTGGAAAAAATTCTGAAACCCGGGCTTTGTACCTGATTTTCGACAATGAATTTTATTAAAAAAATTGCCCATATTGGTAAAATTCGTGAAACAGTTGATACTATAAAGATTCTCTTTGGCTATGTGAAATTCGTTTCGCGTCATCCGTCATAGATAGCAACACCGTCAGTTACGCATTTCCGTTCCTTTACTTCAGTCGTATTTACGAAGTGACTCCAACCAAATGCCGTATACCTAGAGGTTAGATGTTACACGTGAATATGCCAAAAGCACATATAATACTTGTGCTTTACTAGGCTGATTTGCGACTTTGAAGTCGGTGTTGGAAAACTGGTTGATTGCAGAAAGGAGGGGAAGTATTTAAGGTAGTACAATATGCTTTTGAATACTGTCTAATTGAACAAAGTTCTAAAACCACCGCAAACCTTGTTGCTGCCGTATAATGGTTTCTTTTCCTCAATTGATTTTAGTTTTTATACATTTTTTTTGGCTTGTTTTTACTCTGAAAATATTTCAAAGAAATTATTATTTTTCGTCAGCGACAGATGGTTTTAAGGCAATTTTCAACTTGAAAATTATCCATACGTCAGTTTCACAACTTAAATAAATCTTCTATTATTTACAATATACAAGTTGTAGAGTTAGGACTTAAAAATTCACTTTAGATCAATAATTCGTATGTATGTTTGCAACTAATGTTCCCACGAACCTGCAACCGAAGTTGGCGGTCAAATTTTGACTCCATTGTTCGGGGTTTAAAGTTTTTATTTTCGAAGGTTGGTTTTGGGGGAGCTAACGTGTTGGCACATGTGAACCTTGCTTGAATAAACTATGCGATCGTGCTTACGGAGCAAAGCACGGAAGTATTTATCGTCACTGGCCGCTTGGTAGGCGGTTTTTTTTTCCTCTTTCAAACGCCGGTCATCGATTGGTTGCGGGTTTGCCGGAGCGGAAAAGGCGGGGTTCATGCAATCGTGGATCTTTATACCCCCTCCCGTCTTCCCCAAACTCTTCCCCCCCCTCATCAGCAATCAAAATCTTTCTTCTATCCCTCCGCGCTCTTTCTTCGTTGTGTTCTACCCGGGCGCAATGAGAAATTTTTTTTTCTCTCCCTTTCTTTCAGCGTGGGACAAGCAATTTTTTTTTCTTCTCAAAGATCACAAGTATACGGGACATGACAAATTTTTCTTTATTTTGCTACGTAAATAATGTAAAAATTTCCAGACACCGAACGATAAGCAATTTTTTTTTTTCCTTTGCGCCGTTGTCCACGAATATTTATCGAATCTGTGGAACATTTCTCGATTTGCGGGGGAGATTAGTTGGAAGATAAACCGTAAATTATGCACCCGCTAACCTCCGACACCAGGGAATACCTTTTTTATGTATGTTAATAAAATCGATAGTTTGCTTGTCTCTCTGTTTGTCTGTCTGTCTCTGCGTAGTGAGGGAACGGAAAAAGAGAGTGCAGTATGTAAACTTTGGTACTTAGATTATGGTGAAGGGTGGGGGGGGGGGGGAGAAAATCAGTGTGTACCTCGAAAAAATCTTTTATAAATTCGTTTTTAGTTACTTTTTATTAATTGATATAATTTTTAGCATTTTTTTGCGATTTTTTTACCTTCACTGACCCGTGCGAAAATTAAGTACCTAGAGAAAGATTTTGCAGGTTTTTGGCTGCCATCTTTGTTACAATTAAGAAATTTTTTCCTCAGAATAATTCACTTGAATATTATATTAATGTCTTTACTGCAAACAGAAAAAAAATCCGTAGTTCTACAAAAGATTCATTTGGAAACCAATTTCCAAGAAATAGTTTGTGATACTACAAGAAATCTATTATAACTTTGTACAACACATATGTATATGAAATACGTTTTTTCGAGATGAACTGAGTATTTGTTACGAAAATTGGCGCATAATTTTATATTTTAATTGATGTCATTCAAGCATAATTTTATTTTTCAAAACATTGACAATATAATGTAATATACATTTAATTATTTGAACTTTATATTTTGTTTTGCCGTGCTTATTAATGAGCCCAGTTAATACTGGAAAGCTATTAATGGAACGGTTTACAAATAACTTTTAACTATTGGAGGTACTAGAACAACACAAAGAACAAATTCCCGGGAGAGAATCCGAACCCAGTATCACTGCGAACACTTTCTTGTAGTGATATAGTTAGTGGTTTTCACGTAAATGTACAAATTTACGGTGCAGGCGAATTTGAATAATTGTGAGGGGGTTTGCGTTGTGGATTCCCGTAGTAAAGGGCGTGTACATCAGTTTAAAATAATCACTACAAGTGTAAACAATTCCATCAACAGATGAAAACCAATACGTTTCGCGGATTCATTTGCTAAAATTCAAAATCATTTACCTTTATTGGGCTACAACTTTGCTGAACGAGTATAAGCCAATGAGAAACTGTCATCAAAAGAAGCGTCCCAGTTGGAACGTCTCACGAATCTGTTGGCCAATGAGTGGGTGGCGTTTGCACTAGTACGTAGAGGTATTTGGATTCCGTCCTAAAATTCATTGACCCCCCCCCCCCCCCACAATTTTTTTTCTTCTAATCCCTTCCGAGAGCAAATTTTTTTAGTCTCGGAATATCTACAAGCTTTTCCGTGCCGTAAGAGTGTTTTATAGGGTTTGGGATGAAGGTGGGTTTGAGCGCTAAAAATACGAAATACGTTACATCTCTGCTAGGCGGAGTTTTGTGCGTAACTTAACCAACTGTTTCCTAAAACCTGAACAAAATTCAACGTTGCGACCATACCGTATTGACAATTTTTATTTTTATTTTCAGAAACAGAGGCCTATTTTTTTTGTTTGATTTTTAAGTAATTATTATCCACTTAACTGGTAACTGTGAGAAAAAAATTGGGTGTTGTAATTCAAAAAATAATATATTTATGTACAACGTCAATGCAACAAAAAAAATCTATGATTAAAAATTTTTATTTGTTTTTTTTTTCTCTTGTGCGGAAAAAAATATCGTCACCATATCTACAGTAGTATTAAAGTAATTCTGTAAAATATATATATATATATATATATATATATATATATATAGTTAGAGACCGGAAAAATTCGCGGATTCATTTCGCGTTATGCTAGAATCGAAACAACTGTACCTTTACATTGCTTCTGTGATTGGCTTACAGTTTGTCTGAAAGACTTTTAGCCAATGGAAAACTTTCAACCAAAAAAGTATCGAATCGCAAGCGTCCCAGTCGACAGATGTCACGAGTCGATAGCCAATGAGCAGGTGGCATTTGCCTGAGTATGTATGGGGTTGTGGAGTCTATCCTAGAGGTCAATGAAAGCGGGAATTTTTCCAGTCTCTATATATAGTGTGTGTGTCTCACTCGAGATAGGACACATAACAAACGATTTTTTTTTTAACAGTTGGTCATAACAAAAAAAATTGCGATCCAAGATGGCGCAGTTTTTCGAGCGGAACCGGGCAGTTGGACGGAGAGGCGATGACGCCGCAAGACAAAATGTATCGAGACTTTTCTTTTTCTCTTTCTCGTCGGGGCCGGCCAGTCGGGGCGCGGCGGTACCCCGCAAATGGCCCGGAACAACCGCCATCAATTAAAAAATTTATATATATAAGGCCCACCCAACCTTTGGCTATATTTACGCGTTTTTTTCGCTTCGAGCCCCGGGAGAGAGGGAGAGATTGAGAGAGAGAGAGAGACAGAGAGAGGGAGAGAGAGAGGGATAGAGACCAGCCGGCAGAGATCCCAGGACGCGCGAAAGAGGTTGTGTAGTCGGTTAACGCGAGTGGTAAAAAAAAAATATAGATTAACAAGACAAAAAAAACACAACAACGAAGACGCCAGGACTCGGAGCAAACAAATGAGAGACGTTAGTCCGGGCCACTTCATCTCCCCATCCCCTTCCCCTCCCCTACCTAAAAATCTTCTTTTTTTGTTTTAATTAGATTATGACGTAATTTACGGGGTGTTCGCCGCTTGACAAAGGGAAATTTCATAACGCGACCAACTCGCGTCGGGGAGACAAAAGAAAATGAGTGTTAAGTATAAGCGATGTTTTGGCCTGGGGGGGGGGGAGGGGAGGTGGTCTTGGTCGCCAGCTATGCGGGGAATGCCGGGATCGGGTCGCGACGGCCAAGTTGCTATTTCCGTTGCAGCGGGCGGATGGCGTCTCCTTGTTGATGCGGCACCGCCAGACGGCAAGGGCCCCTGTAGGTCGCGGGCGTTATATGTCCGCGCCCACCTTTACCGTCGCGACTAAAGTATTCACACTTCCAAAAAAAAATTTAAAAAAAAGTGTGAGCGTGCTTATTAGTAGAGACCGGAAAAAATTCGCGGTTTCAGTGACCTCTAGGATGGACTCCACGATCCTCTATGTACTAGGACAAATTGCACCTGCTGATTGGATATTGACTCGTAGACACGCGTTACCTGGGATGCTTGTGATTTGATTCTTCTTTTGTTGAAGGTTTTTCACTGGCTTAGAGACCTTCAGGTAAACGGTGGTCCAATCACTGACTCACAATGAAGGTGAATGGGTTTGGAGTCTAGCCTACCGCGAAATGAATCCGCGAATTTTTCCGGTCTCTACTTATTAGTAGAGACCGGAAAAATTCGCGGTTGCAGTGACCTTCAGGATAGACTCCAATATCCTCTAGACACTCGGGCAAATCCACAACTGTTCATTGGCTGCTGACTTGTGAGACGTCTCGACTGGGTGGTCTGTGATTCGACACTTCTATGAGTGAGGTTCTCTAATTGGCCCTCAGTCCTCCAGATTAACAGTGAACCAATTTCAGAAGCAGCACTAAGGTATAATTATTAGAATTTTAGCAAAAAACACGAAATGAACCCGCGATTTTTTCAGGTCTCTACTTATTAGTATGGGCAGTCATTATTCGCGAATAAATCTGAACGCCCATTAGACTGCAACAAGGTACCTACACCCACATCAGCGGTTTCTTCCTTGTGATTGGCGGCCGTCTGCGAGAGAAGTCGTCGCCTTGTTTGACCGGGCCACTCAGGACGAGTTTGCTTCCCCACTCAATTACTGTGATTGGTGTTGTGATAATCGTCATGCGCCTGAAAGATATTCATCCAATTAACGAAACAGAGACGATGCCACAGTGTTTTAACTTATAACAGATCTAGGAATTTTTTTTCGCGAAATATGCATGCCCCTACTTATTAGTAGAGACCGGATAACTTCGCGAGCTCATTTCGTGATAGGCTAAAATACAAATGCAGCCTCTGTTATTGGCTCACAACTCACCTAGATGACTCTGGACCAATGAGAAACACCCAACCAAAGCTGTATCGAATCACAGGCAGCTACGTTGGGACGTCTCACAAGACAGCAGCCAATGAGTAGGTCACATTTGGCCGAGTGTACGTAGAACTATGGAGTTCATCCTACAGGTCATTGAACCAGCGAATTTTTCCGGTCCCTACTTATTAGTAGAGACCGGAAAAATTCGCGGATTCATTTCGTGATAGTCTAGAATGCAAAAACGTTTGCCTTTTTACTGCATCAGTGATTGGGTCACAGTTTATCTGAATGATACTCGGCCAATGAAAAATATTTAACAAAAGAAGTATCTAATCACTAGCGTCCCAGTTAACAGGTGACACGAATCTGTAGCCAATGAGCAGACGTAATTTTCTCTCGTGCATAGAGGATCATGGAGTATATCCTACAGGCCATTGAAATCGCGAACTTTTCCGGTCTCTACTTATTAGGTACTTATAGATAGATATAGTTACATTTTAAATCACGCTATTCGCATCAAAATGAACGGTGCATGTAAAGTTGCGTCAATCATTAGCTATTACGAAAACTGAGGAGTAGACAAACGCGTTAACAGAACTCCGTAGCATCATTCATGCGTAGAGACCGGAAAAATTAGCGGGTTCAATGACCTCCAGGATAGACTCCAATATCCTCTACACACTCGGGCAAATGCCAACTGTTCATTGGCTGCTGACTTGTGAGTCGTCTCGACTGGGTGGCCTGTGATTCGACACTTCTATGAGTGAGGGTCTCTAATTGGTCCTCATTACTCCAGATTAACAGTGAACCAATGACAGAAGCAGCACTAAAGTATAATTATTTGAATTTTAGCATAACACGAAATGAACCCGCGAATTTTTCAGTTCTCTATATGCGTCATTTATACCTCTCTCTCCCCTCATTGTCATTCTTCCAGTCGTTACAACTGACGTGTAGCATGCTACGCTACGTACCTATCCCTCCCTCCCTCCCACCCTACCTTGCAGTCTTCCCATTCTAACGATAGTGCATGCGTTGGAGTGGCATCGTTGTCTACAGGTTCCCCCACCAAGTACCTAACTATTCCACTCATGGGAACGGAATTTTTTGTAAATCTCGAAAATTGTAGTCCCCTCAGCAAAGACGTTTCAATTATCTCCAGGCTATAATCCAGAATCCTCTGCATTCTTGGGAAAACTTCACCTGTTCATTGGCTACAGAGATGTGAGGCGTCTCAGGTGGGTAACTTGTGATTCGATACTTCTTTGATTGAGGGTCTTTAATTGGCCCACAGTCCTCCTGCTTAACAGTGAACCAATAGCAGAAGCAGCACAAATATATAATTGTTTGGATTTAAGTATATCGTGGAATTATCCCGCGAATGTTTTCCTGTCTCTACCTAAGGTTTTTTTTTGGTGGTATGTAATCTCTAGAGACCTAAAAAATTTGCGTATCCATTTCGCGATAGGATAGAATCCAAATATGTTTGCCTTTTTGCTGATCCGGTGATTAGGTCACAGATTATCTGTAGTGCTCTGAGCCAATGAAATATTTTAACAAAATAAGCCACGAATCACTAGCATTCCAATTGACAGGTGTCACGAGTCAGTAGCAGATGAAATTGGCCCGGGCGCATAGAGGATCATGGAGTATATCCCGTAGGTTACTGAAACCACGAATCTTTCTGGACCCCAGTTAAAAAAAGTCCGCAATTTTGAAAAAATAATAGCCCAATGAAAAAATAAATTCGAAGAATTTCTGATTTCTTTAACGTTCATCGTCACAAATATGGTTAACAAATATACACACAGTAGAATAGCACAAAATAATATATAATAATAAGTACTTTTACAAAAAAAATTGAATTTAGTTCAAAAGGTGTATGTGTACTGGGAAAGATGATATATTTTTTTTTGCTGTACCTCCAGCTACTTTTAATTTTTTACATGAATTTCCGACAGGAATATAAAAGTGTTTAATCTCGGGTTAGATGTCACTTCGGCTGAGGATTCGAGACCACTTAAAACTCGTAAACTATGAAAGCTACAGAGATGAAGTAAATATATATTTTGTGGAGCAGACTTTTCTCGTGGTCGTTACGTATGACTCACCCTGTTAAACATTTGCAGTAATGAGCGTCGAACTGAAGTGATTGAGAGATGTCACTCCGAGAGTAATTGACCGGATTGGCTTGATTTAAACTTTAATTCGCTCGTGAGTGAGCACTGAGTGGTTCTAGTTGAGTGGAATAAATATAAAGGTTTTGGAGCCATTAATCGCAAAATGCCTAAGCGTAAACGGGTTATGTTGGTGAAAAGAAAGAAAAACTAGCGAAATCGCCCGAGAAGAAATTAAAAATGCAGAGAAGTATCGTAGGTATCGAATGGGGCAGAAAGTATCCCAGAGAAATGAGCCAATGGGGCGGAAAGCCCCCGAACGAGGTGCGAAATTTGTTCTCGAGCGAGCCTCAGCCGTCTACCTCCCGAGAAGCGACGGAGAATGCAGATCGTTGATTGTTAATGGACGTGGATATGCTCTCTGGTGATTCTGATGTTGATATGGAGTCAGTTGAGCCAGTGGTTGTGAACAATGGGCCGAGTTTGTCGCGTTTTTTTGTCACAATTGTTTCTTGCGTGGCTACCCGACCGTCAAGTAGGACGTTCATCGTATTCACGTTAAAAAAAAAAAGCTACATCTATTGTTAAATTATTTTATTTATTTAATACACCACATTCCCGTTAAGTGCGATGGAAATTAATGAAACAAAACCTTGGCGGCTGTGGTCCAAAAATACTGCCTACCCTCGGTTTTTTTATTGTGTCTTTCAGGAAATTTTTTTTGGGGAAAGTTGTGGGCGGCTACAATAGGATCGCCACTGCACTGAAGCCACACTATAAAAATATTTGTATCGTTTCTGAACATGTAACTGAAGTCATTAACACATGTATCACGTGGGAAATTTACCTAACAAATATGTTACGTATCTCGCACACTCAACCTTTTACTAAACAAATGTAGGAGGGATAGAATTAATCCATGGGAAATAAATATATCCAATGCATGTTTCGGTGCGTTACCAATTATTTTTTTTTACTGTGTACTGTTTGCTAGGGAGGTTAAGCAAATCCAGCTGAATCAGACGACGTGGTTTCTGAATCAATGATAGCAATAGGAGGGAATCTGGGACGTAGGCATTCCAGGACAAAGTCCAGGGACGTCTCCAGGCCAGGTCAAGACGGGCAACCGACGCACCTGTACAGTAAAATGCTTTCATATTCATTACACGTTACGAAAACACAATTTATTTGGATTTAATTACGTAAAACTTATTTTTTTGTCATTCATTTTGGTACTTTTAAGATATAAATAAACATAACCATCGTCAAATTTTAAGTTCCTGGTTGGTTTGAACATTTTGATTTAAAAAGTTTATTTTTCAAAAATTTTCCCGGGAAGGACCCCCCCCCCCCTCTCGTTTTCTTCTTGGGAGCTATTCTAGACCACAATCCCCCCTCCCAACCCTTTTTCTTCAACGGTAAAACCGCTTTTAAAAATATGAGGGCCCCGTAAAGTCTAAAACCGCCACTGCCAGAGTCACTAACTACTTTTTGACTTATGGGTTGAGTCACTGATCTCCATGGCAAATGATGTACCTACCCGACGTTTCGGCACGCCTCTTTGCCGCCATCCTCAAGGACATTGACTCAACGCAGAAGATGAGAATGGGAGGAAGATTTCAAGCAGCATTTCTGAGAATTGTCGTTCCCAGGCGGTTTCTTTCCTACTGGTTTTATTAACCTCGGCATTGTCAGTTAAAAGAAAAATCAAATGCGATAATATTTAACGCAAGGAAGTTTAACGCTAATTCCTTGCTGACGTGTTTAAAAAAAAAAAAAAGTTTGTTTAACAATTACTCACTTCACGGTGGAAATGTTTACAGCTCTTGTGAGTTCATTTCAATGTATTAAACACGCTTCTAGCAGCAGTCTTCATACAGCTACGGCTTGCTTCTGCTGACCAATTGCTAAACCAGAATGACTTCAAGTTCAGAACAGTAATTCCAATTTTTTTTTCTTTCTTTTCTTTATGATTCGACGCGTGTGCGTATCTCGGTTCTTCCGTAACGTCGTCGATGTTCACAAGCATCTCGGTTACTCACAACGGGGAAAGGAAAAGGAGGGGGGGGGGGTGAAAGGGGGCAAGGAGAAGATTGGCTAGGGGCAAAGATAGTTTTAGGAGAGGAGGGTGAAAAAGGGGGGAGGGGGGCAACGCAAACCAAGCAAAAGGAGCCGCTACCGCAATTATGCGCGACGTTTATGAACGCCGGCGTTATTAACGACATATTAACGAGGCGGAATTGCCCAGCGCGAGGAGGAATGTCGGGAGGCGAGGCGCGAGCGAAGCTCCTCAAAAAAAAAAAGCGACGTCGAGTTGACGAGAATCCATCTGTTCCAGCGCCGTTATAGTCTGCCGCGAAGCCTGACGCATGGTCTGTCACGTGTATCTTGGTCTCGTATTTGACAGTTCTCGAAGGTAGCGGACAACTGTCCACGCATCCTTACGCCACTGATTTCGTTTTCTGTCAACAGCGTGATTGGCCGAATACCAATTTTCTCGAATCTGAATCTCGAATTCGAATCTTATAAAGAGTACCTCGAGGGTCAAAAATAAAATAATGTACAAGAAAATAAAAACATTAACTAAGGTTGCTGAAACATTCAGCCCTTTAAATGTTTGTTTCACAAACTAAGTTTCCAGAATCACTAAATGTTGTAATTTTGTTTACATAATTACGTGTTAAAAGTACGATATCTTGGGTAATGGTAACAGAGGATAGGCACGAAGAAAAATATTTACCTAATCAATTTCAGAGTTCATCAGTATTGAATTTTCAATTTACTTTATTTCCTGTAAAATGTTTCAGCGAATATTTTTCCTCGAATATCGAATCTTTCGAATGATAAGGATTTGATGGTATTTTAAGATTTGAGCATTTTATTGGCCCATCCCTAATCAAAACAATTTCATGGACCTACGCCACCGCTGACCACAACCCGAACCATTCCGAAGTTTACCGAAGTAAATGGTCAGGTTAGGATCTGCCACTGTAATAAATAATAGTTTTACATTCTTATTTTCCGGGATGATAGGTTAGGTTAGGGTATCGTAACTAAAATGAAATGTTATTTAGGTTTTATTAGTGTTTTTTTAAATACTCTATGACCGTATAATATACCTATTAATCCTCCCCATATGTTTTTTTTCAAGAGCTATAGGCAAACTTGGGATAACTTCGGAATAGTAGGGTGTGGCTCCCATCCCGGTGAACTGTAGGCTTCCCCTGATTTACACTTATTTTCACAGAAACAACCTTAAGAATTGACAATGAAGATGAATACATAAACATACAGAGAACAAGGCAACATCGGCTGATGTGAAATTGGACGACAATTCGGCTTGCCATTAGCGAGGATTCGGCCATGTTCGGGCATGTCCGTCGCTTAATGCTTTTGATCGAGAATTCGTCGACCATGATCGGACAACTTGTTTTCTAAATCCGCAATTCTCACACGATACATGCGAACCTTCCCAGCATGGCCAATCCCAGCATGACTATGCTTATACGGTTTGGTCTGAGATGCACCAAGGTCCCTTCCAAAATGGACCCCTCCTAAAAAAAATAGTCTTAGTTTTAGTTAGGTTAGGAAAAAAATTAAATTAATTTATACCCAGTATTAAGATTGGCTCTATACCATTCTTTTACCACTTGCAGGCCGACCTAAATATTTTACAATGAAATACAAGGAATTATTTATAATGTAGAGGTAACTAATCCAGTCAATGGAAATAAATAAATTATCCTTCCATGCGAACTATGTACAATACAAAACTCAGGAAATTTTACGACCCCATCTAAAAATTTTCCAAATATGTGCAGATGTATCAAAATGCGAAAATTTAACTGGCTCTGCTTACTATGTCTCGCAACTTAAAAAAAAAACTGGTCTTTTTAAATTACCTGCTGAAGCATATTTTATGCAGAAGCATATGCAAAACCCTAGAAACCTGCGAAGCAGGCAACGACATAAAGTGGACTCTCTCCTCTCTATCACGCGAAGCACCTGATATAATAAATATTTTGTATTCCTTGGCTATAAAAAAGGCGTAAATATGAAATTCCCGCAATATGACTTCCATGGTAGGGGCATTAACTGAAATTCCTGGTGTAGCTACAAATAACGCCAATTTGTATACAAGTTCAATTTTTTGAAGCCTCATGCAACTTGGTATCTGTGCAGGTATTCACAAAAAATGGTATTAAATATACAAAACGCCAATTTCTTCACAGGGGAAATAATTTTTAGCAGACTGTCACTCATAACTTTAATAATTCCACAATATTATATAATATTGTTAGAGAAGCTTCATAATGAAAATTAAACGGCAGAAAACTGTTATGCGCAAAATAAAAATTTTGGAACCAATATGGCGTCTTTCGCTTCTTATCTGGACTCCTAGACCAGTCTCGACGGCAAAGGGTTTACCTCCACCCGAAAATTGTAGTCGCAGGAATTCAAATATTATAAGTTTACCGAACAAATGTTTGATGTCTTAAATCCGTGATGTGTGTGTATTTCACATGATGGGTCTCTGGAAAGGGAGCTTAGTGATGTTATTGTCGCGTCTCGTTGGAGTGTGAAGAGATTACCATGGCATTCCCAGCGGCCTTGTTTAAGCGGCAAACAGATATAAGTCGCGCATAATCGTTTCCAGTTGGCCTTAAACTAAACGCGTTGTAGTCGTAAGGACGATGCGTTCAACAGACCCCAGATTCCTCAAGAGTTAACGGATTCTCTGTTTCCGGGAAGCAACTCTCCGACGACATGTTTTTTTTTTTTTTTTTTTTTAACGCTCAAGGGAAACTTCAACTAAATAGCCTAATAGCCTTGTAGTGTAGATTGCGTGAAGGTAACTCGTCAAATAAGGCTCTCGTTGATCATACACTTGAGATACAGTAGTGGGAGATGGAGTTACAGATTCATCTTAAAAAAATTTCATCTTAAATTTACCAATTTATCCTGGTATATTTGTAAACTTGCTCCGACGACACACACCGAGTATCGCCCCTTCGAATAAACACATTTAAAATTAATTTATATTCTATAACTAGCTGCAGCTAAGCGACAGACTGGCGAATAATGTTTCTTATAAATGAGTTCTTACAGCTACGGAAAAGAAGTACCAATGTCATTCCTTTTAGATATTTATTAATTTTGTTGTCATTACTATTATTTCAGGGTTTTTCCATATAAATTTATAATGATAGATAACTTGCTTACTTGTTTCGTCTCACATTTTATCAACAGAAAATATTAAAGCTTGAAAAAACGTTTGGTATATATCTGGGGACAACATTTGAGAAATTAAATAAAATATGTATGTATGTATGTATGTATGTATGTGTGTGTGTGTGTCTATATATATATATATATATATATATATATATATATAGACACACATATATATATATATGAAAGAAAGCTATTGGTATAAATCTACAGGAAAATACCTTACCTAATAATAATCACTTAAAAATGAAATAATCAAGTTTCCATGGGAGAATGAGGCTTTGGAATGAGTGGTTTGATGCTACGAAAATACACGCATAAAGCAGTTCGCTCCTGTTTAACACCATTAAAAGATTAAAAATGATAATGTTTTGGTTATAAATTTGTGGTAGAAATGGTGTATTAATTTTAAAATACCTTAAAGTTATCAATGTATATATTATTTAGTACTATTTTAATTATTTATAATTTATTTAACATCTGTTTTTTTTAATAGATTTGAAAATATTTTACACAGTGGATTTTTTTCTTAAATCTTTTTCGAAATAACAGGGTTTTTACAATGTTTAGTATGATGAACCTGTGTCTGTTAATTATATACTCATTTTAAAATTACAGTATCTAATTTGTTTGGAACACTATATTTTGTAAAGAAAGTTAATGCTAACGAAGAATTTCTTATCGTATTTATATTGATTTTTATTCAATTTGCCAACTAGGCGCCCAAAGACATTAAATAGTTTTTTTTTAAATAATAATTTGCGTTAAGCAGCTTATGCCAGATATTTGAAGCCAAAAAACTATTATATAAAATGTTTTTGTAATGGTGTTAAAACTTATGGTGGAACCCGTATATCTATTGGGGGGAAGCGGTTCAGAACTTATTGAGCCACCGGGTGTTTGCCTCTCGGTCGACACCTACTTGGCTTCCGACGAAGTGAACGCGAGAGGTCTGGATGGGGAGCACTCGCCCGCCACATCAAACGAAACCATATTTAATAACTAGTCTCTCTCTTCCCCCCCCCAACCCCCCATTCTCTCTCTCCGTCTCCTCTACCCAGTTAACACCCTCCCTGATCATCACACACAGTCTCTCTCGGAACAAACTCGCCGCTAATATCCTCTCAGCTCTTCGCGTAAAACAATTTTTTATGACACCTTCTCTCTCTTTTTTTTTTTTTTTACCCTTCTCTCCTCCGCGAGACGCAAACGGGAGGCGTCATGAGTCTTTGTTACTAGCCTCTGTGTGGCTTTTGGTTAGAAGAAGGAAAGAAAAAAAAGAGAATGGAGGAGTGGGCGTTGTGTTTGATATATTTTCATAACAGTGTTAAAGGGGGGTTGGTATTGTTGGGGAGAGAGGGGGAAAAAAAAAAGAAGGGGACAGAGAGTGTGATTATTTGTTTTGTGTGTGGAAGGGGGATGGGTTGGGAGGGGGGGAACCCCGCGCGCATGTTTATGAGCCAGCTTATTAAAACATCTCATTCCGGCCGCTGAGTTATGAGCGCGGCTTCTCCCCCCACCCCTTCTCACTCCTTCCCCCCCCACCCCCCCGCGCTTCTCTAGGTCTCGCGTTTTACGCGCCCTTCTAGTTTCTTGTTATATTAGTCTTGGCAGTGGTTCAAGAAGTCCGGCCCGGCAGTGCGTGTGTGTGTGTGTGTGTGTGTGTGTGTGTCTCGCCATACGGCGGTCCACACAGGCGTGCCCCAGACACTTGCTCGTCGACCTTGTTGTATCTACCACCCCCCCCCTCTTCTTCCCGGCCTTTTTTTTATCCTCCTCACACCAGCCCTCTTCCTCTTTTTTCGTCTTGTCAGTAGCCCGATTTTTTTTTTTGGAAGTTGCGGTTTTTTGACGCACGACGCTGGAAATTCAAATACAGAATGTCCAAAAAAAAAAACGGCGTACTATAACAGTTTAGTCCAGACTATTTTACAACAACCATCGACTGGATATACATGGCCAACAACTGAATGTGCTTCTAGCCAAAAACTGTACTTGTAGAGACCGGAAAAAATTCGCGGGTTCAATTACATCTAGGATAGACTCCACTATCCTCTGCACACTCGGGCAAACACCACCTGTTCACTGGCTGCTAACTCGTGAAGCGTCTCAACTGGGTAGCCTGTGATTCGACACTTCTACGAGTGAGGGTCTCTAACTGGCCCTCTTTACTCCAGATTAACAGTGAACCAATGGCAGAAGCAGCACTAAGGTATAATTATTTGAATTGAAGCAGTTCACGAAATGAATCCGCGAATTTTTTCAGGTCTCTATGTATGTGCCTTGCCACATACTGGTAGCGGCAGGCATTTTCCGCGAATAAATCCGAACGCCTATTAGACTGCAACAAGGTATAACCGTATACCAGCGGTTTCTTCCTTTTGATTGGCGGACGTCTGCGAGACAAGTCACGCTGCCTTTCTTCGACCGGACCAATCAGGACGCGTTTGCTTCCCCACTGAATTACTGTGATTGGTGTTGTAACAATCGACGTGGAACTGAAATAAACTCACCCAGCCACGAAACACAGACGATGCTTACAGTGTTTTAACTTTCAGCTAGTCGTGGAATATTTTCGCGAAATAGGTACGCATGGCCCTAGCTACTGGTCTTGCGTTCCTGGTCACTGAATAGTCGTGTCTGGCCACCAACTGGTGTACCTTGCCACCAACAGTGCAAGATGCCAAAAATGTTGGTGTCCAATGTTTTTATGATAATTATTGTCCATGTTATTGTTTGTATAACAAAAAAAATGAATAAAATGTATTAAGAAATATAACTTTTTAATTATTTCAGCGATTTTTTATAAATATTATTATACCCATGAATATTTTATATTTTAAATATTGAATTATTACTTTATTTTAAAGATCAAGTTCTATGTATGTAATAAATTAAGCAATGAATAATTAAAATTGTTTGTACTTGAATTGATAATATTTAAACAGAATATATATTTTATAAAAATTATTATTAAAAAATTTAAGTGACATTCAGCGAGAATCGAAACCCGAGCGTCTGTGCTGAAATATTCAAAGGCCTTTTTTTCTTCTTCTCGGAATTGGCTGGCCAGTGCGTTTATTTATTTTAAGGGGTGAACGCCCTATAGTTATTCTACTAATACACCGAGTTTCATCCCGAAATGAATTTCCCAAGTCTATTCTGAAGGTAACTGAAACCGCGAATTTTATTGGTGGGTTCAATGACCCTTAAGGATAGACGCCTAAATTTCTCTATACGTATTAGGACAAATGCTACCTGATAGTTGGTTGCTGAATTGTGGGTTCGTTCTCAACCGAGCTGAGCTGAGGATTTCTCATTTTGTGCAGAGTTCTCTTGATAAACTGTTAGTCAATATGAGAAACGAGTTGAATCTGTGAATTTTTTCTGTTCTTTGAATTTTTTTTTGCGGAAGGCTAATCTGCAAATTTTACACTGTAAAAACGCTTTCTTTATTGAAATAAATTTGCTGCTTTTTTTGCTTAAACTAAATAAATCTGACAGTAAGAATCATTGAAGTTTATATATATTTTTCTCCCAAGTATTTGTTTTAAGTATCGTATTAATTTACTGCTTTATTAAAAAAAAACAGTAAATCTGTTGCGAAAGTTTTGTGAATGTTTGGTCCGCTATACTGACAAATACATGAAAGTATACCGACGAAAATGTAGAACCAAACACAAACAGGGAGGAAAGAGAGAATGCACAGATAAAACGTGAAAATTCCTCAGAAAAAAAAATATTATCGATAAGTTATGATCCAAGTTAAAAATTGTGTCACAAGTAACTCACGAATAAAAACAACCAAATATAAATTAAGTAGGAAGTTGTAAAATAGCTGTCGATAATGCATAATCTGGCATGTAAATTGTCTCAACTTTTATAGTATTCAAAAGTTGTTTAATGGTCTAGATATCCTTCTGCCACCGTTGTCCTGTTAACAGTGTTTGTAAAAACTTAACCATATCAGTTTTTTTTGTAAACAAACAATTGATGCTTTGCAAGTGAAAGTTGTGAGAAAAAATTGTACCACTGGCAATAGGTAGCCTACTTTTGATAACTTTCAAATTTGAGACAAGACTTTAATTATGTGTTGCGTGCAAAGAGTTTTGGTGTTACGGAATAATTAATCGTTCATTAATGTTCTTATTTTATTTTTGTTCTAGGTGAGTTGAACGAGTACTAGCGGATTGAGTGGAAGCCTGTATTTGCCCAAGATTACTCAGTATGTATGAATCAAATCGTACTCATAAAATATTTTGAATTAACGCAATAAGGATTAAGAAGTGTTTATTTATAATTAAATACACACTACTACTTAAAACATCGTCAGCTAAAGTAAAATATATAGATCTTCTAATGCATATACAACTCCACGTGTGACTCACTCAGCCACACACTTTCTCACTTTCTCTCTGATCCAAACAAATTCTAACCCACTTTCAGATGAGCTACATGGCTTGTAGCCGCGTCCAAGACGAATATATATATATATATATATATATATATATATATATATATACACTAGCTGTACCCTGCCACGCTTCGCTGTGGCACATTGTGATTGAATAGTTGAGAAATGAGAAACAAAACAAAGTTTAATTTTGCAATACTTGTGGATATACAATATTTGCGAGTGCGGCGGCCCAAATTTGACTTTCTGCGAGGCATTATTTCGGTTTTTACTGAAACAGAAGAAAGGAATGAGATTATAACTTCTTATGGCTCTCACAGCTCTTATATTCTCCTATCTCTCGTGATTCTCATAGCTGCAGCTCGACAACAATGAGACACAGGTTAGACAGCATTGAAAATTAGTAATATATTTACTGTCCATTATGTAATTGGAAACGAATATTGTTTCTCATGTGACTTCGCCATTAATATTGCGTTTGTCAGCGAGTGTTTTCCTCGATTACGGCAGATGGCGCGGTCACTGGTACACAGCTAACAGGTAAAAAAACAGTTTTTTTCGCACTTGTGCTATGAATGTGATGCAATTGTTGTTATTGGCGATAGAACATATTAATTAAATTAAAAATTAAAAAAAAAGGTATAGGGTCTAAGGACTTCAAAAAATAAATAGCCTAGAACCATCTACATGCAATCCCACATCAAGTGGTGATAGACCCATACAAAACATAACCTCTACTTACGATTTGGAAACGGCGCAGCTCAATCAAGACACGATCACACTAAAGTACCTCATTCACATTGTATAATTAGTCCCATACCGGTAAGCTTAGTCATTTTTTAATTATTGCACCTCACAATAAAAGCATTCTCATTGTATATAGCCATTTCCCGCTCGCTTCACTTGACGTAGTTTAAAAAAAATGGTATAGGGTCTACGGAGTTTAAAAAATGAATCGCCTAGAACCATCTACACGCAATCCCACATCAAGTGGTGATAGACCCATATAAAACATAACCTCTACTTACGATTGACGCAATTGTTGTTATTGGCGATAGAACATATTAATTAAATTAAAAAATTTAAAAAAAGGTATAGGGTCTAAGGAGTTCAAAAAATGAATAGCCTAGAACCATTTACATGCAATCCCACATCAAGTGGTGATGGGCCCATACAAAACATAACCTCTACTTACGATTTGGATAACGGCACAGTTCAATCTAGACACGATCACACTAAAGTACCTCATTCAAATTGTATAATTAGTCCCATACCGGTACGCTTAGTCATTTTTTAACTATTGCACCTCACAATAAAAGCATTCTCATTGTATATAGCCATTTCCCGCTCGCTTCACTTGACGTAGTTTTTTCCATTACTAAGAGAAATCCTTTGGCATGGAGAAACGCTTCCATAACAGAAAATGCGTATTTTTTTTGTTTTTATTGATGAGAAAACACATTAATAAAATGGCGCAGTTACTTTTTCACGGCCACGGGTATGTTACTGACTTGAAAAGTAGATAAAAACAATCCTTGATGCGGGTTGTATATAATGGTAAAATTTCAGCTCGATCGGTGCAGAACTTTTTGAGTTTTTGAGGCGTACACAAACCAACATAACATTTATATATATATATATATATATATATATATATATATATCTTACGTTTCAGTCGACATTGCAGTCGCCATCATCAGGGTAGAGTTACCTACAAGTTCTTCTGCCTTTAATACTCTCGCCTGAGAAGAGTGTTTCTCGATTGGCTGCAGCTGTGGGCCAATCACAGCCCAGCCAATCAAAAGAGAAGAGGCCACTGAGCCAATCACAGAAGCCCAGCTCCGATTGGACAAACCAACAGGCCAACCGTCTGAAAGGAATGCTGTGATTGTCCCACAGCTGCAGCCAATCGAGAAACACTCTTCTCAGGCGAGAGTATTAAAGGCAGAAGAACTTGTAGTAACTCTACCCTGATGATGGCGACTGCAATGTCGACCGAAACCTCGGGTGATATATTCGCCTTGGACGCAGGTACAACCCAGAGGCCAAGCTACTTCATTCAAAAAATTATTTTGTCAGACCTATGTTAAACTTAATCGTAAAAAAACTAGAGCTTCAAAAATCATGTCTACAATACAACGAATAGGTAATATCACACTGTGGGAACTGTGCACTAAATACAACACATTGATTGTAAAGTGTTGTTGAACATGTGCGCAAGTATTTTGAGTGATATCGTAAACCAGATGCAACATCGTTACTTAAGCAACTTTGAAAGAAAGTACGGAATATTAAAACTAGGCACCTGACAAGTTGCCTCCCCCCCCCCCTCTCCTTCATCGCATGGGTGTCGCAACCGGGGGGGACGGGGGGTACACGTCCCCCCCCCCAATAATAAGTCTTCAATTTCGTCCCCTCAAATAATATATTTAGTTTCGTAGTTATATTATTAAAAATATGATTTCTGTGATATAACCCATAACCCATATGTTGCGCATGGTGCATTTAGTCCAATCGTGGTAATGTGAGCACTGTGTGTTTTTACAAATTTGTTCTCTGAAAATATTTTTTTTATAAAAAATAAATTATATATTGCAACCAACTATAATTAGAATATTTAGGAAAGAAAATGCCTAAAAACCACCTTTTTGCACCTTCAAACCCCAAATTTTCCCGGGGGAGGACCCCCGGACTCCCTACTTTTTTTCCCCAGGGGATGGATATTCCTCAACAACTAAATCAATTGCAGTCCCTCCCCAAAAAATATATCCTTGCGACGCCCTCTGTGCCAGTCCGCCAGGTGTTTCAACGCCTCTCTAGAGGCGAGTCAGATGCCCGTGGCATGACGGCAAGTGGATTCCGTGTCTCCTGGTTTTAAACAAGCTTCTTACATACGTGGTTCAACGTGGGTGTTCCATTTTTTTTTTTTTTTTTTTTTGACGTGACAACGTCCAATAAATCGATTAACTCCGGCTGCACGCACGAAAAAGTGTCCCGTTACGCACATTGTCCCGTTACGCTCATTGTACGCTTGCGCCGCATCTATCTCTCTTCCACTCGATTGGAACAACCATCGATTTGACTTTTTCGAGGCACATTAAACTTGAAACACTCCCATTAGTTTCCTATTTTTCCTATCATCGTCCTATCCTCAACAGAATAACACAGATTGGAAGAAGTTAAATAGCAAACATGTATAAAAGTTATAGTTAAAATAATCTCTTCGTTAAAGTAATAAACATATTTGAATTAATGAGTGCAAATAAATTAAATTGTAGATTTCATTTCACTCCTTCTTTGTATCTATACAAAATAGTGATAATTCAATAAAAATTATTCAATTTTATTCATAAAAGTATGCAATCATTTCATCAATGTTTTGTTATTACGTTGTCACGTTAAACTATCGTCCGTAAACCAACTTTACAGAAACCCAATTTTTTTTTTCTGAACGGCAAACTCGGTCTTGTTTCCCTAGATAGAGAAACCACGCAAGACACTCGTCTCTTAGGTTGCTAAACTGTTTCTTATCAGCATATCTGTGCGTGTTTTTTTTTTTTTTTTTTTTTTTTTACCTCAGTGGTACACACAAATTCAACTTGTAGTGTTAGGAGTTCGGCGAATTAATGTGAGATCATGCATGTATGTATGTACGTACCTCTACAGTCTTCTGTTTTATCGCCAGCCTATCGTCAATATCGTCATCAACGTAGCTTACGGCATCTTTACCATGGGCACTGTCACTTACATTTATTGTATGACGTCGTTTCTACATTGTTTGGTCTCAGCTTCAATCTAGTCTTCTGTCTTGCCGGCTTAGAATTATTCTACATTGTTCTCAACTTCGCGTAGGCGACTAGAATTTGATATAAATTTTTATTTTATTTTTAGTTTTTCAAACCATTATATTTCACTGAAATTTGACAGTTCTACAAAATTTTGAGCGTTCGGCTTTTAAAAAAATGTAGCTAAATAAATCTGGTCTATTTTATAGTAATTTCACGAATCAGGCAGTAGTATTGAATGAATTATTTTATCCATTTAGATCTGATAGTTACTTCCGAAAATAAATTTTAACATTAATTTTTTTAACAACAAACCATGCAAAAAATAAATAGCGAATGTAAAATATAATGAGCTGGTGATACCTGAAATGAGTTTAACGCAAGGACAAAAACTGACCTACGTGTTACCTCTCTCTGTTTCTCTCCCTGCAACTGCGGCAATTTTTTTTTTCCCTCCCACTAAAACAGCGCATAGTTAATGAATTGCTCGCGTCGGAGTCGTTTGCGTGCGTGTTTCGCGCACGAGAGTGGGAAGGGGGGAAAGGGGGTATAAAAACCTTCACGTGTGGGGCGAAATCGTTACTCGGAATGTAATCAGAGGGCCGGGAGAGTGAGTGAGGGGGGGGGAGGGGGGAAGAGGGAGGGGTTGAAGCTTGGGAATTGGGCAAATTACTCGTAACAGCTGCGCCATCAAGCGGCTGGTAGTCAGTATCCTTTGGGAGGCCCTCGTTTGACGTACAGCGGGCATACTTCGGGCCGTTCTTGGGATCTCCTTACCTTCGGTTGCCCGTGAATGTTATGTTGTTCGGTTTTTGAAACCCCGGACGTCGCCGCGTGACATGAGGCGGACGTTTTTTTTTTTTTTTTTTTTTTTTTTTTTTGGCTTCTCAGCCACTTGAAAAGCGCCTAGATGCGCGCGAAAAAAAAAACATGTTTAGCGTTTTTTTTTCCCCGCCACTGTGACTTTTGGGGCATATGTTTCCGGACGTTTTTTTCCTTGACAATTTTCCCCAAGCCCTAAAAAAAGGAGGGGGGGGGGTGGTATTTTCGCTTTCTACACCATACATTATGTTTACGACCAAGGAGTTTCATTCATATTCCAGACACCAATACACGGTTCCATAACGGTAGAACTGGGGATATGCCAGTTCATTGCCATACAATTTGTCGTGCCCAGCTGTACGAGGGTAAATCATGATAGTTGGGATATCATGACTAGAAGGAGATTTTTCACCTTTCAATAGTTTTATTTTCTTTTTTGGATAATTTTCCGGTGATTTGAGGAAGAATTTTCTACAAACCCGGAAAATTTTCCTTCAAAGAAACGCAGAAATACATGGTATCGACTTTTGTTTTTATAAAAACCGAAAAAATAAAACATACATTTGGTCTTTCTTTACAACGAAATTGTTCACTTAACATTTGAGAGTTGGGTAGGATCCATGCTACACTTTACAACTGATATGGGGCAAACAATTTTTATTTAAAAAGAACCTACGAATCTGCAGAAAAAAATATCATTATATAACGTGCATAAACCTATCTTAAATCATGTAAATATATGCTGATAGTGTAAAAAAAAGAGAAAAAATCCCGAGGAAATATGTGGTTTTATTTACAATAAGGAAAATTTCCCACTCACGCACATTTACATAGTAGTACCTGCCTCACATTGACACAACACTCGACGGAGTTGAGTTTATGCGTGCCGACCAGAGTTGGTCCAAGGTCTAGCCCCAACGCTGCGGTTACGCCCAATATGGGTTAAGGCGAGAGGTGAGTCTGCAGTAGTTGACCGTCGCCTTCCGTAGAAATAACGGTGAAGGGATGACAACAACGAAAACAACAACAACTCTAGTCGAAGTTCGTCGTTTGCATTCTGATTCATTATTATATATTTTCGATCGTTCTTAAGAGGCCCCGCCCAGTCAGGTGCGTATTTGTGTTAGTTGAAGCGGAATGATAGATAACATAGAGACCTGCAAATTTCGCGGTTTCGATGGCCTTCAGGGTAGACTGCACATACCCCTGTACACTCGGGCAAATAACGCAAGTTCATTGGCTGCCGACTTGTAAGTCGTCTCAGCTGGTTTGTATGTGATTCGATCCTTCTTTTGTTGAGGGCTTATAACTAGAGACCGGAAAAATTCGCGGATTATTTTCGTGATAGTCTAGAATCCAAAAACGTTTGCCTTTTAACTGCATCAGTGATTGGACCTCAGTTTATCTGAAAGATACTCGGCCAATGAAAAACCTTTAACAAAAGAAGTATCAAATCACGAGCGTACCAGTTAACAGGTGTCACGAGTCGGTAGCCAATGAGCAAATTTAATTTTCCCGCGAACATAGAGGATCATGGAGTATATCCTACAGGTCATTGAAATCGCGAATTTTTCCGGTCTCTACTTATAACTGGTTGAGATTCGTCCAGATGAACAGTAAGCCAATAGCAAAATTATCTAAGAGGTATATGTGTTTGAATTCTAGCGTATCACCGAATTAATCCGCGAATTTTGCAGGTCTCTACATGATAAGGTGCTTCCGGAGGCGGTATCGCCTCTACGCTTAAGACTCTGAACTGGCGCGCGGTCTTCTCGTCGTGCATAGTGCAACTATGAGATTTGACCTGTAACCGTGACATTTTATGACGGAAAACTTAAGACAAAGGTGTAATGCAATTCCTTTTGAGTTGTTTCAAGAATACGTGCCGAATGTTTCGTGCCTAATAGTATTCCTAAAAAAAAAATTGGTTGTCTGTAAAGTCGGTAGACGGACGATAGTTGAACGTGACAACGTCATAACAAAACATTGATGAAATGATTGCATACTTTTATGAATAATATTGAATCATTTTTATTGAATTATCACTATTTTGTATGGATACAAAGAAGGAGTGAAATTAAATCAACAAATTTAATTGATAAATTTACTTTTATTTGCACTCATTAATTCAAATATGTTTATTACTTTAACGAAGAGATTATTTTAACTATAGCTTTTATACATGTTTGCTATTTAACTTCTTCCAATCTGTGTTATTCTGTTAAGGATAGGACGATGATAGGAAAAGTAGGAAACGAATGGGAGTGTTTCAAGTTTAATGTGCCTCGAAAAAGTCAAATGGATGGTTGTTCCAATCGAGTGGAAGAGAGATAGATGCGGCGCAAGCGTACAATGAGCGTAACGGGACACTTTTTCGTGCGTGCAGCTGACGTTCGTCGATTTATTAGACGTTGTCACGTCAAAAAATATGTATTTTAACCATTTTTCTGTCTTCTAAAAATACAGTTTATTAAAAAATAACTACTCTTCCGCCCTCGGCTAGTTCTTAAATGCATTTCGTAAACAAACACGACTTTAATGTCTTGAGCAATTTCCCAATCACGTGGTTTGTTCTGAATATCTGCACGCTACGTGTGTACTCGAGTAGGCGGGGCCCTTAAGGGAATTTCCCGACCCGGTAGGGAGTTGTAGCCACTTGAAGCAAAAAAGACCGTAAACCCTTCATGTAGATGCGTTATATTTAGTTGATATTCCTGCCACATTTTTAAAAAAAAAATGTTAATTAGCTTAGTGTCAAGCGACATTATCAGAGACGGTAAAACATGACACAATTCAAGGATGTTCGGGAATTAATCGGTCGTAGCTTATGTATGGCAAGGAGCAATCCCACCAATTTTCTGGAGAGCGATTTCGGGGAAAGCCCTGAAAAACCTGAAATCAGGTTTTGTCGGACTGGAATTCGAGCCGTCTCTGTTGCGAGTATAGTATCTTACTACTGCGCCGACCTCGCTCCACATATCACGTGCTGAAGACATATCATTTTTGACGTGACAACGTCTAATAAATCGATGAACGCCGGCTGCACGCACGAAAAAGTGTCCCGTTACGCACATTGTCCCGTTACGCTGTGTCCCTTTCCGCTCATTGTACGCTTGCGCCGCATCTATCTCTCTTCCACTCGATTGGAACAACCATCGATTTGACTTTTTCGAGACACATTAAACTTGAAACACTCCCATTCGTTTACTCTTTTCCTATCATCGTCCTATCCTTAACAGAATAACACAGATTGCAAGAAGTTAAATAGCAAACATGTATAAAAGTTATAGTTAAAATAATCTCTTCGTTAAAGTAATAAACATATTTGAATTAATGAGTGCAAATAAAAGTAAATTTATCAATTAAATTGTAGATTTCATTTCACTACTTCTTTGTATCCATACAAAATAGCGATAATTCAATAAAAATGATTCAATTATATTCATAAAAGTATGCAATCATTTCATCAATGTTTTATTATGACGTTGTCACGTTAAACTATCGTCCGTAAACCGACTTTACAACCTATTTTATTTTATTTTTATGTCCTTTTTTTCATTCTCTCAATTTTGGCTGCATGATGCGCGCTCACCGTAAAAATTCCCAGTGGCGAAATTTATAACACATCCCTTATGTTTAACAAGCGCGCGTTCTATCACTAAGCTATGAGACACTTTCGGAGTAGAAAGTATACTATGTAAATATAAACACTGTAATTACAGTTTTCTAACGTATTGTCAAACTTGAGATTACTTCTTACTATGACTATTTTAGTTTACCAAATATATACCAGGGTAGTTTCACTTACATAGAGTTTCATTTGGTACACCAATACGTTCGGCATGTGCCTTAATTTTTTTTTTTTACAAATGTGAATATATACGGGGTTTATGTTGCTACACGTGGGTACTCTTTTTTTGTTCATTGACTTCAGTTCCATTTTTAACGAACTCACTCCTACCATATGCCGTATACCGAGAGCTAACATGTTTACAGATCAAAAATACGTGAAATAATCGTGACTCCAAATACGTAAAATGTACTGGCTGTTCATGGTTGGTAAGCGAAAGTTGGACTACTAATAATGATTCGGGCTCTCGCCTCGAAAACGGGTTCATAATTTAGGCCAATTGTATATTGTATGCATGCGTGGTTGCTTCACGACTCTGGTAGGGGTAAAACACCCTCGCGCTGTTTACCGGCTCCGCGTCCAATTACTAAATTAAATTCCGTGTTTACGTCCTGAGGTGTGGCTAATGGGATATACTACGCTTGATTGTGAACCGACTTTCTATGTGAAAAAAAAAATGTATATATAGCATAGGACTTTTTTTTATTAACACGCACGGAACGCATCAGTGAAGTGCTTCGATAACGACTTAATATAAGCCTTGTGTGGTCTGTTTTCTCCGCACAAAATGTCTAATTCTCCCTCCTGCCTCTTTTCTCTCTCTCTCTCTCTCTCTCTCTCTCTATTTCTCTCTTTCCAACCGGTTTCCCAGAGCTGTTAATTAGCGTAGCGAGTGCTGTATATTTCCCGAGAAATACAACGCAGTAAAGTAAGGAACTGCAGTTTAGATCAGAGTGCTATCAAATTCATCTCACTTTATAAAGAATAAGAAGAAAGAATATATCGTCAAAACGCGATCTTTAAATCCTGCACTCCATTTTGTTACTTATTTCCCGAATTAAATAATTTTTTTTCCGTAATTTAAATAAATTAAACAGCATGTTTAGCAAGCAAAAGAAAAAGCTAATTATTATAATAAAAGTTTTGCACTAAAATTATATTTCAAACATGAAGTATATGTACGATTTCCAGATTTCTGTTGTTTTTTTTGTTAGGTTTGTCCAGAACGGTTTGTATTGTGGTGTCATAAAATGTTTAATTTTATTAACTGCTAACGGAAAATTTTGGGTCACATGCTTGCTTAGAAATCCAGCCGGTGTAAAAATGTTTTAATCGTGAATTTGTGCAAGTAATGAGTTTTTTTTTGTTATATTGCACTAGATAGTTCGTTCTTAAGTAAACATGTAGCTTAGTATATTTTTATACAATGTACCAGCGTTGTATTTATTATTCGTTTCAAGACATTTGTATGATTTTTTTGTACATACATAAATACTTAAAATATTTTTTTCCCCTTTTAATTGCTTCTACATTACTTTTCTTTCAGAAAGCAGGATTTGTTGCAGAATAAAATGGTAGTAAATTAATCGGAGAAAAAAAACTTGCCTGAGATGAAATTTCCCAGAGTTGTTTTTAGCTGTTACGTAACTTGAAGGTGAGTTGGCAATAACTTTTGACGGAGCGAAATCTTTGAGCTGGAAAACGCCTCAATTGGCCAACGAAGCACTCACTATCCTGGTCTTTGCTCTCGAGTGCGGTGGTTGAGTTTCATTTCAAACCCATATAAATATGTACAGATGCCCGTGAAAGAGATCTAGTTTTCGCCGTAAAGTGAATATAAGACTACTAAAATAAGGTTATTTTATTTAGTATTCTTTATCTGATCAGCAAAATCACTCTGGAACTACGGAGCACTATTCGTAAAGTCCGGTATAATTCGCGGATTAATTTCGCGGGATTTATACCTATGTATACATATAAATTAATATATATACATATTATTATTACATATAAACTATTTTTTTTATATTGACTCACTGTCAATCTGAATGATTCTGGGCCAATCAGAAACCTTCAACAAAAGATTTATCGACATATATGCAAACCAGCTGAGACTTTTCGCAAGTCTACAGCCATTGAACTGAAGTTATTTTCTTGAGTATACATATAACTTTGTAGTCTATCCTGAAGATCATCAAGACCGCGAAGGTTTTCAGTCCCTGGCTATCCGTTTATTTGAGCCGTGTGCTTCGTTAGAAAGACCGCCAAGTTTACTAAGATTCCAAACGGAGTGTACAGTGTTCTTGAGCCAGAAGTGGCGAAAGATATAATTAGTGGGAGGGACGACAATTTCTCGAACTGATTCGTCTCGTTTGTCCACGAACGAGTCTTGAGAATGTGCTCTGGAAACCTTTGCCCCCCACTCTCTTCCAGGGGGAAAAAAGAAGAAATAATAACTACTGTTGCGAAACCAGAGCGAGATCATTGAAGCTGATAACCCGGGAATCAATTTTCTCGTCGTGGTATGGCGTCTTGTCATTTCTAAAACTGGACCCTTTAAACCCCCTCCCCCTCTCCCTTACATCTTTCGCAGGCACACATTTTTCCCCGCTGGGAAAATGAAGAATTGAGAAATAATTCCCCTACTCCCTCTCTGTACTTTTTTCCTTCTTCCTTTCTCTCTAATTCTTGTCCTGACCTATAATGTTTGCTCGTGTTTTGCGTGCGAGCGAATCCCGAGCAAAGAAATCTCGGTAGAATCTCTTGGACGTGTCCGTAATTTGATTCATTTGTCGCTGTTGGACGGAGAGTTGAAACCGGGTGTTCCGAACAACTGCTTCAATCTCTCTCTCTCTCTCTCTCTCTCTCTCTCTCTCTCTGTGTGTGTGTGTGTCTGTGTGTGTGTGTGTGTGTGTGTGAAGTAAAGGATACCTAGTCACTTAATTGTATTTTTTTTTTCCAGAAAGCCAATTTCATTCATGATTCATCCTAGTGATTTATTTTCAAGCTATTGAACAAGCTGTTAGCCAATAAGTAGAGCCATGTATTTTACGCGAAAATAATTCGAGAGCAGCTGTGTGTTGAAAACACTGTAGAATCGTCTGTGTTTCGTGATAGAACAGACATCAACTCCGTGTCAAACATGAACTTTGTTTGCAGCAACATAACTTATTGAAACAACGCTTTTGTTTGTGACAAATAAAGTTGTTTTACTGTGGAAATATCGTGCTAATATATAGTATATATAATATATAGCTGTTTTGATGACCTTCATAGACTATAAAGTCCTCTGTACACTCGGGAAAATAACGCCAGTTCATTGGCTGCTGATTTGTGAGTCGTCTCAACTGGTTTGCCTGTTACAGGGACGTAGCATTTTGAGAGGGGGGAGGGGTCCTTTGGGTACACATACCTCGCTTCTAGGATTAATAAATAAAATTAAATAAAACAAGGGAAGACAGAATAAAAAATGATGTAATGGTTGTACTGGACACCTCCTCTTTCATTATATCCTGGGTACGGCCATGCCTGTGATTCGATACTTCTTTGGTTGGTAGTTTCTCGTTGTCCCAGAGTCGTCCAGATGAACAGTGAGCCAATAGAAAACGCAGCATAAATGTACCATATGTATTAGAATTCTAGTCTATCGCGAAATAATTCTGCGAATTTTTCCGGTCTCTACTAATAAATAGAGACCGGAAAAATTCGCGGATTATTTTCGTGATAGTCTAGAATCCAAAAACGTTTGCCTTTTAACTGCATCAGTGATTGGACCTCAGTTTATCTGAATGATACTCGGCCAATGAAAAACCTTTAACAAATGAAGTATTAAATCACAAGCGTACCAGTTTACAGGTGTCACGAGTCAGGAGCCAATGAGCAAATTTAATTTTCCCGCGAACATAGAGGATCATGGAGTATATCCTACAGGTGTTTGAAATCGCGAATTTTTCCGGTCTCTACTAATAAAGTAGACAGGTTCAGACTTGATGATAAAAATTAATTGTGATAAACTCGGCGTCGAAATAAAAAATTCCTTAAAGTGTCTTAGCAGTTGTCTGATTCTCTGCTTTATTCGCTCTGAGCTTTACTTTTTTTTTGTCGGATACGGTACTGTTCGTTGCGCTTCGATGACGTCATCGCCCACTTACCCTACACTGTAAAATAATTTTTTTAATGGAACGGGAATAATCATGTAAACTTACAGTTATTTGTAAATTTGTAGAATTACATGAAAGCAATCGCTGCAAAGCAAATGTTTGCAGTAGTACTGGGTTCATATTCTCACCCGGGCATTTATGCTTTGTGTGATCCCAGTACCTCCAATAGTTAAAGTTACTTGTTAACCGTTCTATGGATATATTTTTAAGTAAACTGCGTACACTAAAATACACAATAAAACAATACGAAATAAAATTATTGAATATTCAATTATCTTTTCAATGTTTAAAAAATTTATACTTGTATAAAACGTCAATCGAAATTTAAGATTATCCGCCAGTTTACGTAAACGCGACAGCAACTTTTCAGGTTTTTTTTTACGTGTTTCATACGTGCAAAAATTAACCGCAGCAATGTGTTGTACAATTTTACAATATTTGTTTTCTTGTGGTACGTATTCAAATTATTTTTTGGCAACTGGTTTCCAAAAGATTTTTTGTAAACTTCCAAAAATAAATACTAAACCCAAACTTAGGGCCTGATTTGCGACAAAGAAGTTTATTAAAATACTGCCCATATTGTTTGAATGCATTGAACAGTTAATATTATAACGTTTCCCTTTGTCTTTGTTAACTTTGGTTCTCGCCATCCGTCACAGATGTCGGTTCTTACTTCCGTTACACATTTCCGTTCGCATTCAAGAAATGCCATATAACGAGAGCTAAGATGTTGCAACTCTCACTTCTCACTCTCTCCCCCCTCCTTTTATACGGTATACGGTTTTTGGTGGGAGTAATTTCGTGAATGAAACGGAAGTCAAGAAATATAAATGTGTAACACCCACAGTTCTGCCATCCGTGCGAATGGCGCAAACTAAAGATCAAAAAGCCAGAGGGAAACATAATAGTATTAACTGCTTCGTGGATTTTAACAAGACTGACAGTATTTAAATAAAATTCCTTGTCGAAAGCCAGGTTCAACGCCGTAGTGTAGTATTTTTTTAAATTTTTTTTTCTTTTATCGGAGTCGCTATATTATTTTTAGTTTCACCTTTCGGTCTGCAAATCGAATGATTCGATAGTCGACGTAGCTGCTCCGGGATGCGAATTCTAGCGGCGGGTACGGACACTACGTGTGGTTCGCGTCAAGAAATGCAGTTTCAAACACAATTTGCGTATACATTCGTCACGCTCGACATTATTTTATATTTCGTGTTCAGAGTTTCGTGTTATAAGTGCATTTGCAACATGGAACACACGAATTTGCTAGTAACCGAGGTTAGGTGTGTCGCATCATTGGCGAGTGATAAAAGACGCGGTCACTTTATTTATTTTATTTTTTGACGTGACAACGTCTAATAAGTCGATGAACGTCGGCTGCACGCACGAACAAGTGTCCCGTTACACACATTTTTCCGTTACGCTGTGTCCCGTTACGCTCATTGTGCCGTTACGCTGTGTCCCGTTACGCTCATTGTACGCTTGCGCCGCACCGACAGAAGTGAAAACTTAAAACTTTGTTTATAAATGTGTAATAACGTAAGAAAATGAATCTGATTACTAGTATAATTTCAAGTATTTATTCTTTTATTATTAAAAAAAGTAGCATCTGTCAGCGAGTGCTGTAATAATAGGTTGTTACAATTGACTAAAAAATTATGGTGATTCATATAGGCCTAATTGATGATAGATATTTGATTACACTTTATTTATATGAAAACTTGTTTTTATTATATTTAAACTTTATAGCTAAACGCCAGTTTTTAAAATTAATTACAAGTCATCTACACGTGAACTGTTTCGTCGACTGTTTATAAAGTGAAGTGAAAAGTTAATGTGGTTTCCATTGCTTATTACAACAACAATTTCGGCAATAAAGTTTAACTATTCTTGCATTTTAAAAATCCGATTACTAGTATAATTTCAAGTATTTATTCTTTTATTATTAAAATAAAAATGATTCAATATTATTCATAAAGTACGCAATCATTTCACCAATGTTTTGTTATGACGTTGTCACGATGAACTATCGTCCGTAAACCGACTTTACAGACAACGCATTTTCCCCCCCCCCCACCCCCCCCCCCCCCCCGTGTAACGACTGTAAAGGAGTTCCGCCTGAGGGATCGAAGGGTCGCCTTCTCAGCGCGGCCTTTGAATATATATACTGTATAGAAGTCGCGAGTGGATAGGATTTACTCTACGTTTTTCAGAAGCGTATGATGAGCAGCTTGGGAACTTCGCCGCTGCAGTGCGCTGCCGTAACGCACTGTATCGTCTTAGTTGTTATTTACACGTTAGAGCGCAGCACTGTCGCCCGCTGTCATTCCCCGCACCCCCCACCTATCATTCACTGCAGCTCAAGGTCGTTCAACGGGAGGGGGAAGGGGTGTTTGAAGAGTTCGACAATTGTCCGCTAGGGACCACCACAAGTCGATGCCCTAGAGATGGTGGCGATTGCGGCGGTGAATTAACCAACTACCTCAAAACCGTATTAGAAATTTTAACCTGGGCTGGCGACTTCTATACAGTGTATATATATTCACAGGCGCGGCCCAGGAGGTGGTCGCAGTTATTGACCGATCGCGCCAATGAGCCGGCGCGACACCGCCTACTAATCGCGCGGCCGATTATGCGCGCTTTCTGACCCCGGGAGGCGGGGGCAGTGGCGTGAGCAGGGTTTCTCTGAGAGGGGCAGAGACCGGAAAAATTCGCGAATTCATTTCGCGATAGGCTAAAAATACAAATAGTTATACCTCAGTGCTGCCGTCTGCTATCGGCGCACAACTCACCTGGATGACTCTGGGCCAATGAGAAACACCCGACCAAAGCTTTATCGGATCACAGGCTGCTACGCTGGGACGTCTCACAAGACGGCAGCCAATGAGTGGGTGACATTTGACCGAGTGTACGTAGAACAACAGAGTTCATCCTGCAGGTCATTGAACCCGCGAATTTTTCCGGTCCCTACTGATGGGTGAGGGGGGGGGGGGGGATGGTGTACTTGTGTTACCGACGCTCGCCGGAGCTTCTCGCAATAGTGTTTGTCTCGTTACAGGTTATTATACTTTATATTTGCGTTCCACGCGGTTAAAACCGTGACGACTTTCTAAATGGCTGAACTTTCACGAAATGAATATGTACATGTAAATATATGCAGTGAGAATGAAATGGAATACAAAACTGGAAATTTTTTAGGTTTAAATTCAATTTTACTGGCTGCTGTGTGTGATATGGTTTAATTTCTTTAAAAAAAACTATTTAATCTTACGTGGCCTTTTAAAATCATCAGAATGTTAATGATTTTAAAAAGCAAAATAAAAATAAATTAACATTTTCCTGAAATAATTTTAATCAATACTGCCTAGTAGCCACCTATTATGGCTTTAAACCCAAAAAATTTCATTTGTTTATTCCTTTGGTTCTCCTCGTCCATACGGCACAATATTCAATTTTGCCAACTACTTACGAAAAATATAATCACTGTATTTTTTTTTCTTTCATTCTTTTTTTCAAAAAGTCGGACAAGTTTAACAGTGTTAAACGTAAACATATACTAATGACTAGAGACCTGCAAAATTCGCGGTTTCGATAGCCTTCAGGATAGACTGCACATACCCCTGTATACTCGGGCAAATAACGCAAGTTCATTGGCTGCCGACTTGTATGTCGTCTCAGCTGGTTTGTCTGTGATTCGATCCTTCTTTGGTTGAGGGTTTATAACTGGTTGATATTCGTCCAGATGAACAGTAAGCCAATAGTGCAAGGGGCAACTGTGATTAGGTAGAGACCGGAAAAATTCGCGATTTCAATGACCTGTAGGATATACTCCATGATCCTCTATGCACGCGGTAAAATTACATTTGCTCATTGGCTACTGACTCGTGACACCTGTTAACTGGGACGCCGGTGAATCGATACTTCTTTTGTAGAAGGTTTTTCATTGGCCGAGTATCATTCAGATAAACTGTGGCCCAATCACTGATGCAGTAAAAAGGCAAACGTTTTTGTATTCTAGACTATCACGAAATGAATCCACGAATTTTTCCGGTCTCTATGATTAGGGAATGGAGAAATTCGCGGTTTCGATGACATTCAGGATGGTCTACACAGACCTATGTACACTCGGGAAAACAACGCCAGATCATTGGCTGCTGACTTGCGAGTCGCCTCGACTGATTTTCCGGTGGTTCGATACTTCTTTGGTCGATGGCTTCTCATTGGCCCAGAGTCCTCCACATTAACCGTGAGCCAACAGAAAAAAAAAAGCAGCTTAAACATACATAGGTATTTTAATCTTAGCCCATCACGAAATGAAACCGCGAATTTTTCCGGTCTCAAACAATGGTAAATTTGTATGCGGTAACCATAACATTACATGGCGGAGAAATGAAGATAAAGGTGTAATGCACGTCCCTTGATGAGTGCTTTCAAGAATTTGTACCAGGTATTAGTAGGGGCAGGCATTTTTCGCGAAAAAATCTGAACTCCTATTAGACTGCAACAAGGTATACCCGCAGCAGCGGTTTCTTCATTGAGATTGGCGGCCGTATGCGAGGAAAGTCGTTGGCTTATTTCAACGAACCACTCAGCACGCGTTTGCTTCCGCACTGAATTACTGTGATTGGTGTTGTAACACTGAACATGTACCTGATAGAAACTCACCCAATCACGAAACACTGACGATGCTACAGTGTTTTAACTTTCAGCTAGTCTCGAAATCTTTTCGCGAAATGTGCATGCCCCTATGCATTAGCCATTTTAACTTTTCTAAGACCACAAAATAAAAACTGAAATACGGAAACGGAATTACTTGCCAACCCTTGCCGTGTTACGTTTTGTTGCCGCTCGCAGTAAAGCTCCCGTGCTGAACGTTTTCGTTCGACATGGCATAGGACCTAGCTTAGGCCACTGGTTGAGGTCAACACTTGAGAACTGGTGTGATTATCATGATAGTCGTACTCGCCCCCGTGAAATAATAAATTACTTTCTCCCAGGGGTTACAGAGAAGAGCCTGTTAGAAAATATGCGGCTGTAACAAGGTACAGAAATTCTTTGAGATGTGCTTTATGCCTTGTGACATGCCAACAAATTTGGGATGAAGATTTCTAAATGAGCGTTGTATCAAAAATATTGAAAAATCCAAAAGGAGTGGGGGGAACCTGATTCCCCCCCCCCCCCACCCTCTTTTAAGGTTCTGTCTTGTACACGGAGTTTATTTCACATTCCTGCCTGTTCTCCGAACCTAGCTGTAAAAGGTCATTCGAGTGTTCATTAAACCCTATTAGATTATATTCAGTTAATATCAGTTTGAGGTATTTTGAGAAGAAACTCAGTATGCGATATCGTGATTATATTGCGGGATAAATAATTTCAAGAATGATCTTTCTTTTTGGACGTCAACTCGGTCAATTCAGCCGTTTCACTCAGCATCTCAAGATTCGTTGGCGAACCTGGGATTTGAAACCACTGGCAATCATATGAATTTCCAACTACCTTCCCTTCAATAAAATTATAAGCAAAGTCCTCTTCACTTGCTTAAAACTTTTTGGGCTAATTATTTTATTGTTTGTAACTAACGCGAACACATTAATTTGCAAAAACAATTTTTTTTTACTCTTTAAGATGACATTTTGATTTTTTTCTTTTCACCTCATATTAAATTAAAAGCGATATGATTGTGTTGTGAAATAATCTCTATGACTTTAAGTATAGTTTCAATATCAAAGTTATCACTGCACTTTCGGGGAAAACGAAAGGGGTGGAGGACAATTTTAGCTGAAAGATAAGACCATTTGCCTCTCGGCTCGATTGCCGAAGAGGGGTTAAAGACGGGGAATTTTCCTGCAAGTGGGTGAAACATGGCGGATGTTTCTGAATACCGGTGGGTTTTCTTGTAGATCTCCCTCTTTCCTTCACCAGTGCATCCCGTCCCTTGTTCATCACCAACACTGAAAAAAAGAAATGTGAGCGAATCTTTCAGTATTCGCCAGAGATGTGTAACATCTAACCTCGGTAAAAAGCAAATTCGTGTGTTTTCATATTGCAGAAACACTTATAATACGAAATTCGGACATGAAATTTAACGCAAAATTCTTTGAAATAATGCCGAAAACGACGTAAAAAAATACTACACCCTGGCTTTGGACATGATTTTCGACAAGAAATTTTATTAAAATACTGCCCAAATTGCAAGATTCCATTAAACAGTTAATACTATAAAGTTTCCCTTTGTCTTTGTGAACTATGGTTCGCGCCATTCGCAACCGATAGCGGCACCGTGGCTACACATTTCCATTCCACGAGACTCATTTCATTCACGAAATTTCCTTACCAAATGCCATATACCGAGAGCTAAGATATTACACATTGAAAAAAGTTTTGTAAGTTTTATAATTGACAGCTTCGATTAATAACAAGCTACATTATGAACACTACTAAATTATTTTGTTGTTTAGCACAAAATATTTTGTAACGGTAGTTAATATTGACAAAATATTTAATGGTGGGCACGTTATTTTTTTCAATGTTTTGGCGTGGATGCCATAAAAGGAACCAATCCCACGTTCTTCCATACACACGAATGTATCGGTGTATAAGTAGAGACCTGAAAAATTTGCGTATTTTTTCGTGTTATGCTAAAATTCAAATAATTATACCTTAGTACTGCTTCTGTCATTGGTTCACTGTTAATCTGGAGGACTGAGGGCCAATTAGAGACCCATCACTCATAGAAGCGTCGAATCACAGGCCACCCAGTCGAGACGACTCACAAGTCAGCAGCCAATGAACAGTTGGCATTTACCCGAGTGTGTAGAGGATATTGTAGTCTATTCTGGAGGTCATTGAACCCGTTAATTTTTCCGGTCTCTATGTATAAGGCGAATACATTCGGTGAGTTTTGCAACACGGTGAAATCTGTCGCTGTGGTCAAGTAATGCTCACGACTATTGAAGGAAAAAAAGGAGTGGGGGGGGGGGGAGTGGAAACGGACGATGATTGGAAATAAAATGACGGAATACATTATGTATTCTCTGCCCAGCCAAGCGTTTAAACGGCCGCTAGGCAAATATTATGACTCACGGGCCCGAGGGGGAAATCAACAGGGGAAGGGGGGAGGGTAATATCTGCAATAAAACGCTGCCTTTAGAAACTGGGCTCTCTATTTCACGCCTTATTAGCAAGGAAGGAAAGTGTGGCCGGTTTGTCATCCACGTGGATGATTTTTCTTACCGTAGGATTACGTTCACGAACTATCCACCGAGACACTGCACACTGTTTAGCAAAGCAGTTCATTTATCTCTAAAGATCAATTTCTATAATCTATATTAATAACGTGAGAGTCTGTCTGTCTGTCTATCTGTCTCTATAGTTCGCTTCTTAGCGTGGAGACGGAAAAGACTAGATCCACCAAAGTTGCGAAATTAATTTAATAAATTTAATGATTGAATTTTTTTTTTAGCGATTTTTTGATGTTTTATTCGTCTCCTGACAACGGCTATTTCATTTCATCGTCTTTTCCGTCATGAAAAATTTAATACACCTAACAATAAGTACTTATCAAGCATAATTGCATTAATCAATTGCTTCAATAATTTGTGTATGTACGACACTTAAAATATTCGCACAGAACAATACTACGTGTACTGAACTGATGAGAGTAAGTTCAACAAAAAACTACATATAAAACATACAGTAAACAAAAAATCAGTATACAATGTTAACAGCCGAAATTAATTTTACTTGTATACATTTCCTTGTGATGGTTCTCAGTAGGCATTAACCCGTGGCTGTATGGTATCAGCAATAGACTGCTTTTATCTACTTTTAGAAAACCATAGATTGAAACCAAAGAAGTTTTTTACTTAGTACATAACCATTTAGGTTTTTAAATGAAAACCAAAATAAATTTTTATGGAATTAATTTTATATTTTCATAGCTTAAATGGGGTAATTGAAGTAAATTTTTGCTGCATTTCGGTGTTATTAAGTTTTCTTGACTTCCATTTCTGTGTTTGGCGATGTTTTAACTTCCATTTAGGTGTTTAGCGGTGTATTGACTTTATTTCGCTGTTATTTCGGTTTTATTTCTATCCACTATATTATATTGTCCCTACCTATCAGAGAAGTTAACTCGTTCATAGGTTGGACTTGAGCTTTAACTTTGAAGGTCGTTTAGTGGGATGGTCTATAGTTTTTACCTAGAAGGTCATTTGGTGCACTCAGAAGTTTTTTTATGGACGCTGTAAGATCTCAACAAAGTATTCTTCTCGACAACGTCATTTACGAGCAGTAATCACAGCGGGACATAATTTAGCAGATTGCTCTTACCTTGTCCGTTCACAACCTACCGTACCGGTTGTGCGTGTTCGATGGCATGCAATCTAAAAGGGCTGAAGTCACTTAGCGATCAGTAGAGACCTGCAAAATTCGCGGTTTTGATGGCCTTCAGGATAGACTGCACATACCCCTGTACACTCGGGCAAATAACGCAAGTTCATTGGCTGCCGTCTTGTAAGTCGTCTCAGCTGGTTTTTCTGTGATTCTATCCTTCTTTGGTTCAGGGTTTATAACTGGTTGAGATTCGTCCAGATGAACAGTAAGCCAATAGTAAATTATCTAAGAGGTATATGTGTTTGGATTCTAGCCTATCACCGAATGAATCCGCGAATTTTGCAGGTCTCTAGCGATCAGTTTGGAACAAATGTCCTCAAGGGCGTATTGCTTATCAAAACTTACTGGGGAAAAAAATATATTTTACTTTATGCTTAGAAGACATTAAATATGAGCAATGGACATATTGGAAAGAATATATACCTATATTTTTTAATTGAAATCAGTTTTTGCCAGATTAGTGACAGGAGCCCGTTCTGCATTGACTGATACAAATGGTGATGCAAATAATTGCATACAATTATATGGACGCAGTGGCGTGATGAACAGGGAGGTCTAGAGTTTCCAAGTGTCTTCCAAGGATAAAAAACAAAACAAAAAAGTGAGTTCAGATTTGATTTCCCTCCTGGCACTTGAAACTTCAGTAATATGTAAACTTTATATATATATATATATATATATATATATATATATATATATATTATTCGTATGGTAGCGAAATATTAGTTTTTTTCCTTCTATTTTTAGGCTTCGCGTTTTATTGGTTTGAATGTAAGACGATTAGGTTAACATTAGGCCTATTTACAAACCAGAAAAATCTCAAAAAAATTTATGAAGCGAAACTTTTTTTTTTAATTTTACGGCTATTAGGTTAGTTCGAGGAAATGGCTAATTAGAGCATAACGAAAACCCTTCACGCTCGACGGTGAAGGATGGACATATTGAGCGCCCCACTCATTGGGCAAGCGTTTATGGAGCGACTCTACACTCAATCGTTACACTGGAAATTAATATGATTTTTCTCTTAAAAAAAAAAATTAATTCTATTGGAATTGTAAAAATGTATACCTAGGTATACATTTTCAATAGTGTTTGGTGTTTTTTTTAGTGTGATATTGTGAACTTAATCGTATGGTTCTATTAATTTAGTGGATTATTTTTGTGTGAAGTTTCACTTCTAACGAACGTAGGGGCCATTCTCCCATTCATTTTTTTTATTCCCTCTCGCTTCGCTCGCAAGTAATAACACAGTGCGTGATACCGCACAGTAAAATATATTTACCGATGCATCAGAATGTGTAGCGGTAATAAATATCGTCGTGTACTTGGGTGAAAGTAAGGCACCGAATATATCCCACAGCTGGAATGTCACGTTATGTGGAGTAAGTACTTAGTGTGTGTGTGTGTGTGTGTTTATTTTTGGGTGGTAAGGGGTTTTAAAAAGATTTACGGCTAGTGTCATTTCAGATGGCCTTTGCGTGAGTGCGGCTAAGCCCCTACATGACATTGACAAAACATTTACAAAACTGAGCGCCGTGTGTCCGACCGTTTGGTTGGTGGAGAGATATACGGTTAAGGAGTTGGGGGGGGGGGAGGGGGGATGGTAAAAAAAAATATTTCACATTGCTTTCAGGCAAACTCGTTTTTTTGAGATACGTGCAAACCGGAGCCTATATACATACATGCATATATAACATTCAACGAGTGACTGCAAAACAGCACGTGCCGATCAGTTATTTTTTTTTGTGTGTGATTTGAAAGCGCCATCCTGTTCGCAATCTCTCTCTCCTCCCCCCCCCCCCATTTTTTTTCTCAACCCAGATCCCCTCCCCAAAAACCTGGCAGAAAAAAAAGATCCATTACCCCAGGTTAATTTGAATAGAACGCGGCAATAAAAAGTATCGGTTTAATTTCTGTTTTCCAATGAGGGACGGTTGAGCGCACGTCAGCTGAGTTGGCGCATCGCATCAATCCGATATATGGAGTGTTTTTATTGGACGAATCCATCCCGGGGATGAGAGGGGATTGGCGGGCGCGACACATACCGGCGCGCCGCGATTTTCCAATGGACGTGTGTGTATATGTCCCTGGGCCCGGGGGGGGGGTGGTGGTTGGGGGGGGGGGGAAACGGATGAGGAGGGGAGGAGAAAGAGTGAGAGAAAGAGAGAGAGAGAGAGAAAAAATAAAATAAAATTAAGGGGGCAGCGCTCATTTCCAAATTAAAGCTCGATTGGTCTGGTTTTTTTTTTTTTTTTCTGTTTTGATCCGCGATCGATAAGTGTGTTCGCTACTCAGTCATTAAAAAAATTTATACTTTTTTTTACTGACCGAATAAAAAATATTTTTTTCTTCTGAAAATAAACTAAGAACATGTCTAAAATAAAGCCATAACCGCTTTATTCTCAATTTCCTCCAGGAACGGATTTAGAATTTTGTTCAGGTGGGGAAGCAGTACCTACCTATTAAAAAAAATTTATCTCCCAGAAAATTAATTTTGATATTGTAACTAGTGTTTGCGAAATAATTTGGGTTTCTGTTACTGCAATTGTTGGTTACAAAAATTTTAAGAATAAAGTTTTTTTTTGCCACCATAAACAAAGAAACTGTAATATACAGACCAAATTAAAATTATTAGAGGAAATTTTTGAAAAATTAGTCTACACACCCAGAGGTACAGCTCAATTATTGCTTTAATTTAATAATAGGGTTTGCAACGTCAACACCGAGACTATGTGCCTTAATATTTTGCTTTATAGAAGACATAATTATCAATAGTTAAACATTGATCAATTTAATTCAATAAGGCATAGAGTTAAATTTCCTCTAAAATTAATATTTTCCTTACTCTGCAGGTATCATAGTCCAAAATAAAACTAGTTTAAAATGTATATTTGTTTAGCGAAACTACAGAAGAATTCGTTGCAACAAAATTAATTAAATATTGTAAATGAGCAAGTCTTTCAGTACTCGCCAGAGATTTGTAACATCTAACTTTGGTAACGAGCACATTCGTGTGTTCTCATCTTGCAAATATAATACGTGTAAATAACATCCTAAGACGATACAGGGCGTTACGGTAGCGCATTGCAGCGGTGAAGTTCCCAAGCTGCTCATCATACGCTCCTGAAAAACGTAGAGTAAATCCTATCCACTCGCGACTTCTATACAGTATATATATTCAAAGATAAGACATAGTTTTGACATCAAATACGATTCACAGTCACGCTTTTGCAAGTGCAGGCAGGCCCCCCTTAGTGAGTGGCTTCTTAATTCCAGGAAGGCTTCTTTTTCCAGTATTTATTTGTTACAGTGAACTTAAAATTAGTCATTAATGTTACGCAACCTAGTCGGGCCCATTTTTCACCATTACCCGAACTTTTAGATCGGAAATTTTCCAAATCGAAAAAGCATTGAGTTTTAAAATTTTCTATATTTTGGGTCTTTAATTTCCCCCCCCCCCCCCTCCTTCCTAGGGCAACAGTCGACCCCGGGGCAAATTCCCCCCATGCCCCGACCTATGAATACACAAAAAGCCCGGTAATTACCCATGGCTCTAAATTAGTGGTTTTTTGACCCTCTGACACTCCTCCCGCCCCCAACACCCCTTTAAAACTAAGGTCTTAGTTATCAAAATATTTTATTGTCAGAGGTTCATTATATATATGCCAAATTTCATCACATTCGAACGTCAAAAATTGGGTAAAATTGAATGTAAAAAGATTTTATTTTATAGTCCATTCATTCATGCATACAGGTGAAGCTACTAAGGCGTGGTAAAAAATACTAAATTCCTGATTTGGACCTGATTTTCGACAAAGGGATTTTATTAAAGTACTGTCAATGTTGTTAAATAAATCGTTAAAAATTTAATACTATAAACTATTCCTTTGTATTTGTGAACTTTGGTTCGCGCCATCCGCCAGAGATGACAACACCGTTGTTACACATTTCCGTTCCATGCGACTTCCGTTCCATCCACGAAATTACTCCAACAAATGCTGTATACCGAGCGCTAAGATGTTACACATCAGTAGAGACCTGAAAAATTCGCGGATTCATTTCGCGATAGGCTAGAATTAATATACGTTTGCCTTTTTACTGCATCAGTGATTGGGCCACAGTTTATCTGAATGACACTCGGCCAATGAAAAACTTTCAACAAAAGAAGTATCGAATCACGAGCGTCCCAGTTAACAGGTGTCACGAGTCAGTAGCCAATGAGCAAAAATAATTTTCCCGCGTGCATAGAGGATCATGGAGTCTATCCTACAGGTAATTGAAATCGCGAATTTTTCCGGTCTCTACACATCAGTAACACATCAATGTTGAAGATTTATTTTGTTATCATCATCACTGCTGTTTCTGGTAAAAAATGTTATGAACTTCCAGGCTGACCCCGGTAGCCGTTGTTGACTAAAACGTGTTACGACCATGGGGCATGGGACATTAATTGTATCCCAAATTTCGGCATGAGACTGATTTAGTGTAAAGCGGTTTTCAGACCACTATAATCCTGGAGGTATCATGCTGTTTTAAAATCCTGATCTGGCTCATGATTTGTAATTAATTCATAAAATAACTACAGGCAATCGTTTGCAATTGATTTTATTAATATAGTAAGTTTTTTATTTATTGATTTTAAGAAACTTAGACGCCAATTTATATTTCAGTCCTAGCAGGGGCATAGTTTTGAACTAAAAAGTTTGCATGTTGTATGTGTCATGAAAAAAAAAAACCTTATGTCGTGGTAAATATACAGAAACCTGTTATTTTCAAGGTTCTGAGTTGTGTCGTGTAACGTGGCTCAAATTTGACAGTTCTCAAAAAAAGGTAATCTTCTACGTGTTTTTTTTTATCGTCACCTGGCTGTTACTGTACTTAATCAAACATTCTCGTGACGCTTCGCAAGCGAAATTTGAGAAATGGGAGACAAGCTACGAGACCCAGAGTTTCCACTGACGATTTCGCTTTCGACGAGGATTTTTAATTTCTTTTTTAAAAATTTTTTTGTCATGTTGTTCCTTGGAACTCGTTTTTCGCGAACCCGATGCTCCCCGCGGACAGAGAGCTGTCTCGTTTGATTGGCGTATTTGCCAAGATGGCCGACGGGAGCGGGGGTTTGTGCAGGGTTGGGTGGTAGGCGGGTTCAACAGTGTGGGGGGAGGAAAAGGGGGTTGGTTGTGTTTGATGGTCCTGCGTCATCGCGATATTATTACGCGCGCCAGCGGTCTTCCAAATCCAATTACACTCTGTAAACAGCCACAGGCCTCGGCTGGGTCGACGTCTAAGGGGGATGGGAAGGGGGGGGGGGAGCAAGGTGTCCTGCTGCCGTCGAACAAGAGGGTCAAGGGGCGAAAGGGGGGTCCGTCAGATCCGATATGGCTTCCCTGCGTATCGCGTGTGCCCTGGGTGGACTGTGGAATAAAACAAGGAGAGGGTTAGCATGGCGAGGCGGCAGGGAAAGGGAATTAATACCTCCTGCGCCGAGTGGAAACAGGACACCGACGCCACAGGAAGTTGAGGCAGGCTATACATACACCCCTTCCGGCCGTAGGAAGCGTGGCTGGGTGATCCTGCGATCCTGTGATCCTGTGATCCCAGCTTCCGGGAGGCGGGTCCGATTACAGTCCCTTCGCGACCCGTAAGCGATGCCGTGTCTTCGGCTCACGCCGAATAATTTAACACCATGAGTGGTCTTAGGCATAAAAATATTTTCCCTTATAATCCCTGGTAGAAATTACTTACTAAATTTCATATTACTTGCGAACATATTACTAAATAATTAGAGACCTGCAAAATTCGCTGATTCATTCGGTGATAGGATAGAAGTCAAACACATATACCTCTTAGATAATTTTTCTATTGGCTTACTGTTCATCTGGACGAATCTCAACCAGTTATAAACCCTCTACCAAAGAAGGATCGAATCACAGACAAACCAGCTGAGACGACTTACAAGTCGGCAGCCAATGAACTTGCGTTATTTGCCCGAGTGTACAGGGGTATGTGCAGTCTATCCTGAAGGCCATCGAAACCGCGAATTAAAAAGTCAAATTTATTTCAACAAAATAAAGTCTTGTAGTGTTATAGAAAATATTTGCGATAGTAAAGTGTATTTTATTGATATCGAAATATATTAATTTATACATATATTGTTTATTTTTGGATAGTTATATGTTTCTTGAAAATATTTGTTTATCTGTCGCAAGGATGCAGTGATTTCTTGGGGAAAAAAATCGTAATTATTAAAAAAGAACAAAGTTGTGTAATCAGGTATCAGTTCACAGAAAAAAAAATTCTTACTGTCTTTATTTTGCTTATTATTAAATTTGTTAACTGAACATCAAACAGTAATATCTAAAAGATTTACAGTGGATAAGAAGTAATTTTGGCCACAACTTTAGTATAGAAAAATATATATATATATATACACATATAGAGTCTAATGATATCAAAACGTGTCGTGATCCCTGTATTTCTGGCGGTATTTTCCTGTCCAGACAACCTGTCTGGACCCGTTTCCTGGTCCTGCTTCAAGGTCAGAATAACGCCTCGGTTGTTGGGAGATTCAGCCGGAATAAATCAATTGCTAGCGCGATGTTACCGCAGAAGTGTCGCTACGCTACCGAACTTTGTAGTTAAATTATTTTTTTGTAATTTTAGGCGATACACAATAACACGAAACGGTAAGTGAAACCGCGAAAAGAAAATAGTCGGTGTCAACTTTCCATACCAGTGTGGTATCGGGCGGAAACACATCAACAGTTTTCTGCAAACTGAACGAAATTCGTTGTTGTGACCACACATATTTTTTTTCGACATGGCTTTGTTTACAAAAATTATGACAGCTACTATGCTTCAGTTAACTGAAGAACGTGCGCAAAGTTGTTTTCGTGTTTCAAAACCAAAATTTAATTATGAACCTTTACTTTATTAAAATATTTATCGATAGTCAAAATTCAAAAATCGGCCCGACGCACGTGGAAATGTGTTTTTACTTCTCGTCGTAGGCGAAACTGCGAGCGATTTCAAACCACTTTCTTAAGGAGGATTAGTAGGCCCCCGCTATCTTGGTTTTTGCCATATTTTTGTTATAATTTTAATATTCAACTATTTATTCAAATTTGGCATGTCAAGGCATAAATCTTATCTTTAGGACCTTCTATTCCTTGTGGCAACCACATATTTACTAAAAGGCCGGTCTGTACGCGCAGCAAGGAAATAACTTATTATTTCACGCGGGCGACCACAGCTGTCATGATAACCTCACCAGATCACGAGTGTTGACTTCAAAGAGTGGCCAAAGCTAGGTCCTATGCCATGTCTGACCAAACATTTAGCCCTTGAAGTTTTATTGCGAGCGGTGACAAACTGTTTGAAATTGAGGGATGAGAGAGGTCTCAAATACAAACCAATTTTTTTGTACATATCAGTTTAAGCTATCGGTATAACCTAAGCTGTGATATTTCTGAATCATACGATTATCGCTACTAAAATATTTCCTGGCGCGCGCGCGCGTGTGTGTGTGTATTCGTGTATCTTTTGGGGCTGCAATATTTTGGTTGGTTTCAAACGTATGTGTGTATATATACATACATAGATACAGACGCATATATATATATAACCTAACTTCGTCATCAAAAAAGACATTGCGCTGTTTAATGTAAACGAGCTTTATTTTCCTCCACCCAAACCCCCTGTAAATTAAGCAGTGGCTAACATTCGAACTTTAATTTTGGGTTTCGTCGCAACAAAAATCATTTGACGCTGCAAGGAATTGTGTGTGTTTTTTTTTATTACAGCGAGAAGACTGCGAACCTGCAAGACCGTGAGCTCGGGAAAGGGGGGAGAAGGGTGGCTGGTTGTTGTTGTGGGTTGTTGGGTTGGTGGTGGGAGGAGGGGGGGCTTACAGTCGGTCGATTGTCGGTGCGCGACGGGTCGGAACTGCCAGGTGGAGAAATTAACCGCCCCCAGGCGGCGGCCATCGCTGTACTGGCCGCCCCCGCCGCCTCCCGGGCAAGCAGCCAATTACTTCTCTGTTCCATCTTCTCAGTATGCGAGATTGCAAATTTCAACTCTTAACCTCTTGGTAGGGACCGGAAAAATTCGCGGGTTCAATGACCTGCAGGATGAACTCCATAGTTCTACGTACACACGGTCAAAATTTCACCCACTCATTGGCTGCTGTCTTGTGAGACGTCCCAACGTAGAGCAGCCTGTGATTCGATACATCTTTGGTTGAGTGTTTCTCATTGGCTCAGAGTCATCCAGGTGAGTTGTGAGCCAATAGCAGAGGCAGAACTGTGGTATAACTATTTGTATTTTAGCCTATCGCGAAATGAATTCGCGAATTTTTCCGGTCTCTACCTCTTGGTTATTGCGTTGACCCTTCCACACAGCAAACAAATTATATACTGTTACAAAAGTTTAATTTGGAAAACAGTTTCCTAGAAAGATAACGTAATTTTTTTTTTTACAACACATGACTGTGTTTATTTTTTTTCTTATATGAAATACGTTTTTTTTCCTCGAGATAAATGCCGAGTATTTCTTACGAAAATTGGCGCATAATTTTATATTTTAACTGATCTTTCAAGTATATATTTTTTTAAACCACGGGAAAAATAATCGTATATGCAATCCATTTGACTTTATTTTGTTTCATTGTGTTTATTAATGTGCGCATTTAATACTGGTAAGCTGTTCAGGGAACGTTTTACAAATAACTTTAACTATTGGTAGGTATGGGACAAGAACCATAAGTTCTCGGGTGAGAATCCGAACTCAGTATTACTGCGAGCAGTATTTTGAACGTTTTACAGTTGTTTTAATGTATTTGTACAAATTTACAAATATCTCTAATTTTAAATGAATATTTTTCTTCTATTTACAATAGCAATTCACAGTGCAGTCTTATTTGTCAAAAATTTTATTGTAGTGCTTTACATAAAATTTTGTATGCCATCATTTTCTGACACATACCAAGTGCTTGCTGTACCTAGATTTTTGTCATACGAGACTACAATATTTTAGTCTTAAAATAAACCAATAGTGCAAAAATTAACTGTACAGTTACACCTTTATATCTATAGTTTTACAAGAAGATATTTTGCTACTAATTTAAAAAAAAATATTAAATCAGAAATTTGAAAAAAATTCTTTGCAGTGCGTGAAATAACTGAAGATTCAGAAACGTAAATATTTTCTTTTAAATTGACCACATTTGTAAAAAAATATATATAATATAATTAGGCACTCTCTCGCAGTCTCGGGAAAAAAAAACCGAGTAAATTTTCACTAATGATGAGCGATGGAAGTTTGTAAACAACTGTTTAATCCTAGAGGAGTAAGTATTCCATAAACGGCGAATCTTCTGGGGAAAACGCAATTTTTTTTTAGTTTTGTCGAGTGTTGTTAATGATAATAAGTGTGTTGGGTAAGAGGGGTGAGGGGAACGGGGTAGTGGTGGCATGGCAAATCTCGTTAGTCTCATGTCCGTGGTAACTTAATTTACGTCGCCGAGCCGGGCCTGTTCCGGACCCACACCTGGTAAAAGAGGACATTTATGTTTCCGGACACCCTCCCTCCCCCCCTCCTAAAAAAATGGATCGCTATCACTAACCGCAACCTCACACGTGCCAAAATAAAAAAAAATAAGAGGCCGTAAAATTACCGAAGCCTTGCTCTGGTCATGAAGACGCATACTTTTTCTTAAATACTCTTCCCCCCTTGGATATTTAACAAACCCCCCCCCCCCACACACACACACACACACAACACACACAATTCAGTGCGCGCATTAACATAACAAATAAACTTACATCCGGTACCTCCGCCCGAGTGTATAAATTAACCGGTCAGCCTCCCTCCCACTACTTTTTTTTTTGGTACTCTTACAAACATCCCCCCCCCAACCCCGGTGCCCCCTCCCCTAAGCAACCAGCAGTTTCCAGGTGGTTTCTCTTCAACTGTTTCTCTCCGCCCGCCATTGCTAATTGCGCGCTTCGCGGGTCTGGAACAACAGGGGGGCCCCGGAAACAACAACAAAAAAAAATAAAAAAAATTGTATGTATAATGTATGGAAAGTAGATGCTGGAGTGACAGTGTGAGAGACATGTGCAACAACAACCCCGCTTTCTCTTTTCCGCACGGAGGAATGAAACCAGCCTCGTGCGTGCGTTTTTTCTTCTTTTTCTTTCGCGGTATCTTCCCGGACTGATCTTCTCGCGAATGGTTTGTTCGTTCTTAGGTTTTTGCGGTTGGGCTACCAATGTGAAAAGAAGGGGGAAGGGGGAGTTGGGGGAGGAGGGCATGACTTCGCACGCTATTGTTTTTTTTTTAATTCTCTCTCTTTCGTTCTTTCGCGTTTAACCACGAGGATGATTATTAAGTCCTACTCCCACACCTACGTCCACTTACCCGCGTCTCTTTCCGCTTGTATCAAACATCCCCTCCCCATATTTTTTCCCCCGCTCCTCACTCATCCACTCACCTCATACACACACACACACTCTCTCTCTCTCTCTCTCTCTCTCTCTCTCTCACTCGTGCATTTTTCAACCTCGGACGCGCGTGCTAGAATGCCACGCCCCCTTTTCCTCGAACCTTGTTAAGAAACCGCCTTATTGTGAGAGTGCAAAGCTCCGTGCAATGTGGGAAGCAAGCTTTCGGTCAGCTAGACTTTCTCAAGTTGCGGGGAATGAAAAAAAAAAAAAATGAACAGTTTTGGTGCCCGCCACAGCAATACCATTATCAGTATAAGAACCTACCAAATATTTTGTGAAAATAAAATTTATTGTTTGCTTATTTGTGGCTTATCGGTGACAAATGTTTTGGCACTAATAAATATTTTTTTACAATAAAAAACTTAAAAAAAAAATGTGTCACAAAACTGTTTCTAGTTTTGTATATTCCAAGAACGAGTTCACTTATTTGAGAGATGAATATTGAGCCAAAAAAAAAAAAGACGAGATAGTTTGTAAAATATGGCGCATCATTGAATTAAATTTAATAATGACAACTTGATACTTACATTTCGTGGGATGAACAGTTGCTGGCCCACGCTAACTAACAAATATATTTGTATTTTAACTGCCATGCAAATAAGGCTTATTTGAGAGCGCTTACAAACTGCTTGGGTCGTGTTAAAGTAAAGCTGCCAAGTATGACGAATTTCCGTTATTATTACTGTCTTGTACATTCATTCACGGAATTATGATTGTTGTTTATTTATAATGGAAACATATACCTCTTAATAATACATTAGAAATATTGTGTGTCGAACCCGGATCTTCCGCAAGTGAAAAACGTGGCGGACGTTGCCGTGGCCTGTGTGTTTGCTCGGGGAGCTCCCGTTTATCTTTCTACTTTTGGTCACTAAAATTTATTTAATCGTTCAAAACTTACTATTACTACTTCAATCGCCGACTGCTGCACTATTAATTAAAAAAAAATACCTAGTACCGAAGTACCGGGAATTCTTGGTTCCGTTGAAGACCAGTACCGAAATTCCCGGTTCTGAAATTCTGTTACGGTTCCGAATACCCTAATTAATGTGGACCCTGCCTCACGACCTGTTCCTGTAGACATGTTGGTCGGATAATTATATATATTCAATGATGAAACATACCGGATCGTTAAATAAATACGGGTTTAGAATTAATTAAAAGTTTTTTTTTTAACAATGTACATCTTAGAGAAACCTCAGGACAGATGAAGAGATGAATACACAGACACCCAGAAAAAAAAAACTAAAATCAGCCGAACTTTAAAAGTTAAATAAATGTATAGACAGCACGAAGAGAATACCGCGAATAGGAATTAGTCAAAAAAAAATATTAAGGCGCAGACGAACGGAATGGGCTGACAACGTCGAGACAGTTGCGACAACAGTAAATAACACATAGACCGAAAAGCGAAACTTGACAACACAGAGACAAAGGAGACGAAACCAAATACTTTATAGCCAGCATCGAACGTAAATTCAAGCAGAGATTTTTTTTTTTTTTTATCTGTCAAGTGCACCTCCTTCCCAACTAAATATCGTTTGTTTTGGATGCAAAATCCTAGTGCGATCGTAAAATAAGATGTCTGACTCGCTGTCTGTGCATATCGGATTTCCTCGAACAGACGAGGGCTTCCTGTCAGTTGAAAACGCGCGCGATACTGCGTAGATTTTTTTCTTGTGCAAGCGAAACTAGAGCCGTTCTATTATCCATCTTCTCATAAACAAAACTTGAATTTATCTATTCCTCTACTTCTCAAAACAAGTTCATGCAGATTTTTAAGAATTTCAGCTTCTAAAATTTGCAACTATTCTTCCTAAGAAAATTAAACTTATAATAATTTTTTGAATAGCAATAGTTTAAATCTATTTAGCTAAGACAGGAGAAGTATACTGATGATAAATATATTTCTTTTAACGTCATGATTTTAAATTGTGTATATTATCATAACCTCATCACACATAACAATTAATTTAATTTTTAAATATATAGAATTAAAACTAATAAATATAATTTAGATTTAAAAAAAATTACATATGTTTTATGAATACGGCAGATAGACATAAAATTCACCAGCACGCTAGCTTCTGTGAGTGTTTAAATTTATTTACTGTAAAACATAGTATGTTTGTGTGAGTGATGTAAAAAGGGGAAGGAAAATTATTATAAATAAAAATAAATTCATTCCGGAACAGGAAAAAAAACTATGGCTATACAATAGCGCTTCGTTGATTTGAAGTGGCGAGGAAGTGACGATTACTGTTAGTGATGGGAACTAGTGAAATAGTCGGATTGAATATCACATGCATGTTTTGAAACAGGAGTATGCTTATATAATGTTCATATAGATTCCCGATGATATGTTTATAAATGCAGCATGGAAAGTTTACATCATCACTAAAATAATATTACAAAAATTAATACTTGTATGGCAGGCACTACGTTGATATACAAACAGTAGATAATATTTTTCTAACTTTGAAACAGTTTGTGTTGCCTATTAAATAACTTTATGAAACCTAAAATAATTCCTTATGGAAAATAGTCACAATTATTATGTAATGGTAACAAAACTATTTTCTTACATTTACACCTTAAAAAATTAGTTCAGTAAAATGCCACATTAATGTATAGGCGTATTTATAAATTACGAATGGTAAATACATTACCCATGAATCCATGGTATCTCTCCTAAATTTTCAAAGGAAAAAAAATTAAATAATAGAGAATAAAACACATACAATATGTAAGTTAATTATTTCACTACATGTTTAGGAACATTGAGTGAGAGCGATAGAAAACGAAAGACACTAGCGTAGTATATGATTTAATGGCATGCCTGAAGATGATAATGACTTGCTGTTAAAAAAGGTGCTGTTAAAATGTGAAATCATTGAAGGACACGTGTGTTGTTTATGATAACAAATATTCGTGTAAATTGTGTTCAGGAAATAAGTGGGAACGATCCCCCCCCCCCCCCAAAAAAAAAACTTAAATACCATGAACTTAACTTCTGAAAATATACAACATAAATGATCTATGCTTATCACGAACAAACACTTGAAACGCGTATCTCATTCCTTGGAGGGTTATTATTATTATTATTATTATTTACAGCCGAGCTTTTCGATTCATTTTTCTAGTGACCAAAACCATAATACCACATTCAATAGACACCGTGTTATGGTATTTAATAATCTCTCATTGCGTGACCTCAGTTTTAAAGAAATCAAAATTACAATATTAAACGTTAAGAAATGGTATGAACATAAAAAAATTTGCATACTATGAAAGTAACAGCAACATCCATGTAAAATAACAGCTATTTGTAAACTTCTACATTTACATGAAAACAACTTTATCACTGTTCACAGTTTTACTGGGTTTGAATTACTTCCGTGCTTTGTGTTGTCACAGTACCTCCTATAGTTATTTGTAAACCGTTCACTGAATTTTTTCCAATATTAACTGCGCGCGTTAATAAGGAAAGTAAAAGAAAACAAAGTTCAATCATTGAATATTCCTATATATTTTTAATGGTTTAAAAAATTATGCTCGAATAAAATATCAATTAAAATATAAAATCATGCGCCAATTTTCATAATAAATGTTCAAGATTACCTCTAAAAACGAAGATATGCATATATTTCATATATGCAAAAATAACCATAGTCATGTGTTGTACAAAATTACTATAATTTTTTTTTGGTGGTGTTACATACTATTTCTTGGCAACTGGTTCACAAAGGAATCTTTTTGTAAAAGTATAGAAAAATATTTTCTCTGTAACATTTCAGGCGTCTTTAGGTTACCATCCCCCCCTTACATTAACATTATTTTTCTACAGCGTTACTTTATCGTACTTTGCAATGCACACATCCTGTGGCTGTCCAGACGACCGGGAAATGTCGGGTATTCATTATTAAAAGTCACACGCCCCGGGGTACAATATGGTAATCGCGACGAACGGAAAATTAAAGCGTTGACCCGCGTCACGTACGGTTCGGTGGCTTTCAAATTTGACCTTGACTGTATTCGCCGCACGTGTCAGGGCACGAGAGAAAAAAAAAATTATTATTTTCAAAGTTAAATTTAAAGTTTTATTTTTATTTCTTTTTTCTTTTTGGAATGTTCAATCAATTAAGCTGTTTGCATGGGAGTTTCAAAACATACACGTTTGTTTTGCGAATGTATTCCACTTGGTGTTTGAGACAATGATCACATCGACACTCAAATATTTTTTCCATCTTCTATGTTGCTTCCACGGGATCAACATTAGCTTAACTGATTACTACTATCTGTCGACTGCCAACGATCTTCATTGTTAACATCGTGACTCAAGGAATATACGAGCGAACGTCCATTGCTGTTGTCTTGCTATCTCTGCGTGGCAAATTATCCTTTATCCCAATGTTAGTGAAGAACACAGTGCACAGTTTGTCTGTAGCTTAATTGTTTGGTTCAATTAAGCGTCACGTTTTTTTTTTTTTATCTACGTGATGTGTCCGTGCCTCTGATCAATTATTGTCACCATAGAATACGTCGGCGACAGTGTACCCGCCATGTACATATTCATTTAATTAATTTGTTTTACAGTCTAATTGCTGTGCACTTCTCAATGTACTAGGTAGGCATCCGTCTTATGTCAGTCAGCCTGCCTGGAGTTTGTGCGTTTGAGACTTCCAAGAGCGAAGTCCTACACTCACATCAAGTGAAGCGAGGTGATGTTGGGTGTATTAATGACCTCGCTTTGATTAGATACTCTTAAGCTCGTATAACATATTTTAAAAAATAATTATTTTTGCGCTGTTTTAGTCGTGCTACGCGTCACTGTAATACACGTGGTGTATTACAGTTTCACGTGACAGATGTCCAGGATCGTTCAGAATTAAAACAGCAAAGTACCACAGGATTAATATATTCAGGATCAAGGGATAAACTTTGGATAAGTGATGTGGAAAAAAAATACCGGTGAAGCTTTAGCAAGCATAGATCTAAACGCTTTGCGGAGTACCTACCGTCCGAAAAGAAAAAAAAACTGGTTTCTAAAAGCCGAGGCGCGAATGATAAGTTTTGTGTTGAGCGCGTGACATCGAACGCCTCGGAATTTAACGGAACGAATTTCCCCGCACGAGGAGGAAAGCAGCGTTCGTGCGTTCGTGCGTTCGTGCCGTGACCCCAAGCCAGTGCGGTGCCGGGCGCATCGGTAATACCTGAATTATCATAATCCCGGTCGTATCATAGTACATGCGGCCCCCCCCCCCCCCTGGCCATTGACTTTGTTCGATTGTGTATGTATAACCCCCCCCCCCCTTCCTCCCTTTTTCTACTTCTGAGGGAAGTTGCGTGCCCTAGTTTGGCCGCCACGAACTTCCGTCTGCCTCACAGTGTTGGACGAGTGTGCGCCTTGGTGGTTGGGTCGGCGGTGTCTTTGAGTGGCCGAACTCCGTGACGTAGCTCCATTGACGGGGGATTCCGGCGCTAGAGGTCGCGGCTTCTGGTCATGGGTGAGATGCATTAGCGCAAATTTTGGCAACATATTTTTTTTTTTATGTTTATGTAACATCTCAGTTCTCGGTGTACGGCATTTGTCAAGGAGTAGTTTCGTTGAATTGGAACGGAAGTCACGCGGGAACGGAAATGTGTGAGCCACTGGTGGCGGATCGCGCAAAACCAAAGTTCACAAAGCCTAAGGGTAAAACTTTATAGAGTATTAACTGTTTAATTACTTTTTTTTTAACAAGGTTCCTTCGTGAGAATCAGGTCCAAAGCAGGAGTTCAGTGTATTTTTTAAAAAAAAAATTTTTTTTCAGTTTTATCGGAACTGTAAATATAATTATTCGATAGTCGACGTAGCTGCTCCGGCAGCGAATTCTAGCGGCGGGCGCGGAAACTACGTGTGATTCTCGTCGAGAAATTGTAGTTGAAAAACATAGCACTCGGAGACGAGCAAATTCACGTGTTCTCATCTTGCAAATACACTTATAATACAAAATGCGCACCCAAAATTTAAAGTATATTTTTTTAAATTGATTCCGATCGTTACAAATATACGCAACTTGCATTTCCAACTACATTTCTTGACGCGAATCACATATAGTTTCCGCGCCCGCCCGCTAGAATTCGCTGCCGGAGCAGCTACGTCGACTATTGAAACATTCGATTAGCAGACTCGGAATTTTAAACTATACAATTAAACTGCTCTGATAAAAGCGAAAAAAATACTGAATCCCCAGCTTTGGAACTGATTTTCGACAAAGAATTTTATTTAAGTACTACCCATCTGGTTGAAATTCAAAAGACTGTTAGTACCCTAAAGTTTCCCTTTTGACTGTCGGCCTCACATTACAGCACAGTGGTTACATATTTCCGTTCCATTCACGAAATTTTACTCCTACCAAATGCCGTGCACCGAGAGCTCAGATGTTACACATTAAAGAAACGTGGCGGACGTTGCTGTGAGCCTGTCTCGAAAAATCCCTGCGGCGGAATCTCACCGCGTTCCCGGCAGTGGCGTAGCCAGGATTTGTGTATAGGGGGTGTTAAGAAGCATGCCCCCCCCCCCCCCTCCCCCGTATTTAAGTTGGGTGTCCGGGGGACCTCCCCCGAGAAAATTTGGATTTTAAGGTGTAAAATAGTGCTATTTTAGCAGTTTTCGGTTCTTAAATTTAAATATTGTAATGGTAGAAATTTTTTTATAATTTTTAATATGAAATTTGTTTGAGTGATGAACAAGAAATTGATTAAAGATTTGGTGCTAAGGGGGGGGGGGGTTTGAACCCCTAACCACCCCCCCCCCCCACCCCTGGCTACGCCCCTGGTTCCCGGGATATTGCGACAGAAACCACAGAGACCCCCAATCAGCGCGGCCTTTCTGCCGTCCCTGGGCTTATAGGCAGCCGCGACGCGCACACATTGCTTTCAGCCCGCGTTTTCAGCTGTCCCAGGAGGCCAATCATAACCATATATTAACAACGTGTCACTAGGCACCTGCCGCTTGTGTTGCCTAACCTCCTTCACTCTCTTTCCCCCCCGCTCCACTTACCTTTTTTCCCCATATAACCCATCTTCCCCTCTCCCCCTCTCGACCCTCATACTTTACACAACGCGAGGGGGGCAAGGAAGGGCACTGAACCGTGTACGTGCGAGTACATACTCCGGTATTAATAACCGACAGCCCGCATGAGTTTCTCGGGGGTAAGGGGGGAAAGGAGGAGGGGGGGGGGGAGTAGAGCAGACATCCTCTTGTCGACGTAATATTGTCGTTGTGTTGAAACGGGTCACGGTTGCAGTCGTGTACAAAAAAGTCTGTTTGCGAATTGTGGCGGTAGTATCATCAATTATTTGGCTTCTAATATTTCGTGTTCTTGCGCATTGGTGTTTTTTCTGCTAAACAAGTCCATACTTAATGTAATTTTTTTTAATGAACCTAAAGGAAAATATTGGTGTCAGTCCGAGAACGTACTGAATGCAGGTATGTAGTTTTCGACTGACCGTTGGTATGAAGCATTCGTCTTCAAACACTTTATTTTTAGTATAAAATTCTTAAACCTGTAAAAGAAAAAAAATAATTTTCACCGAAACCACACAAACCTTTTTTTCTTTGACGTGATAACGTCTTATAAATCGATGAAAGCCGGCTGCACGCACGAAAAATTTTCACGTTCCGCCTGAGCCGAGCGTGCAAGAACCGGCCAACCACTTTGCGTGAAAAAATCTTCTATAATATCAAGCAGTATTATCTTTGAAAGATTTGTGCAATGGGAGTGCATGACTTGATGTAAGTTTTTGGACATACGCCATTGCTAAAAACTTTTTCTGTTGAAGAAAAACTAAAAATAAAGAAATATATAAATAAAACCCAAAAAAAGGCAAAAAACACAAAATTAAGCAAAAAATTACTGTTGTCAACAAGGATATAAACACCAAAAAATATTCCGTGACAGGAATATGGTCAACAAAACAAAGAAAAACAAAGAAAAATGTACTAAGAGAACGAAAAAAAAACCCACAAATGATGACGACACAGAAATATTGAACCCAAAAAATTCAGCACAACGGTTGAAACGAAACAAAACACGACAAAACGAAAAGACGAAACAAACACAATAGTTTTCCAAAACAGATAGAACGATAAAAAAAATTTAAAAAAATAAAAAACCACAAATGATGACAGCAAAAAAATATTGAACCCAAAAAGAATTCAGCACAACAGTTGAGACGAGACAAAAAACACGACAAAATGAAAAAGACGAAACGGACACAATAGTTTTACCAAAACAGAAACAAGCAACGTTTCGGGAACTGCAATCTGCTCCCGTCCTCAGGCAGAGACGCACATGGTACGGAAACACAGGTGCGTCTGAGTTCCCGAAACGTCGCTTGTTTCTGTTTTGGTAAAACTATTGTGTCCGTTTCGTCTTTTTCGTTTTGTCGTGTTTTTTGTCTCGTCTCAACTGTTGTGCTGAATTCTTTTTGGGTTCAATATTTTTGTATTGTCATCATTTGTGGTTTTTTATTTTTTAAAAAATTTTTTTATCGTTCTATCTGTTTTGGAAAACTATTGTGTTTGTTTCGTATTTTCGTTTTGTCGTTTTTTTTCGTTTCAACCGTTGTGCTGAATTTTTTGGGTTCAATATTTCTGTGTCGTCATCATTTGTGGTTTTTTTTTCGTTCTCTTAGTACATTTTTCTTTGTTTTTCTTTGTTTTGTTGACCATATTCCTGTCACGGAATATTTTGTGGTGTTTATATCCTTGTTGACAACAGTAATTTTTTGCTTAATTTTGTGTTTTTTGCCTTTTTTTTGGGGTTTTATTTATATATTTCTTTATTTTTAGTTTTTAGTTTTTCAACAGAAATAGTTTTTAGCAATGGCGTATGTCCAAAAACATACATCAAGTCAATATCAAGCAGGTTAAGGCGGGCTTTTAAACTAATTGTTCGTAATTGTATTTAAACAAACTATTTAAATTAAATATGCAAAAAAAACTTTAAATAATATTTAAAAATTATTAAGTATGCAAGCAATTTTTTCATCAATGTATTCTAATGACATTATCGCGTAAAATTATCGTCCGTAAACCGACTTTAAAGGCAATCCCCCCCCCTTTTTTTTAGGGTTTTTTTTTGCGAGGAAGAGGGACTGTTGGAGATCTTTTAGGCTTACCTGCGGAGACTCTCTCGCCACTGGTCGTTACGATGCCGTCTCTTTGTCCTTGGCGTAGTCCTTGAACGCCTTGGCTCTATGTCGAGAATTTAACTCCCCATACTCCCCCCTACTTCCCCCCCCCCTCCATGAAGGTTCCCCAAGGGGCAGTCGCGCCCCGGCCGAGCTGAAATGGTTTTTTCGGCCTTTTTGGGGGGGGGAGGGGAGAGGAAGTAAAAAAAAAAAAATTGTGCAGGTGCGGGAATAGTTTTTATTGAGTCGCCCCGCCGCACCATCCTCGACGAAGCTAGCGCGGTGTATGGTGTGAGTGTGTGTGTGTGTGGGGGGGGGGGGGGGGGGGGAAATCGTATACGCGCCCTTTCGCACCGTTGTAAACCTCGTGTGCTTTCACCTGCCGTTTACCGCCTTCGCGCGTGCACGGGGTCGACCCCTGGTGCCGTTTGCGAACCCGGAGTGGGATGCACACCCGCTCGCAAAATGTTTCATGCACAGAAGAAGAAAAAAAATTGTTATTTACTTTTTGCAAAAGATTCCTTTGCAAAACCAGTTGCCAAATAAATAGTTTTGTATTTACTACAAGAAAGATATATTGTAAATTTGGAAAACACGTGGCTATGGTTATTTTTGTGCATGGTTTTTTTTTTTCGAGATAATACTGCGTATTTCTTACGAAAATTGGCGCTTACTTTTGTATTTTATTATTTAATTAATGCTTTATTCAAGCATTATATATTTTTTTTTATCCATGGAAAAGTTAATTGAGTTTTCAACAATTTGACCCTATTTTGATTTAGGGCCTACAGTAGGCTACTTATCTGGAAAGCTATTCATGGAAAAGTCTACAAAAAAAACTTTAATTTCTGGAGGTACTGCGACAACACGAAGCATAAATGCCCGGGTAAGAATCTGAACACAGTATAACTGCAAAACTTTTTTTTTAATTGATACAGTTGTTTTTCATGCAAATTTACACATTTATAAATATCTGTAAATTTTTTAATGAATATTTCCGTTCCATTTACAAAAAAAAATTAGTGTAGTCGGCACGGCTCGTAAGAAGAGAAACTTGACCAGGTTTTAGGATAGGAAATTTGTAAGGGTACACAGATATTTGAAAAATTTGCTGCACGTTGCAGGCGTACACGCGTGCAGCTGAGTGTTTGTGTACTCGAGTTCATAAGAATGTGACGCAAGTATTAAGAATGCGGAAGTACTATGCTGTTGTGCCGTCTGGCACTGCTGCTGCCATCTGTGTTCTCGGGCAAGTGATTCGATGCTTAATAAAGTGCGCACAATGTGGGTTCGCACCGGAGGTTAACGGAGACCAAACTGCAAAATAATTTTAAAGGAAGTCTGATTTTCTGCGCACTGATGTCGTCGTCGCCACGAGACTTACAAAAAAACCCACGGGATGTTAAGAAGTTTCGCGTCGCAAATTAAACAGAACATGTTTGTTTGTAAATAGGTTCGCAAGTTGCAGGGTACGTGGTGGGAGAATGGACAAGAACGAGAATAGCGAAAAAAAAAAATTGTGAATATTTCAGCGACAGACATATCGAACGACAATTTTAAGCCGAGAGCACGAAAAACTACGGTGATAACTTTTTATATACGACATGGTCGCCTGGCACGCTGGTATTTCATCAAGCGTCACGTGTCGACTCAATGCTTCGGGGCTTATGTTTGTTGATTAAAAAACATCGAATTAAATATATATATTAAGTTATATAGAGTTCGCTACACCATTCAGCGACCTATGCTATAAATATTTTCAAAAACCGGAGTTTAATTCAGTTGATATCATCTCCTAGAAGCATTAAATAATAGTTACCTGTATGTATGCGACTTCATTTGTATTTTGACTATGTTCTTTACGATGACTGTGCAACGCCAACAATTTTGAACGTACGGTAAAACCAAAACAGGAGACACGAAGACGGTCTGGGGTTCGAACCTTGGCGTTATCAGAAGTGAAAAAAAAGGGGGGGTTGTCTGTAAAGTCGGTTTACGGACGATAATTTTACGTGATAACGTCATAAGAAAACATTGATGAAAAATCGCACACATTTTAATTTTCAAATATTATTTACAGTTTTTGAAAATTTAATTTAAACAATTTGTTTAAATATAATCACGAACAATTGTTTAAAAAGCCCGCCATATACTGTTTGACATTATAGAAGATTTTCTCGCACGGTGGTTGCCGGTTCTTGCACGCTCGGCTCAGGCGGAACGTGACAATGAGTCATGATTTTGCGTGCGTGCAGCCGGCGCTCATCGATTTATAAGACGTTATCACGTCAAAAACAAATTGGCGGACGTTGCCGTTCGCAGGCTGGGTTTATCTCGGGGTGGTGCCGTTCCCTTTACCAAATACATTCATACTATAACCATATTTATTGTTTATAAAAGTTTTTCTCTTCTAAAGTCCTGATGTAATGTTATTTTATTAACTTTATGGAAAATGGTTATTTCATTAATAGCTTTTACTGAAAGCATAAAGTCATGTAGTGTACAAATTTGGTTTAGTTGTTAATTCATTCGTCTTAAACTATTTTAAGTATATCATTCATAAACAAAAAAAAACTTATATTCTATTGTTTTTGAAAAAAAAAAACAGGTTTTTAATTTAATGAATGCTACACTAAAAATAAAGTATTTTAAGACGAAGACTAAATACGAACTTTTATTCCAAAACAGTATCCATACCACCTGATTTAATACTTTCAGTACATGCTAGGACTGACATAATTTTTCTTTAAGTTTATAAAAAAAACATTAAATAAGGACTTGTTAAGTAGAAAAGAACCATTTATAAACATTTAAATATGATTATATTATGACTTTATTTTTAAAAAATTGGCAAATAATAAATATTAAAAGCAATATAATCGATACACTGTAAAATTTTTGGTTCTTTTACAAGGATAGTAGGCTACTTGGCAACTCAGTTGACAACGATATCACTTGTGAAATTGAAATGCAGAGCTTTGTATCATTTAAAATTTTACAAAGGTCTGCCTTGCAGTTTTACCAACGATATCGTTGGCAATTGGGTTTCCAAGGATTTTCCTTGTAAAAAGAATAAAAACATTTTACAGTGTACTACTTACTCCCTTAACGAGGAAAAAACAACTCGTGGTTATACGTTACCGGTCACACAAGGATAACTGGCAGACAATTAAGTACACACTATCGACGGGAACTACTAAATTATGAATCTGGAACTGCTTCTGATAGTGTCGCACAAAATTGTGACTGTCAAAAGCGCCTCTCATTGTTTAACGTGAAAGGTCAATTCTCAAGTCAAGGATAAATGGCTGAATTCGTTTTAAGTCATGCGTAAAAGGAAGTTAACGTACTTAATATTAGTCGGCCGCGTGTCGTGGCTTCAACTCTTCCGAAAATGGCCACCTCCTCTACACTAAAAAAAAAAAAAAATACTTTTTACAATGGCAATCCTTGGAAACTTAACGATCTCACTTGTAAACTGCAAGGTAGAACTTTGTAAAATTTCAGATGGTACAAACCTCTGTCTTGCAATTTTTACAAGTGGTATCGTTGACAAATGAGTTTTCAAGGACTATCTTTGTAAAATAACAACAACAAAAATTCTAGTGATTTTAATTTTTGTATGCGTATGTTTACTATCATCCATGAAAATCGGTGTAATTGTATGATTCTGAGTCGAACACATTATTTAGTTAGGCTCGAAAGCACAGGATTATCCAACCTTTCCCAATTTGAAGAAGCTAGCTTCCAGACAGGCAATGATTCAAAACTATGTTTAAAAACTTTCTAAAAAAAATAACCTCCCGAAAGTATGGTTGCAAAAACCTGCATTCGTTTGCTGCGTTGAAGACGCATACAGTGCAAAAGCCTTTTAAAAACATCTATAATTAATCTGTAATTGAGTCCGTCTGTATATTTAACAATATTTTAAATAAGTAGATTTCGTGAGAATTAATACAAAGATCAAAACAAACATTCTTAAAATTTATGCAGGTATTTATGTCTGTCTGTCAGTTATTTTTTATTTTGTTAAGTAATTACGCAAAAAAATGTTATGTGATTAAGATGAAATTTGTCAGTAAGGTCTGCTTTAACACATATTTATTATATTCAATTTTTGGAGTGAAAAGGGGTAAATTGGGTTTTATAATAAGACAATATCTCCGAGAAAGCTGGAGGTAATATTGCATATAGATAGGGATATATAAAAAATGACAATTTCGTTTTATTATGTTCCGAAATTCCAAACTCAAAGGTTGGTATGGTTTCATAATAAAAATAATATCTTCAAAGGTAAAAGCAGGATGTAAGATTTAAAATGTGAATAATAAAAGTACGAAGACTAACCAAACATTTTACTATTTTTTGAGATTTTTTTCCTAAGGAAATGGGTTCAAAAAAAGATAGGTTTGGTTTCATAAAGAATAATTCGGAACATCAAATATACTAAACGGGAAGGTAAGAAATAGCGTAACTTCATATTCAAAGAATTACGTAGTGTATCATATCCATCAAGGGTGCAAAAAACGGGTAAGTTTGGTTTCCAAAATTAAATATATTCCAAGCTAATCAAGCAGGAGGTAAGTCATTCGGCTTACAGGTTTAAATTACTTATCCATTGTTTTGTTTTATGTTCAATAAATGAACTTTTAATTAATACATTTTTAAGGTTTTATTGAATTCTTAAATAATGTTGTTCAGTCTCCGAATATTTTAAGCATAAAATATGTAATTAAAAATATAAAATAACTTTATCATAGACGTGCATTAACAAGTATATCAAGTGAAGTAGCTTGGCTTTTGGGTTGTAGCTGCGTCCTTGGCTGTAGGTAACTGCTCCTTGATGATGGCTACTGCAATGTCGACCAAACCGTCGGTGAACTATTCGCCAAGGACGCGGCTACAACCCAGAAGCCAAACTTCTTCAGACAATGGCCGTGAAAGCCTACGAACATTATTAAGTATATCAAGTTTTTATAGTCCATCGCATGTTCTTTAATTAGCCATTATTTGTAATAAAATTGTAACGGAGTCATGTCTATATTAGAATAATATTTCTAAATAGTCGTAGGTTTGGAATTATTCAATTGAATTATTGTGATACGCAGATGTAAAAATATTTTTTTTCTAGCATTTTGTTACAGCATGAAAAAAATCAATTTGGATTTTATTGGAGTTTAGCTCAAATATAATATATGCACGTCGTAGATTACCATTTAGGACACTTTTCATGTTATGGCTATCGTTCCTGCATAGAATATATTTATCGGAGTTATTCAAATATATTGTTTAGTTATATTTCATACCATAAAATAACCTAATTAAAGTTTAAAATACTGATAAAATTTAAAGTTGTTTTTTTTCTGCTTGTTTGAGACAAACGAACGTTTTGATCAAAGCTTGTCTCGTGGAATGTACGCTACGTCCTTTCTTCCACCTGTAAAATGAGCGAACCGTCCCTACTGGTCACAACATTTCCTTTAACCCCATTGGCACATCGTTCCATCTTTTTTTTTTTTTGTTTCTACTCGAACATTTATACTTGGTGCTCTTTGAAGCACAGTAGACTCAGTATAAAAATTATATTCTGAATTCGACCGACAAACTTTGACTGCAGGTTCACCACGACAAAATAAAATGAAAACATCAATATGACTCATGGTCTAAAGTGCTCCTCAAGGCTGGTATACGTCTTTGAAGTTGGGAGTTGAACAACATTATTATTGTAAATAATAGAAAAAAAAGTATTTAACATAGCACACTTAGCGTCTGGATTATGTTTAATTGAACGAAGTACTTCAACAACCTCAAATTTTGTCACTGTCGTAAAACGATTTCATTGAATATGCAAAGTAAAACACATTTAAAGAGTTAAATAATTTTTTTTTTCATTATTTACAGTTATACATTTTACATGGAATTACCGACATTTTTTTTATAAGACTAAAGTTATTTCTCCTAAATTGTGAACAATCTTATTAATGTTTATTAAATATACGTATCATTACACTTTTTTTACATTCTGTTGCATGCGAATGCAAATGGCTACAAATAGGGTTGATAGCAAGCTTTTCGCACAGTTGTATAAATGAACCTTCTTCTCAAGAATAAAATTTTCCTGTCATTAAATTTTTTTATCAAATTTGACAGCTTTCAAAAGCAGTACCATAACAGTAATAGTACAAAATGTTACACAGGAAAAAAAAATTATTTACGCTTACAAAAGATTCCTTTGGAAAACCAGTTGTCAGAAATGGTTTGTAGCACTACAAGAAAGATATTGTAACTTGGTACAGCACATGGCTATAGTTATTTTTGCATACATGATATATGTGTTTCGAGATAATACTTAGTGTTTATTACGAAAATTGGCGCATAATTTTATATTTTAATTGCTGTTTCAGTCAAACATTTTTTTTCAAAGCATGGGAAAGATAATCGAATATTCAATAATTGGACTATATTTGATTTTTATTGTGCTTAGGTAAAGGTATCTAGAGAACGGTGTAAAAATAATTTTGACTATTGGAGGTATGTACTGTAACAACACAAATCATATATACTACCTGGGTAAGAATCCGGACCCAGTATAACTGCGAACACTGTTTTGTATTGATTCAGTTGTTTTCATGTCAGTGTACAAATATAGAGGAAGAAAAATCAGTGCACACTTGTAGAGACCGGAAAAATTCGCGATTTCAATTACCTGTAGGATATACTCCATGATCCTCTATGCACGCGGGAAAATTACATTTGCTCATTGGCTACTGACTCGTGACACCTGTTAACTGGGACGCCAGTGAATCGATACTTCTTTTGAAAAAGGTTTTTCACTGGCCGAGTTTCATTCAGATAAACTGTGGCCCAATCACTAATGCAGTAAAAAGGCAAACGTATTTTGATTCAAGCCTATCACGAAATGAATTCGCGATTTTTTCCGGTCTCTAGCGATGTTTGTTTACCAACGCTGTTGCCAGAAGGATCCGTGTTGCTTTCGTGGACGGTTGAGGCAAGGTACGCGAGGCAACAGACTACAGCAGTTCTCACGTGTCCGCGGAGGCCTATCGGTTATTCAGAACACAGTCAAGAAACTGATGTCCTGCGTTGATCAATCCGAGCAACGCTCTCGCATCGCAAGCACCGGCATTTTAATTTTAAAAAAGCCAAGTTGTTTTGAATATCTGATGGGAAATGCATGGTTCGTCGAGAGATATTCCAAGCGACCTACTTCAGCCAGGAAGGCACGAGCTGATTTAAGTGGGCTTGTTTTGTAAATTAAATACTTTAAATATAACACCGCGCGTTAAGTAATAATTACCAACAGAACTACAGTGTGAGTCTTAGATCTCCGTACAATATTGGCGAAAGCGGTAATCGATGATTTGTTTCGTTCGTGCAAATGGTATCACATGATGCTACAGTTACAGGATATGTTCCGTGTGTCTTCCTTCCGTGTATAGACACACGATAGTCGCTCTAACCACAACGCACGAGTGAAAATGTCTTCCATACACGCGACGGTGTAGTGTCGCGAAAACGTTTTCCAGATCTGCTTGTATCGGTGACGGAATCTGTCCTTTTGAATCCCTTGATAAGTAACATTGAGAGTACGCGCTACTTCGCGGGTGGTTCCACACCTAACCAACAAAATGTTGTCAATACGTTCATCCTTCGTTAGTAGTTCAGCTTCCTGAAAACAAAAAAAAAAAACTAATCACCGCTTTCACCATTTGAATGGATAATTATGACTCAGCCTGTATTTGAAGACTTTTTTTTTAATCTGCCACGAAACAGACACTGCGTTTTGCAGCAAATTCTCGAAACAAATATGACTGCCACAAAGATATACTTCCACAATAGGATTATTGTCCTTGGATGCTACAACGTATCACATTATATTAATTACCTACTTAATTTTAGTTAAGTTCTTCATCCCGTCTTTAGTAATCTCGTTATGCAATGGGTTTATCCTGATCGCTGTTGTAAATTGTCTGCAATGAATGACTAGTTTTGTGGCAGCCTGAATTTTTTCCCTCCTGGTGAACTGCCAGGTGACGTTCTGTAGGTATTGATTCATTTTTAATAATTATTCGTTTTTTTTCGCTAGAGGAAATGCGAGTGTCGATAGTTTATTTTTTAGCTATAAGGTAACGTGCGCGTTTATTTTCATGATTTCCAGTCGCTGGTACGATAATGTTGCGCGCGTTTATCTTCATGATTTCCCGTTAATGTTGCTTGTGCGTAGACTAAATTAAGGTGAAGATGTTGATAAGATACTTGACTCGCACTACGGGGAAACTGGTTCCGTTCTAATTCCAGTTCATTCATCTTAATTTCGGGTTTTCTGTGGTTTCCCCGTTAACACTCCAGGTGAATTCCGGGCTAGTTCCTTACTGCAGGCTCTTTAAGGTGGCCACCTGGCTAGGTTTCCAAACAACCGGGTGTTCAGACGCCATTTACAAACCGTTCGAGATATATTGAATGCGTCATGCATGAGTAGCATTTAAGAGCTATTGCATGTTCCATTGCATGTTTATACACAAGTTTCTTTCCATGGTTTCTTCTTTAACGTGTATTTTTTTTTGGACTGTGAAAAAGGCTAAAACGGGTTGTTTTCACGTAACTTTTTTAGTTACGAAAAATCCAACACACAGTTATTATAAGTGGTATAGGGATGTCGCGTAATGCATGATAATTACGAAGACTTGCGCGCCTCTTTGCATCCATTATATTACACGAAGTGAATATTTATTGAAAATATTTGTGGCATAACAACAAATGCAAGGGACGTGTCAAGTTTAAAGTTTATAAAATAGCCCTTAAATGAAAGTAATGACAAAAAAAATCAACATGGCATTTGAGATTGAGCCTTAAGACTACTAAAAAAGTAAAAAAAAAGAAATGTGAGTGCGACTTTCAGTAGTTGCCAATGATATGTAAACATATAACCTCGGTAACGAGCGAATTCATGATATCTCATGTTGCAAATACGTTTATGATACGAAATTCGGACAATTTATTCAACTAATTTTTTTTAGTAAAATATTGACCTGAAGCATTTTAAAACATTATAATATTAATTATATGTTTTAATGTTTTTTTGTGTGCTGAAACGACTACAATCAGTCTGTAATAAATACTCCCTACAAACAAATCTTAACCTAACTTAGCTGATTCAACGTTTAAGATTTACAGCAAGAATTCCATCACGAAATTCTTTAATATTTCATGACATCGAATATATGTAGTTTAACAATTTGTTGTGTCTCTATGGTATGATGAGCTCTGCGCTATCTCTACATTTCAATGTTACCTAAGGGTTGTAATGCAAAGATTCTAACGTATTTTTAAGGTGTATTTATTTATGGTTATGACTATAAAATAAAACATAAAGTAAGTATTAAATAATTAATATTGTTTAATTTTTTAATACCTGTGTGCGGTGTGAAATCTGTGATGTTCACGAAAGCAATACATACGGATGAATCACGCGGGTCCGCCATCTTTTGGAGATTTCTGAGACTTCCACAGATGGCAGCACCGTAGTTACGCAGTTCCGGTCATTCGACTTCTGTCCAATTCGCGAAATTACTCCCACAAAATGCAGTGTACCGAGAGCGAAAATGTTTCGCATCAAAAATTGTGTGTATAGGTAAAAGGTGATAGTGGCGATTCTTGTAGCCACTCATACAGTCCAACCCAAAACCACAGTCGAGCCTCTAGTCCGTGTCTTCTAAAACCGTTAACAAGCTGGCTCACAAATTAGCTCTAGGATTGGGGGGCGGGGAAATAATCGAGGTGCTTCTTGTTGAATTCGTGCCAAGGAACGCCATAGCGAGTCGAAATACCTCGTAGGGAAAGAGGCATCCGAAATGACGCTACGTTTTACTGTCGAGGTTTTTTTTTTATTTTGCTTGCTTGCCAAAATGCGATTCGCCTAATTGTAACCCTGTTTTTACCTCTTTTCCGATCATGCAAAAAGAGATAACGAACCAGAAGCACATCTGTAGCCAGAAACAAACGGCCAGATTTTGTAGGTCTCTTTGTGTTGTAACTCGTCTCAAATTAATACAGTTTTCAAAATTAGCACCAACTATCTACAATGTAAATTTTGTTGTAAATAGAACCTAAATATTCAAGTCAAATGACAGATATTTGTACCTTTGTACATTTACATGAAAACAACTGTATTACTACGAAACAGTGTTCGCAGTAATGCAGGGTTCGGAATCTTTCCCGAGTATTTATGCTTTGTGTTGTCCCACTACTTAAAGTTATTTGTAAACCGTTCCCTGAGCGGCTTCCCAGTATTAACTGCGCACTGTAGTAAGCATGATAAAACAAAATCAAATCAAATTATAGAATATTCATTTATTTTTTTCATGGTTTAAAAAATAATGCTTGAATGGAACTTTAATTAAAATATAAAATTATGCTCAAATTATCGTAAATAAATACTCAGTATTATCTATAAAAAACGTGTTTCATATATTCCAAGATAACCATTGCCAAATGTTGATCAAATTTACACTATATTTCTTGTAGAAAATCTTTTTGGGACTGTTTTACAGATGAATCTTTTTGTAAAAGTAAATTTTTTTTCTGTATACGTATTCATCTCCCACTGTGATGATTTGCGAGTGACAGTTGGGCCAGCTAGGTAGCTACCAAAGGTACGTACTACTTTTGAGAACTGTCAAATTTGAGATAAGTTACATGGCACAAACAATATGTTCAAGTTTAGTAATGCCGACATATTGTACACGGATTATCCAGTCAACCTAAAGTTGTTCTTTCTAAAGTTTCGCCAGGTGTTTCAGTAGTCGGCCGGGTTCTCGTCCTGATTTTCCGGGAAGTGGGAGACATAGTGGACGTTGTCTTTAGCCGTTTTTTTAGGTGGAAAAGGGAAGAGGGGCTCCCACGAAAATCACGTGTTTCACCTTTTATTCATTCAATTATTCGCTGTTCATCGACTAGGGAATTTTTTTTAAAAAATAAGTTAGCAGTGGCACTAATGAATGAACAGTACGCCGGTGTCATGTTTGTTCCGCAAGGCAGACTCACTGACAACCGTAAGGAAAGTAGTGAAGGGGGGGAATATGTTGTAGGGGGTTACATTTTTCGCTTAAACACCTAGATTCTGAGAAAAACTGAGTCAAACCAATTTTTAACCTTTTTCTCCAAAAACTTCACGTCCGATTTCAAAAAAAAAATTAACACCATTCGATTCAGCGTCCTCGAATTACCCTTATATCAATTTTTTCAGGTCTGCTGGTAAAAAGTGCTTACTTTGCCTCTCGTTGACTGGCCTATTACTGCGGTGTTGTACGTAGCCCCCCGCCCAGACTGATGGACGAGGCGAAGGGGGGTTAAAGCGTGACGTTATTTAGGCTGCGTGTTTCCCTGAAAGGGGGTGTTGCCGTGGGGTTAGGGTAGGGGTTGGAGTCTCTGCTTCCAGTCAGCACCGCCAGGTTAACAAGTTCGAAGATCGGTGAGGTGTTGGGGGTGGTGTCAGGGGGGGTAAGGGGGGGTGAGAGTGTCGGTGGCTGGCGAGGCGTATTTTTGGCCTCCCAGCCTCCTGAAGGCTTGAGTAAACAGGTGCGCCCGAGAGGGAGTTGTGGGAGGGATGGACGCAGTTCTGTAGCGTGCGGCAGCTGCGTGCCCTCGGTGATTACTCACCGCGGCAGGCAATTCACCCGGGAGCTTTGAATATATATATATATACTGTATAGAAGTCGCCAGCCCAGGTTAAAACTTCTAATACGGTTTTGAGGTAGTCGGTTAATTCACCGCCGCAATCGCCACCATCTCTAGGGCATCATCGACTTGTGGTGGTCCCTAGCGGACAAGTGTCCAAATCTTCAGACACCCCTTCCCCCTCCTGTTGAACGACGTTGAGCTGCAGTGAATGATGGATGAGGGGTGCGGGGAATGACAGTGAGCGACAGTGCTGCGCTCTAACGTGTAAATAACAACTAAGACGATACAGGGCGTTACGGCAGCGCACTGCAGCGGTGAAGTTCCCAAGCCGCTCATTATACGCTTCTGAAAAACGTAGAGTAAATCCTATCCACTCGCGACTTCTATACGGTATATATATTCAAAGCCCGGGAGGGAGGAGCGGTAATTTGACCTGCCCAAGGTGCTGGCTCGCCTTGGTCTACATCATCTGGACATCACAACAACCCCCACTATTCTCGACAACCTCATAAATTCACTGATAACTTTAGGGCAACAAACTCATCTACGTATACCTCTAACCCACGTAAACGTCTCATTTTTTTCCGTCGCCAGATTCAATTAATTTATTTATCATTCCCGTAGGGCCTATCTCCCCTTAAACTTCTTTTTTTTCTCTTACATGGATAACCAACTGGACGTTTCTACCCACGTTCTCAATCAATCCTCTTATTTATTCGGCCTACTAACAAATTTCATTTTGGTTAATGCATAGCATAGGCTACAGTTTAATTTGTTCAACCATATTATGTATGCATTTTTTGGGGGGTAAAAAAATTAGTAATCCGCGGAAAATAATATTTTTTCAAACAATATTTGGTTTTGACGTATGATTGAAGCCCAGCTTTATCCAGATCCTCGGTACTCAAAACAGGCGCCGTCGTCTGTACGGCACCGAATTTAAGGTGTGATCAGGGCCAGCCATCTTTTATTGTTGCATATTTTTGCTATATTTCTAATTTTGATCTACTTATCCAAATTTATTTTTGCCATATCGAGGCATGACTCATATCTCCCAGACCTTCCTGTACCTTGTTGCAACCACATTATTTACCAACAGGCTCTGGTCTGTAACCCATGGGAGGAAGTAACTTATGATTCACAACTGTCGTGACAACCACACCAGTTCACAAGAGCTGACGTCAACGTTTAACCCAAAGCTAAGTCCTATAACTAGAGACCGGAAAAATTCGCGGATTCATTTCACGACAGCCTGAAATTCAAATAGTTGTACCTCAGTGCTGACTCTGTTATTGGCTCACAACTCACCTGGACGACTCTGGGCCAGTGAGAAACACTCAACCGAAGCTGTATCGAATCACAGGCCGCTACTTTGGGACACCTTCACAAGACAGAAGCCAATGAGAGGGTGATATTTGACCGAGTGTACGTAGAACCATAAAGTTCATCCTAGAGGTCATTGAACCCGCGAATTTTTCCGGTCCCTACCTATGACATGTCGACCAAAAAAAATTAGACAAATTTAGCACGGGAGCTTTATTTGAAGCCGTATTAAAAAAAAATATTTGGTGCTGCAAGATGCTGAGGCCTATAATCCCCGGTTGACGCCCTAGTTCTCAGGAAAAGACCGCACCACGTGCGTGGAAGCTGAAAGGCCCCGGTCTTTGTGCGCGGAAGGAATCACGCCCGCACAAAGGCCCCGGCGCGCGGCGCGGACCAATCACACGCGCCGTTTGCGCCCCGCGCAGAAACGACGGGCCGAAACGTGCCCGTACAAGCGCGTGTTGTTACGATCCACGCGTCGGACACTCTCCTGCATTCAGACGCCCCTCGGCGTTACGCTGTTTACGTTCGATCCAATGCCTTCGCGGCACGTCAAAGGTCAAAGGGTCTTTCACGGTCCTTGATTCCGTGAGCCAGTGAGTGTGTTTGCCTGTACACTTTTGGAAAAAAAAGACGACCGTAGACCTAAATGAGTGATGAAATTAACGGTCACACACGGCGCACTCGTTAAGAAGGTTCCGTGAATGAATTTAATACAAACGTAAAGTCCGAAGTAGCTTTGGATTTTCTGGGTCGTAGCCGCGTTCCTTGGCGAATGATTCACCCGACGTTTCGGTCGACATTACCCACTGTAACTGCTCACTGATGATGGCGACTACAATGTCGACCGAAACGTCCGGTGAATCATTCGCCAAGGACGCGGCTGGCTACAACCCAGAAGCCAAGCTGCTTCATACAATGGCCGTGAAAGCCTGCGAACATTATAAACGTGAAGTTTTTTTCCCATGTGAAAAATTTACCTTCTTTTTGAAGTTGTATTGCAGCCTACAGCAAATAGTGAGGATCCTCCGAGATGACCGTTTTAAGTTCTCCCGTCGGGCTTTGTGGGGCAAACAAACGACTGGTGATTGTGCTCGGCTCGTGGACATACCGACGGGCAGTGTGTGTCCGTGGACGATCCTGCTGGCGGCCTTTGGCGTACCACAGGTGCCTCGTCACATGACCACAGCAGTCCTGCGCGCCTTTTTGGAAACCAGTCACCAAGAAATAGTTTGGAATACTAAAAGAAAGACATTGTAACTTTCGCGCGACACATGACTATGGTTATTTCTGCATTATTGATTTTTATTGATGTTTCAAGCATAATTGTTTTAAACCATGGGAAAATAAACGAATATTTATTAATCGTATATTTTTGTTTTATTATTTTTTACTAATGTGTGCCATTAATACTGGAAAGCTAATTAGGGAACGGTTTACAAATAACTCTTAACTATTAGGGGGTACCGGAGCAACACAAAGCACAATAGCTCCTGATCCCAGTATGACTGCGAACACTATTTTATAATGATACAGTTGCTTTCATTTAAATGTACAAATTTCACAAATAACTGTAAGTGTACATGAATATTTGTGCCATATTTACAAAAAAATATCAAAGTGTAAATATATCTCTCAACCTTTACGTAAATCAATCCGTAACCGCAGCCACTGCTGTGCTGTGTTCAGTGCTGTGCTGTACTATGAGCTGTGTTGTGCTCAGTTCTGTGCTGTGCTCATTGCTGTGCTGTGCTCAGTTCTGTGCTGTGTTGTGCTCAGTGCTGTGCTGTGCTCAGTGCTGTGCTGTGCTCAGTTCTGTGCTGTGTTGTGCTCAGTTATGTGCTGTGTTGTGCTCAGTTATGTGCTGTGCTCAGTGCTGTTCTGTGCTGTGCTCAGTTCTGTGCTGTGTTGTGCTCAGTGATGTGCTGTGCTCAGTTATGTGCTCAGTGCTGTGTTGTGCTCATTGCTGTGCTGTGCTCAGTTATGTGCTCAGTGCTGTGCTGTGCTCAGTGCCTCGCTCAGTGCTGTACTGTGCTGTGCTCAGTGTTGTGCTGTTCTGTGCTCAGTTCTGTGCTGTGTTGTGCTCAGTGCTGTGCTGTGTTGTGCTCAGTTATGTGCTGTGCTCTGTGCTGTGCTTTGCTCTGTGCTGTGCTGTGCTCAGCGCTGTGCTGTGCTGTGCTCAGTGCTCACGGAGCCGCTGAAGAACGACGGCCTCGGAAGTAGAGCGGCGCCTTCCTTCCTTGTGCGTGAACATCGGCCGAGCGTTAGGCAACCTGAGTCTCCTGAATAACGCATGGAGGATCCCTATCGGCGATGCCATCGTAGTGCACGGATCTTTCGAGTTCAGTTTATTCACTCCTTCTGATGTCGACATGAAGCCCCTGCGATGATGTCAAAACTTTGGCTTCCAACACCTTCCAGGAATATTGGTCAAATATATCCTATTAGAAAGTATAATTAAATTTACGAACTTTTCAATGAATAATTCTCCTCAAGTAAAATAAGAGTTCTTCGTAATTTCAAATAGCTGGAAATTTGTAGAACCTACACCGTATTTCAAATTCAGGATTTTTTTCGGTTTAAACAGTAGGTATATGTAAAACGCACGCGTGGAAGACGTGTTTATTCGCATGAGTCTTATTAAGTTTTTCATTATTTTGCTAATACGCGCAGATAATTCTTATTATTATTATTCTTATTAGTACCCGTAAATTTACGAAGAAAATGATAAAATTAGAAGATTCATTGATCATTTTTACCAGCTGTCTTCGTAATATTTAAGGTGACGAATTTTAACAGTGTAATGACTACCTGAGTTTTCATTATATATTTTCTATTTAAGGCGAGATCTAAAATGTTAGGAATCATGAGGTCATCACCCAATCAGAATCGTGCCCAGGCAAAAATGACGAAAGAACCCGTTGCAACGATTTTTTTTTTGGGAGGACACATGGGAGGCGTAAAAGTCTATAAAGGTAAAATAATGTTCATATGAATGATGAGTGCATAGTAATTTATATGGAAAACTGAATTATGTGTATGTGCAACTTTTTAAAAAGTAGAACATTCATTTAATTGTGCAACGGGTATAAATAATATTTTAATTTGCAATTATTTTTAAAAGTTATGATGCATAAAATTTATAACAATTTAAAAAAAAATGTACATCTTTTATTGTGACAATGATTTTATTTTGAAAATAAAATTAATACTGAAAAGTTAGGAATAGCTCTGTCCAATAATTATTTTTGATAGTGAGACAGGATTTAAAAAAGATTGATGTTATGGGTTTTTTTTTTTTGGTAAAGAAAAACAGAACTATATTTGTACAATGTTACCTCGCAAAACAGTATTGTAGGATACAAAAATTTGACTGGAACTTAAGCGTTTAGCATTCAAATCGTGAATGTTTTGTTGATGAAGACACAGCTTGCCATGAAATTCGTGTCTTTTGCAAAGAAACTCGTAGGAAAATAATGAATTTTTTTTGTTATGCTTCAAATGAAGTATCGTTCTTTATATAAATGCATTGCTATGAAACACAAAATTTTTAAGATATTTGTAAGGTATACATATATTTTCTTGTTAAAAAAATAAGTTTTTTAAGTTTTTTCCTCACGTAGGTAGTGTACAATTAAATTTATCCATTGGTATGTTACCAGAAAATATTTCGACTATATTATCCAAATAATTTATTTGTAAAACATATTTGTTTCTACTAGGTTTTTTAATGCGATAATTATATTTTCACACACACAGACTTACAGTACATTAACAGGGTGTTCACATTCTGTAGATTCAGGGTAGTTTGATTTGGTCAGGGATTTACTTGAAAACCATGAAAAGTAATGGAAATTCCTCATTGACAGAATTTTGAGAGGAAAAATTCTATCTTCCAGTCTTCCATCATCCAAACTGTGAAATAAGCTTTTTTCATGGTGTTGTAGTGCATAATAATACACACTATACAAGTGTGCATTCAAGTTCGCTTTGAATTTTTATTTTTGTTACATAAAGCTAGTCCAGCTATGGGAATGGTGGAGGCTGTATGTTGGTTATTTCTTTGAAAAATATGTAAATTAGTTCCATAAAAAAGTGGTAAATTGGAAATTTTGGTCATAGATTGTCAGGGAAAAGTCAGGGTAATTTTATTGTGGGTTTTTGTGGACACTGTGATTAACACAAATACATATACACACTCACATACACATCTGTAGAAATAAAAACTTCTGTAATTATACAAAAGATTTCTTTGGAAACCAGTTGCTAAAATAATAGTTTGTAATACTACCAGAAAGATACTGTATTTGTTTACAACACATAGCCATGGTTATTTTTGCCTTTATGAAGCATGTTTTTTCGAGAGAATGCTAAGTATTTCTTACGAAAATTGGCATATATTTTATATTGTAATTATGTTTCGTTTAAGCGTAAATTTACATTGCGTAAATACTGTAAAGCTATTCAGAAAACTTTTAACTATTGGAGGTACTGGGACAACACAAAGCATAAATGCTCGAGAAAGAATCTGAACCCAGTATTATTGGGAATACTATTTTGCAGTGATACAGTTTATTTTTTTCATGTAAATGTACAAATTTACAAGTATCTGTAATTTCACATGAATATATCTGTTCCATTCACAAAAAAAAGTGCAGATTCCTCTTGTCGTTGAGTTCGTATCGGAATTAATTATTCGCCGCTGTTCGACTTCCTTTCTCTCGGCCAAAGTAAACCCCGAGGATTGGGCCTAGCGTTCGTTTCGGCTGAGGGATCAGTTGCAAGGGGAAATAAAGTGCAAGGGAAAAAAAGGTCCTGTTGGATAAACGTTTACGTTAATTTTCTCTTTCTGAGTCAACCGCGCAAAAAACTTCCTCAGAGCTGGCTGGCTCCTACTACACTCATGCTTTTTTTTATTTATTTCGTCGTTATTTTAGCTCCGCGAGTAGAGGATCACTTCTTTTTTTCCCTCCGGGTCATTCCTCGACCCGTCTACTCCGTGGCTCCGGTTCCGTTCCTGCATTCGTGCGCACCGTGCGCTGAGGAGGGGAGTTCCGTAACCGCAACTTCCAGGTAACTGCATTTATGCACGCAATAAGACACAGGTAAAGCAAATTTTGTAATTTTTAAGCCAAATACTAAGCTCTACAAGATGATTGACACCCTTTCCTATACTGTAACGAACATATCAACCCTTTAGTTAATTTAAACAGCGGATAAGTTTGCAAAGAAAAAAAGCTAAAAGAAGTTTCAGAATTTATATCCATGTTAGGTACTTTATAAGAGGTTTACGTTTATACTTTATGTATAGGGGCATGCATATTTCGCGGAAAGAATCCGGGACTAGCTGAAAGTTAAAACACTTTAGCAGCGTCTGTGTTTCGTGATAGGGTGAGTTTCTTTTATATGCATGTCGATTGTAACAACACCAATCACAGTGATTCAGTGCGGAAGTAAACGCGTCCTGAGTGGCTCGGTCAGATACGGCAAAGACTTCTCTCGCAGACGTCCGCCAATCACAAGGAAGAAACAGCTGGTGTGAGTATAACTTGTTGCAGTCTAATTTATTCGTATATTTACCACCATATCTCTCTAACACTTTATGTTTCTTCTCAAAAATTTTAAACAGTTATTTACCAAGTATTTTCTAATGGCAATAAAAAAAAGGCCGCTCAAAGACCTTTTACAGCTTGAAAATAATGTTTGGTGAAATATTTCGAGAGAAATTTTTGTTGCACGGGCGCGGAGATGTTTCGTGCCTTTCGTGCAAGTAACGGAACGCTATTTGTGTGTGTCCTGCGTCCGAAAGCCGACGGCAGAGTTGGAAGAATTCAAAAAAATAAGAGGGAGATGAAGTGTAGAGAGCGAAAAAAAAAAATGAAACCAAGATGTTTATCGCGCGATGCTGACGAGTCCTCTCTTCTCCCGAACGGGACGCTCGCGACTCGCGGGCGTCTTTGTTTGATCCCAGACGGACGCCGCGACGCCACCCCGTGGTTCCTGCAGGCGTCGTTAAGCTGCAGCCCATCTCTCCCAGCCCCTACCCACCCCTTTCGCGCAAAACCCTCTCTCTACCAGTTGCATTCCCCGTTCCACGTCATTGTTTTTTATTTTTTTTTTTTTGACGTGACAACGTCTAATAAATCGATGAACGCCGGCTGCACGCACGAAAAAATAATGAGTCATTGTCCCGTTACACGCATTGTCCCGTTACGCACATTGTCCCGTTACGCTCATCGCACGCTTGCGCCGCATCTATGTATCTCTCTTCCACTCGATTGGAACAACCATCGATTTTGACTTTTCCGAGGCACATCAAACTTGAAACACTCCCATTCGTTTCCTACTTTTCCCTATCGTCGTCCTATCCTTAACAGAATGACACAGATTGGAAGAAGTTAAATAGCAAACACGTATAAAAGTTATAGTTAAAATAATCTGTTCGTTAAAGTAATAAACGTATTTGAATTAATGAGTGCAAATAAAAGTAAATTTATCAATTAAATTGTAGATTTCATTTCACTCCTTCTTTGTATCCATACAAAATAGTGATAATTCAATAAAAATGATTCGATTTTATTCATAAAAGTATGCAATCATGTCATCAATGTTTTGTTATGACGTCGCGTTAAACTATCGTCCATAAACCGACTTAACAGACAACCAATTTCGTTTTTGAGTGGCTGAACTTCAACAAAATAATAATATATATAATGCATAAATTTCGCATAGTTGATTGCCAAATTTGTCTTTTTGATATTTTTGTGCAGAATGGATAAGGTAAAACCAGATGGAATAAATAGCGTTTTTTTTATAGTCCCAAAGAAATCTCTTTTGTAAAAGTACAAACATTGTTTCTGTGTAAAAAGTGTAAATGCAACTACCCAACTCTAGGAAGCGGGAGGTGAAGAACTCTCTCTCTCTCTCTCTCTATATATATATATATATATATATATATATATATATATATATATATATGTGTGTGTGTGTGTGTGTGTGTGTGTGTGTGTGTGTCTTTATTTTTTGCATAATTAGCAGTAAGATTACTTACCATGTTCAGCTTTCTGGCTGCTTACTTGAGATAAGTAAATGCATTGTAGGACTGAAATTTGCCGAGTCAAAAGTCAACGGTGCTGGCCTTCTTCTTTAAATAGATGAATGTATGTACGCAGACACAATTTTTTTTCACCCCATATCAACTCCACCGGTTGTAAATAAAATTTACTTAAAAACATTCTCTAAGAGAATTATGTAGGTTAGTATTTTATTGTGGAGTATTTTAACTGTTCTACGAAGAATTTTTTTTTCTTTTACAAAAAATTCCTTTGCCAAGAAATAGTTTCTATTATTACAAGAAATATATCATAACTTTGTACAATACAAGACTATGGTTATTTCTGCATGTATGAAATACTTATTTTTAGAGATAAAACCGAGTGTATCTTATGAAAATTATCCCATTATTTTATTATTTAATTTATGTTTCATTTCAGCATAATCGTTTTTAACCCATGGAAAAGATTATCGAATATTCAATTACTGGACGTGAATCAGAATACAGTATTACTGCAAACACGATTTTGTAGTGACACCAGTTTTGTTCGTGTAAGTGTACGCATTTTAAAATTTCTGTAATTTTACGTGAATAAATCTGTTTCATTTTTCAGCGTCAAGGACGGGCAAATTGCGTCACCGGGGCGGAAGCGATTTTGAGAGCACGTCCATCGGCGTCGTTGGAATTCGCCTGATTCGTTCGCGTAAGGGGCGGGGGGAGGGTTTTTTTTGCCGGTAAAAAGGGATTTGGGGGGGGGGGGGGGTAGTCTGGTCTTGTCGAGGGGCTTAGAAGGGGAAGGGATGCGCTTTGATGTGGTGCTACCTGCAGGCACCGCCCGCCGACAAGAGCCGGAGATCCGAGGGCTTTTTTTATATTAAACAAAGCCTCCCCAGTGGAGGCTTTTGAATTGTTCTGCATCTTACCCTCTCTCTCTCTCTCTCTCTCTCTCTCTCTTTCTCTTCCCCCTCCTCCTCCATCATCTTTTCCGTCCCCAATCCAACCACCTCGCGGGTTCGGCCGCCGGGATTGTTGCGGGGAAAGGGGGTGAGCCGGTATCCCCCCCCCCCCCTCGCACTCGAGAGTATCACAGACTATACCGCGGGACAGCGAGTACAAGATGGTCGCGTTTGAATCTCCAAGTTGCGCTGTGGCAGGGCTCTTCACTCGGTACGTTCGTGACATCGGCCATGCCGGACCAACAATTTTGCAGGATATCAAACTTTTGTATACATTTTTTTTTTTTGACGTGACAACGTCTAATAAATCGATGAACGCAAGCTGCACGCACGAAAAAGTGTCCCGTGACGCACATTGTCCCGTTACGCTCATTGTACGCTTGCGCCGCATCTATCTCTCTTCCACTCGATTTGACTTTTTCGAGGCACATTAAACTTGAAACACTCCCATTCGTTTCCTACTTTTCCCTATCATCGTCCTATCCTTAAAAGAATAACACAGATTGGAAGAAGTTAAATAGCAAACACGTATAAAATTTAAAGTTAAAATAATCTCTTCGTTAAAGTAATAAACATAATTGAATTAATGAGTGCAAATAAAAGTATATTTATCAATTAAATTGTAGATTTCATTTCACTCCTTCTTTGAATCCATACAAAATAGTGATAATTCAATAAAAATTATTCAATTTTATTCATAAAAGTATGCAATCATTTCATCAATGTTTTGTTATGACGTTGTCACGTTAAACTATCGTCAGTAAACCGACTTTACAGACAACCGATTTGTTTAAGGTGAAATATAACTCGCTAGAAGAAAGGAAACTTTGTACTTAAAACTGGAACCGACAGCAGCGATAAAAACAGGACAAAGGAAAACCTTCGGTAGCTCCGACCTGCCGGAATCCACCCGTAAACAAAAAAAAATTCTGAACGCAAGCGATGCGATAAGTGCTGGATTACAGAATGATCCTAAGCATATAATGCCGGATCTAATAAATGAAATTTATTTTATCAGTCTCCATTGAATATTTTTGTGGGTTTTGCGGGTTCCATACTGACAAAAAAAAAACCACTAAATATGATAATTTGTGGCGGTCACTATATTTTTTCCCCCAGGTATTGACTCTTAAATTTATGCGACTATAGCCGAGAAAACACAATGCAGCGATAAAGTGATGATTGTGCAGTTAGGAAATGGATCGGAACTGTTCCACGGGACTCGATGGTCTTCCTTCCACTTTCAGATTTCAGTGGACGACGGGCACAAAGGCCTTGGGTTTTGAATTAGTTTTATTTCCTTTCCGAATTTAGTTTAAATCAGCGTTATTACTTGCGTTTGCCGCAAGCACGTCGCGGGTTTCGTTCCACTTTCCATTGGTTCTTCAAAACCCGGCCGTGTAAAAAAAAAATATAAGAGAAGACAATAACTCTATTATGGGGGGACCACGTTTAGTTTTTTTTTATTCGGGTGCCAATTAATGTAAATCAACCCGGTCGCAATAAAACAAATCCTGCAACGGCCTTGCTCAAAAGGTGGAAATGGAGAGGGGATAGCACGAACAAGAAGCGCTCAAATAAGGGGAAAAAAAGAGCTGAAACGGCAGTTACGCGCACGAACCACAAAGGCAGAGAGAGACTTGCGATCGCTTTCCGTTCACCGAGCGACTGTTTACTAAACATGTAGAGTCGAGGGGGGGGATATATATATATATATATATATATATACACACACCTAATAGTGATGTAACTGATGTTCGCATGCGCAAAAATCTTGAGGATATTTTACGATTGTGAATATCAGAAAAGATCGGAACTCTTTCGTGTGAAAATAATATTAAATAAAAAAAATAATAATAATTTCTTAGCAGTTTTATGAGAAAAATTTTATCCTTAAACTTATATAAAATAACTTAAGTATTTTTTTCTTTAAAGTAACCTTGTAATTATAAATTTTATCAGCATTAGCATTAGACTTAGTATTATAGATAATAAAATTTTCTTTATAAAACAAATATATATTAAATTGAAACAAACAAAAACATTTTCATCTCTTAATTTTTTGTCAGTCTTTAAATACATATTATTTTGAATTTTAGTTTTTTTAAAAATAATCAACTTCTTGTAATAAACTAATAAAAAAATATCAATAAACAAACGATCAGCTTATTTTAGATCAGTTCCGCGATTCCAGGAATAAAATACAAACGGTGATAAGTGTACGGTGAGCTGAGTTTTAAAAAAAAAAAAAAGCTATTTGAAACTGCTCAAGAATTCAGAGAGGTCTCACTTTACGAAAACAGCATTAAAAAATCCACTGAGAGAGGATGATTTATTATGCGCGATAGTCTTAAACGTGTTTAGATAACCACTAATGGTAAAAAAAATCCAACTGATTGAGTTATAAGATAAGTGCATAACTTACATGATTGTTAGGGCCATGCATATTTTGCGAAAAGATTCCGAGATTAGTTATAAGTCAAAAAACTGTAGCATCGTCTGTGTTTCGTGATTGGGTGAGTTTCTTTCAAGCGCATGTTCGATTGTTTCAACAACCAATCACAGCAATTCAGTGCGGAAGCAAACAAGTCCTGAGAGGCTCGGTCAAAAAAAAAAGGCAACTACTTCTCTCGCAGACGGCCGCCAATCGCAAGGAAGAAACCTCTGGTGTGGGTTTACCTTGTTGCAGTTTGTTAGGCGTTCAGATTTATTGGCGAAAAAATGCCTGCCCCCAATGATTGTCAAACTATTCTGATTTTACGAGAGAATGTTTCTCCAAAATTAAAGCTTAATCAAACAGTTGGCAGCGTTGGAATTGGAAGGCAAAAAAAATCATGATGACGGACGAGCGGAGAATTTGGACGTAGTTATGCAAAAAGGAACAAACCCACAATTTTGTTATATTTTATTTGAAAATAAATTAAAATAGTACAAGGTTGATCGTATCGTCTTTGCTATTATTATACCAGTAGCCTATTTATACTAGACCATTAAAATTATACCCACATTATGTTGTCGATACGAGAATTACAATTTATAATTAACTTTAACTTCAAAATACTCAGAATAGGTTTCATGTGGGTTGGTTCCTTTTTGCGTAACTACGTCCATTTGTAACTCGCTCGGCGAGTTGGACGGACGGATGACGGACGGACGTACGGACGCGAAAAGGATATAGTAATTCCGGCCCCGGCTCGTCGCCGGGCTAAATGAAGTGAACGAACGGGCCCTGTTTTACTGCCGGGTCAGGTGTCGTTTACGAGCGCTGGGCGTGGTCGGACGAGGCGGCTACTCCGCGCTTATGAACTGTCTCGTCGCACGAATCACCCCGCGAGTACACCGTTAAAAAAATATATATATATTGAAGCCTGTCTTTCAGTATACTTGCCAGTGAATTGTAAACAAATTCGTGTGTTCTCGTGTTGTTCGTGATGCAAATAAACTTATAATACGAAACTAGGACACGAAATTTCACGTAGAATTTCATAAAATAATGCGGAGCGTGATTATATATATAATTTATACATATATAGTTTGAATTAATTCTAATTCCAAGATTTCTGGATGTGAATAATACACGTACTTTCTGCGCGCGCTGCTATAATTTGCTGTCCGAATCGAGAATGTTTATTGCCACCATCACGTGCAGATAGCAACACGAAACAGACGGAAATTTTAAAAGGTTTAGAAACGGCTCAGATAAAAGCGAAAAAAAAAACTTGAAAAAAAATCCTAATCCCCGGCCTTGGACCTGATTTTGAACAAGGATTTTTAATAAAACATTGCCCATATTGTTAACATTTACTAAAAAAGTTAATACTATAATGATTAGGCACATACTATAAGTTATAATTATACATGGCATTACTAAAATATTAAGCTGAAACGCGTATTATAACACTTAGCATATGTTTGTATATTTGTTTTTGCTTAAACAACTGAAATACTATAAATACATTATACAAATCCACCTTGGCGTTATTGAGCTCATTCATCATTATTATTACATAACATTATATATTATGTTATTAAAAATTGTAAAAAAAAATCCAATTACGAGGTTTTTACCACTTTAAAAAATTTGCTTTTAGCTTTACAAGCGTGCTCCATCGCTGTGGTGCCATTCCTGTTGTGAATTTGCAAGGAGAATATGTATTATAATCATTGAAATGCCAGTTTTCTTACTTATTTTAAAACTAGTCATTACTTTATAAAATAACAATTTTTGTTTACCAAATTATTCCAGGTTTCACTATCATAAAGTTTCATTTGTCACACCAATACGTAGAGACCTGCAAAATTCGCAGATTCATTTACCTCTAGGATAGACTCCACAGTCCTTTAAATACTCACGGAAATGACACCTGTCCATCGGCTACTGACGCGTGAGACGTCTCAACTAGGCTGTCAGTAATTCGGCACTTTCTTGGTTTAGTGTTTCCCATTGGCTCGCAGTTCCCCGGATAAAATGTGGGCCAATCGCAAAAGCGGTACGAAGGTATAGTTGTTTTGATGTGCTGGCCTATCGCGAAATGAATCCGCGAATTTTGCATGTCTCTACACGTTTGCTATGTCACCTTACGTTTACGAAAGTGACTGTGTACGGGTTTATGTGGCTGCACGCTGGTCCGCCATCGTGAATACTTGGACACCGTGGTTACACGTTTGCGTGCATTCGACTTCATTTGCATGCATCCACTAAATTCCTCCTACCAAATGCCGTGCACCGAGAGTTAAGATGTTTACGCGTCAAAAAATCACATTGAGCGGCAATAACAACAGTAAGCTGCGAGCGTGAATGTAGCCTATATTTCTGTTGCTCCAGACTCTACAAGTCTACACTATTGATAATGTTATCCTTAAATTTGCAAAGAACGCCAATTACAAATTTTTCCAGGGCTCTTTATAAAATTACCTTTACGTTCGTAAATTTACGGGTACAAAGTTTACTTTACCATAACAAGAGTACGTAATAATAATATTAGTATATTAGCGAAAACATTGAAAAAAGAGTTAAGCTCCTGTAAAAGCACCTGTATTTCTTCTACAAGTGTGTGTTTGTCTACCCTAAAAAACAGAACTCGGAAGCCGAAATACAGCTCAGTTTATACGAGGATAGCGTTATCTGATATTAAGTAGAACTCTTCGTTTATTAGGAGGTGAATTATCATTGGGAAGTCGGTAAATGTACATTTCTCATTTCTTTAAATTATAAAAAAAAAAAATCTGAAAGTTCACCAGAAATAAAAGAGTTTTTTTACAAGGTATGTTTTTTTTGCATTCTAGCCAAGTTGCAGGTTTTAAGAACGACAGCAAACTATCGCCGAAGATAATCCCCATCTCAATTTAAAACAAACTTTTTTTTTCATTTAAATCCTTTATTAATTTTTCTAATGGGGAGTATACCAATACGTATTGAAGTAGAGGACTGTCTGCGTCATACATTGCGATTTAAACGTTTAAGCAATTTGAATATCTTGCCATTACTTGACAATACTAGCTCCAAAAGAAATAAACTAATGTCCATATGTGTGCCTATAGATGTAACATAATTTCTCACTGGCCAATTAATGAAGAAAATGTTATGTTAGCTAAAAACATATTAAAACATTATTAAAATGTTATGTTAAAAATATGTTTTGCAATGTACAAAATACTAGTTATTTATTCGTTATTAATTATTAGTCATCTAAATTTGATAAATAAATTGGTGAATAAATTCATGTATGAATTTCTTAAGTGAGTATATTGAAGGCGAGTAATAATTTTACGGCGCACATTGACGATGTTCAAGAGAAATATGAAAAGGTCGCGTTCCATGACTGTAAAATGTTTAGTTTGTGACGTGTGGAAGAGGGTGTGTGTTTGTTGCGCTCTTTTAGAAGTGAAACTTCACAGACTGGTTGTAGTTCCACGTCAGCTCACCAACGGCGCTGCAGGCATCGCTGCCGTCTCAGCCATCTGTTTTTGTTTTCGGCTGTGGAGTTCCGTGGTTTTCTCGAAAGTTTTGTGACCAGCAAATGTGCAGTGAGCGGCAATCGAACCCAAGCCGTCAAATTGCCGCGTCGTTGGATTTTTCTCAGGATACTCCATATTCATTCCGGTATGAAATTGTAAAATAATGGGTTACTGATACATGTTCACGTCTAGACTATACTATAGATTCCTTGCACTGTGCACCATCCCTTTTAAATTATAATTAATGAATAATATATAGTTATAAATATATAATATAATAATAAATAATGCACTACAGCCATTCGTTGATATTTCAATTCTAACGAGCCCAACCAACCCCACCACGTCACAAACTAAACATTTTACAGTCACAAAACGCAACCTTTTATATTTCTCTTATATATCGGCAATTTTGGCCGCAAATTTCTTACTCATCTTCAAAATATTTAATTTTGAAGTTTATGCTACTTAATAAATTCAAAAATTAACTTATCACTAATTTATTAAACCAATTTATATTACTAATGATTAATAACGAAAATATAACTAGAATTTTGTGCAATGAAATTAACATTTGTTTATATTTTCGTTAATATAATGTTTTAATAATGTTTACCTTAAAAAAAAAGTTTGTAACATTTTTCAGCGAGCATAATTTTTCTTCATGAATTATAGGTAAAGTATAGTTAAAACTAGAGCAGAACTAATTTATAATGCGGAGTTTCGCAGCTAATTTGGAAAAGAGAAAAAGCGCACTGGTCGTTCAGTTATTTAGTTTCAGGTGAGGGAAGGTTCCATCGTGTATGTTTGAATGATTTATTGCCGCGGTGAGCCAAACTGAGCCAGCCTTGCGTTTCGGAAACTCGTATTGCAGTTCTAAATTCGTAACCGCTCGGGTACATGCTGGAAAGTGTTATTTCGGGAAGGTCTGTACACAAAAGTACACCAAGTCTTGGCTTTGGCTTCATGTTTATAAATAATTGCGTTCGCCCCCTAACAAACACGACCTACTGGCATCGATTGTGCAAGCCGCAAGCTATAGCAATGAAAGAATAAAAAAGTTTGGGGGGGGGGGGGATGGGGTAAACGAAAATGCGTGTATTCTGTCCGGGAGAAAATAATATGTCAATAGTAGAACATTGTTTGCATAGTTAAGTTGATTAATTTCTGCAGGATAATTACAATTAAGTTTTTGATGTTACCTAACTGCAACATAAATATAATATCTTATATACTGATCGAAACAATCTGGGGCCTTAGATTGCAAATTTATTTATTTTTTACCAAATTTTAAAAGCTAGGAAATTATTTTCTTTGAATTGTTTTAACTGTATAAATTACTTAGACTTAAAAGTTTATATCAATTAGTCTGTACCCGTACGTTTATGAAAAATACCTCAAATTTACGAAGATCCAGGATAATCGTAAACAGCAGTCTTCGTAATTTTAGGATAAACATTTTTCACCGTGCACAATATGCCCATTTCTGTGCAATTTCATTTTTTTCACAGTTTCTCAAGGGACAACATTCCTCGTCCCCTATAGTTGCAAACAATTTTTAAATAAAATTGGTCTCATAGGAGAAAGAGGGTCAATGATTTATTTTTTATAATTCATAATTGTTTAATATTTTTAATCGTCATATGAATTTATTAAGTCTGGTTTCAAAGTGTTTAAATTTAACACAAGGGAAAGAATGGTTGCAGTAAGCCAATACTTGAAAAATTAATTTTATTGATAGGCCACAAAGAGTTCAAGGTAGTTGTGTGGGTGATCAATAGTCTCCTACGCTACATTATGTAGATGTAGGAAACAAAATTAGGTCATAAGTATTTAGCTGGTAATAAAAAAAAGAAGCAGGCCAACAGTTCCTGAAACTTGTGGAACTGTAGAGAAGTATGGTTAAGTACGTCCAGTGTAGTTAGCATGGGCGCAAATCTGTAGGATTTCCAGGGGGGGCCCGTGAATTCTGTGGTTTAAGAATTTTGCGCTAGAGGTCAACCGAAACAAGTCTTCTCTGGATGATAAGCTCGTATGTTATACACTTTATTTTTACGTAAGTGATATTAACAATAAAGCAGAGCAACATATATTTTAGTAATTATTAATTAATGACTATAAGAAATGATCTCTCAAACATGTTTTAATAATTTGCTAACCTAAATACATAAAATATCCATGAAAACATCTATTAAAATAATATACGTGAATATAACGCTGTCCGTCCGTCTGTCTGTCCGTCTGCCACCAGGCTGTATCTCATGAACCGTGATAGTTAGACACAAATACTAAAAACATAGTAAAATAAATATTTAAGGAGGCTCCCATGCAACTAACGTGATTTTTTGGTTCGTTTTTGCTCGATATTGAAAACGGCAACAGGTAGACGCTTGAAATATTCACAGAATATTTAGTTATATATTCACTTTAAAATAAATGATTAAATTAAAATAAAACAAATATTTAAGGGGGCTCCCATACAACAAACGTGAAAACAGAATAAAATTTCACAAATGATGTATTTCTGTTGCCGCTATAACAAGAAATTCTAAAACAGAATAAAATAAATATTTAAGTGGGGCTCCCAATCCCATACAACAGACATGGTTTTTTTTTTTGCCGTTTTTATAGATAGTGATACGGAACCCTTCGTGCGCGAGTTCGACTCGCACTTTGTCGGTTTTTTTTTATGCCACATCACATAATTACTGCGATTCAAATGCTGTTCGTGAAATTCTTTGTTCACAGTTTTTGATGCGCCCTAAAAACCCAAAGCTCCAAAGCTAATACACGGATCAACATCAAATGAACGATCGAATCATATTAAAACCCTTAAAGACTCTTTTATTTAGTAAAGGCATCAACCAGGTAAAAAAGAAAAAAAACTTAATGACACAAATGAAAAATCTCTGAGATAGAACTATGAAATTTATCCTACAGCTAATTGAACCACATACATTTCTCGGCTTATTTTTAGTATAATCAGTATTTTGGCAGTGAATATTATTTAGTTAAAATATACCGCTTGATTAGTTATTAAAGAGACGCGTTTGCTTCCTTATTAACTTAAATACGGATGTGTAACGTTTAAATACTTCTTTCTCAATCTTACTTCTGTTTACTCGTGCAGTGTTGCAGTTATCAAATAACAAATGTTATAAAGTGATTATCGGCCATGAATTGTGAAAATTATCGTTTGATAATAAAAGGGGAGTGTTTTTAAATTCCATATTGACGAGGAAAAAAATTATTCCCTGTATATTCACATGTAACGTACAGAGCAGCTAGCTTTACAGAATGGAGATGAGCTAAAAAAAATTCCAGAAAATGGTATATAATTTTCAGTTCGTAAATAAACTAAATTCTGCTATAATTACTGTTAAATTATTAAGTTGTTTATTTAATGGAAACAAATAACATTACATAATCACTTAAATAAAATATATTACCTAAATAATAGTCACTACTTTTAAAACAATCAAGCTTACCAGGTGAGAATCAGATTCTGTTTTCCGTTTCTTCCGCGTCACGAAATTATCCATGTTGATGTTTGCCAAGAAAGCAGAAGACTGGCGCACACGAGAGCAAAACCACGTTAAAAACAGACTACCTAAACCTATAGGCGTTTCAGAGGACAGGGTAGTGTGGGTAACAATGGGGAGGAAATGCTAGCGGAACCCTACCCTAGCTTCGTCCTTTGGAATGAACGGTTTCTAGGAATTAAGAGTTTCAAAGTTCTCACTGGAAAACTCCATACCATGGCTTTCGCAGAAGGGGTAGCGGAAAATAACTACGGAACTCGAAGGTAGGAATGTAAAGCATGTCAAAGTGTCTGTCGTCGTTGTAAATAATAATCTGATATATATGTTGTGTACACCATTAACTTTAAAATCACTAAGTGGGCCCCCCCAAGGAGGGGCCCATTAATTCCAGGGGGGCCCGGGCCCCCCTGCCCCCCCCCCCCGGGATCTACGCCCATGGTAGTTAGTATAATCCTGTTACTGGTACTGAATTTTGGTTTGTGCTAACATGTACATCTATGACTAGAGGCACGATTATTACACGGATTTATTCACTTTGATGGTTGGATAACAGTACCCTTAATGCGCCCTAGGCCAGTTATGAACAAGTGACTACCCAATAATGATCAATGAGTAGGGCCATGCATATTTCGCGAAAAGATTCCGGGACAAGCTGAAAGTTTAAACACTCTAGCATCGTCTTTGTTTCGTGATTGGGTGAGTCAGGTACATGACGATTGTTAAATCACCAATCACAGTAATTCATTGCGGAAGCAAACACGTCCTGAGTGGCTCAGCCAACTACTGCAACTAATTCTCTCGCAGACCGCCGCCGATCACAAGGAAGAAACCGCTGGTGCGCGTATACCTTGTTGCAGTCTAATAGGCGTTCAGCTTTATTCGCGAAAAATGCCTGGTCCTATCAATGAGTAGATACCGGCACTATTCGCAATTTCAATGACCTACAGGATAGACTCCGCAATCCTCTATGCACTCGGGCGAATTACATCTGCTCATTGTCTACCGACTTCAGGCACTTTTTTACTGGGATGGGATGCTTGAGTTTCGGTACTTATTTTGTTGAATGTTTTTTCATTGGCCCAGAGTTCTTCAGATAAACCGTGGCCCAATCACTAAGTAGAAAAAAGGCAAACTTTTTTTGGATTCTAGCCTATCGTGAAATGAATCCGCGCATTTTATTTCGGTCTCTACCAATGAGCTCTCTAAAAAGAGGTTGATTGTACGTATATAGATAAATTGAATCCAATCTGGAGCGAAATTAATGCGCGAAATAATCGTGTCATGATGAAATAGAGGCCTGCGTTATTATTTGGCGATATGCTAAAATTCATAAAATTAGGAATTTGAATGGCACTGTCATTGATTGAAATGCGCTGGAAGACAATAAATCCCAACTAACACAGTTACAAGATTCATATTAGCCAATAAATTGCAGCCCAGGCGATAGGAGGTAAAGTGAGACAGTAGCCAATCAACAAAAGAAGCCGACTTGTTTACGTACGATTGTTTGGAGTTGAGCCTGGCACCAGGAAGTAACGTGAAATGTGTACTTGTCTACCTGTTCGGTTGGTGTCATTCTCTGCTGTTCAACTGGAGCTGTTTCCAGTTTCTATCCGGTGATTTCTTCCAGATCAGTTGTTGACATGTTCGATTTCGATACATTTACTTAGTGCAGTCTTGAGAAACCTGCGTTATGCACTCTTTAAGAAAAGCGGCGTAAAGAATACTCAAACGAAAATGACGCAGTGGAAAGTTTTTTTTTGTCTCAGCGGCAAAAAAGGTTCTGAATAGCCCATTCTCTGTGCTCGCCGTGCCCAGCGCACCAAGGAGATACTTATTCCGTAAAAGACCACCTACGTGAGGCGTAAAGAAGATTCAGGAATCGGGAACAGCTAGGCCCATCGAGTCGCGAACCTTTGGGGGGTTGTGGTATCGGGGTGGGAAAGGGGGATCACATAACATCGGACCACGGGGTCTTCGACCAACCGCGTTCTTGCGGCCAGCGAATCGAATCGCCAGAGTCCAAGTATCGGGCGACACGTTGAAAGGAATCTTCTCCTCGGGAGGGTAGTTGGTGGGGGGGGGGGGGTCCATGGCATGGCATTCCTAGAGGAGTGGCTGCTGCCCCGCGTGTCCACCAGGGCGATCAACCCGGAGGACTCCCGAAATCCTTTCCCAACTATGCACGCACGGCGTAATTAAATTCAGAACGTTTCCCCTTCCACTGCAGGGTTTCGTCGGTGGTCGATGGGTTGGATTCTGGGGGTCGGGGGGGTTGATTCTGGAACACGAAGGAACAGCCCGTGAGCGGTGAGCACAGAGTGATCTCTTCGCCAAAGCAGGAACCAGATTCGTGCTTTACGAGATCAGCCCACCTCCTCGGGACAGATTCCCCTCTCCCCCTGAACACCGAGAAACTGGTCAGCGTTGCCAACTATTGGGTCGGACGCAGGCAGGGATTCATGAACTGCGCGAGTTTCCGGGTGGACCGCAGCCTGGCCGCGAAGGGGAAAGGGGAAGGGGAAGTTCATTTTTGGGTTTCTCTGACCGTTCCCACAAGTGTCAGCTGAAGTGGGCACTCCACCGGCGGTCCCGATCGGAAAATTCTCCTTTCGGAAGATTCCGTGATACAGCTTCCGTGAACCCTGACGTGGAATGTCGTATCTTGAAGTTTTAGCACAGTGAAAGGTCCTTCAATCCGGCACTTTCGGGATCGTTCCCATTACAGATACTAGGCCATTGTGCCGGATCATCGAACGTCAGTATAATTTTTACAATACCGAATAAAAAGGAGTATACAGAAGAATTATATCTAAAACAAATTATAATAAGTGCTATATAGAAAAAAAATCATATGTTGGTCTTCTTGAAAAAAAAATCTCTACAGAAACGTGCCCCTGAAATGTGTAATGTAACCCTCTACAAAACAGGAAAAGGTATGTAGAAATAAAAACTGACAGTAAAGATGAACTCTAGAGCAGACTAAAAACGCCCGCAGCACGGTAATCAGACCTGGTTGCCAAGGTAAAGACCTGGATTCCACCTGAATCTGTTAGTACCGGATCACAAAATGTGCTGGACAATAAAAATGTTCGGTTGGTTCGTGGTGTAAGGTTTCCTGAATATATTCACGCCTTAGAGCCAGCGGGCGCCCTAGTCACTCAGGAGGCTGAATGCTGGGGTCTAAATAATAACACCAGAAATTCCATAAATAATTTAATAATTTTACAGTGTTGAGTTTTATGTCATAAAATAACTTGACTACTAGTTTCTAAAGAATTTTCTGGTATGAATTTGGTTGGAATTATTTTTTTTTTTAACATGTGTCACTTCGAATTAAGACTTTCTGTATTGCAGCATGTGTTTCCTCATTGGCTCCCATAGAAGTGTTAAATGAGCTTAATTTACCTTTCGGAGCTAATAAGAGAAAGAAGAAAGTTGCAAATCACGGAAAAAATTAACTGAAGCTTAGCAGGTAAGTTCTTTGACTGATCCTTGTAATGGGCAATATTGATTCAGATCATTTTTTGAGACATTGTGCAACGCTATTTTTCACAGTTTGACATAGAGGAAAACAGTGTTGGTGTGTATCCAGATTATTATTTTTTTAGTATCATCGTTTGGTTCCTCTATCTGCCGCAGTGTTGTCCAGAGTAGTTGTCTGTATTTACTGTTGTTTTTGCTGCAACTGCGTCATCGTTGTCAGCAAACTGTGCTCATCACTTCTGTGATATTGTTTTCACTTATTTATTTCACGGAATTCTTTCCGCTGTCTTTTCATATAACATTTTACATCGGCTGATTTTGACTTTTTTCCTGTGTGTTTGTGTATTCGTCTTTCTTTGACCGTTCTTCGGGTTTTCACTTTTAACACGCAGTGCAAACTAGCAATGGCGAATATCCCAAAATAATGGTTTGTACGAAGCATATTAGATAGTCTTAATTTCCCGCCATAAATCGCACTGCAAACTAGAGACATCTAACATTTGGCAGTATAATAGACCGCCAAGCTCTGACTCCGCTGTCCCTATGCACGAGTGATGGTAAACTTTCATTGGCTGCCAGTTGCATTAGACGTCAAATCCACTATTTACCGATTCCACATGGGGATTCGCAAGACCAGCGGCTAAACGATTACCATTGGCTCGAGGTCTTCCAGCGATGGTTCAGTCGCTAGAGACGTATAAAAGTACAGTTTTTTTTTTGACGTGACAACGTCTAATAAATCGATGAACGCCGGTTGCACGCACGCAAAAGTGTCCCGTTGCGCACATTGTTCCGTTACGCGGTGTCCCGTTACGCACATTGTTCCGTTACGCAGTGTCCCGTTACGCTCATTGTACGATTGCGCCGCATCTATCTCTCTTCCACTCGACTGTTTATAAAGTGAAGTGATAAGATAATGTAGTTTTAATTGCTTATTACAACAACAATTTCGGCATTTTAAAAATCTGATTACTAGTATAATTTCAAGTATTTATTCTTTTATTATTAAAATTAAAACGATTCAATTTTATTCATTAAGTATGCAATCATTTCATCAATGTTTTGTTATGACGTTGTCACGTTAAACTATCGTCCGTAAACCGACTTTACAGACAACCAATTTTTTAGGGAAGCCTGGTGTTGAAATATACACGTGCAAATGATAAGTTAGGTGCGTGTTGTTTTTTTTTTTCGCGAAAAAAAATTTATGCTAACGAATTGTTTCCTTGTGATTGGCGGCCCCATTTGGCCGGTCCATTCAGGATGCGTTTGCCTCCCCACTGGATGTCCGTGATTGGTGTGATGACGGTAGTTATGTTCCTGAAATTAATCCAACCACGAAAAAAAAAAAAAATGCTACAAAGTTTCAACACACAGCTAGGGACTAGAAAAATTCGCGAGTTCAATGACCTCTAGGATAAACTCCACGATCCTCTGTGTACTCGGACAAATTACACCTGCTCATTGGCTACTGACTTGTGAAACTTGTTATCTGTGGTGCTTTAGATTTGATACTTCTTTTGTTAAGGGTTTTCCATTGGCTTGGAGTCTTCCAGCCCAGTCACTGAAGCAGCATGAAGGTAAACGAGTTTGGATTCTAGCCTATCGCGATATGAATACGCGAATTTTTCCTGTCTCTACACACAGCTAATATGCAGGGACCGGAAAATTTCGCGGGTTCAATGACCTGTAGGATGAACTCCATAGTTCTACGTACACTCGGTCAAATGTCACCCACTCATTGGTTGCTGTCTTGTGAGACGTCCCAACGTAGTAGCCTGTGATTCGATACAGCTTTTGTTGGGTGTTTCTCATTGGCCCAGAGTCATTCAGGTGAGTTGTGAGCCAATAGCAGAGGCAGCACTGATGTATTTTAGCCTATCACGAAATTAATTCGCGAATTTTTCCGGTCTCCACTAATATGGATTTTTTTTTCTCTTGGAAACAGCATGGTCCTAATGATAGTGTCTCTGCACGTTATTTTCATGAGCGTTTCATATTGCTCAGCAAGCTCAATGTGGGGAACTCTTTTTCTCCCTCGCGAATACCGAGAAAAAGAGGGGGAGGGGGGTTGTACTGCCCGAAAAAAAAAAACTTACAGATACCCGCGCCGGGGTATGGATCGTGAAATTCGGTAAGATACGGCCGACTCCTTAAAAGTTGCCTGGCTGTTCGGCCGATCGAGCTCAACCTTCTCGGACCCTGCAGAGCAATCTCATCCCCCCCCCCCCCTCGCCCCACCCCACCCCCTTTCCCCAGTTCTCTTTGCCTTCTTCACATCCCGTCCGCGTCTTGAAAGCAGAGGTCATAACTCTTAACAAATGTTCTCCAGGTCAGGTGGAGGGATCGGTTGCGTCTCGGAACCCCCTCCCCCCTTTGCCCTCTCCGATACGTCGTGCTCATGCCGGCAGCCCCATTTCCTAATGAAGGCCTCATTATGAATTTATGAAATGATAGAAGAGTGATGCGGCCAGGCCCGGCCGTGCGTTGTCTTTATTATTGCGGTGGAGGGGGAAAGGTTCTTTCGCGCGCGTATTTCACCAGGTGACAGCTATACGGCGGAGGCTATCTCCCCCCCCCCTTCAGCATCCCCCTCCAAGGGCACCTGGGGGAGAAGCCAAACCAGGCGCCACCTCTCATACAGCACTTCGCGAATTCGAGATGTGCTGAGAATCGCGGATTTACAGCCCGATAAAAAGAAATTTTTGACGGCTTACAGACCCTTCGCGGGTTTTTCGTTCGGGTAATAGAGGGCGCGTGAGCATGAAATTTCAAGCGTCAATCCGCGGTAAAAAGCGCCCGTATGAACATTTCCCCCTGCCCTAAAACACCTCGTTAATCACAGTTCTCCGAGAGATTTGCAACGCGCGTTATATGATAGCTCTGGCCGGCACCGAGGGGAAATAAGAAGAGATAAGGATAACAGAATTTACACCAAAAAAAAAAAATCTGTTCTATTGCTTTGGAATCCAGTTGCCAAGATATAGTTTGTAGTACACAACATACGATATTGCCATGCTATGCGAATACTGAGTATTTCTTTTGAAAATCGGCGCATAATTTTATAATTAATTGAAGTTTCATTCTTGCATAATTCTTTTTTTTAAATAAACAAATTAAAAAGATAAGGGAATATTCAATAATTTTGACTTTATTTGGTTCCATTTGCCTGTTAATGTGCCAAGGTAATCCTGGAAAGCTATTAAGGGAACGGTTTACAAATAACTTTATTACTGTTTGTTCGCCTGTGCTGTGACATATTTTCTGACTAATTACTTCCACAGAATTTTATGTAGGATCTATACATTTATACTTTTGACATAGGCTAATTTTGGCTTGTGTGTGTGGGAAATAAATAAAATTATTATTGACGTGACGTCTAATAAATCGATGAACGCCGGCTGCACGCACAAAAAAGTGTCCCGTTACGCACATTGTCCCGTTACGCTCATTGCACGCTTGCGCCGCATCTACTCGATTGGAACAACCATCGATTTGACTTTTTCGAGGCACATTAAACTTGAAACACTCCCATTCGTTTCCTTCTTTTCCTATCATCGTCCTATCCTTAACAGAATAACACATATTGGAAGAAGTTAAATAGCAAACATGTATCTCCATCTTTGTATCCATACAAAATAGTGATAATTCAATAAAAATGATTTAATTTTATTCATAAAAGTATGCAATCATTTCATCAGTGTTTTGGTATGACTGTCACGTTAAACTATCGTCCGTAAACCGACTTTGCAGACAACTATTTTTTTATTTTTTTTTTTTTAATGCGATTTGGCGCGGGCATGTGGGACATGTTTCGGGGACTGGCGGGGGTTCAGTGAACGCTAGGTTTCTCCCGCTACGCCACGCTCGCACGCTCGCACGCTCCGGAGAAGAGCCCAGGATTGCAGCGCGCGACAGACGGGCTGCCAGGACTGTGAAGCCGCTCTTCACGCGCGTGTTTTGCGACGGTGGCTCGCGATCTGATCTGGTACAGACACGGGGCGCAGAGGTCAAAAATTGCGATTTGAAAACCCGTTCAACACACCCGAGCGGTGATCTGTTCACGCAAAGCATTTTGAGGATACGCCGAAGGCTGGTGAGCAGAGACCTGTAAAATTCGCGGATTCATTTCGCGATAGGATAAGAGTCCAAATACGTTTGACATTGTTTTGCTTCAGTGATTGGGCCACAGTTTATCTGAAGGACTTCTTCTTTTAACAGAAGAATTAGCGAATAATCACGATCATTCCAGTCAACAGGTGTTACGAGTCGGTAACCAATCAAACCGATGAAATTTGCGCGAGTGCGTAGAGGATCATGGAGTCTATCCTTTAGGGATTTGAAACCGCGAATTTTACAGGTCTCTACTGGTAATTCCGTTTCCGGATTTCGTTTTTTCGAACTGTATTTCTAGAAGAGTAAAAATAGGCACGAAACTCCTGGTAGAGATACTTGAGAGCACTCGGGGGACTCAGCCATTTAACTGTTGTGTTTACACCTGAGAGATCATAGTTGCTCTATGCGCGCCGATGATACATCGTGCCAGTACACAGCCTGCACCGTGCTAGAATCACCATCATCCCTCCTCACTAAATATATATGCACTTCTGACGAGGCTCTTTAATTTCTGAATTTAAGTCCGGATGCCCGGTTTAAATTTGTAAGCTTTTTATTTTGCAATTTATTTTCACAGTACTATTAAGAAGTTATTATATTTTTTGGTTGAATAAATAATAAATGTTTATTTTTTTTATAAGTTAGCGTTTGGTTATATTTCTATTTTGGTTTAAAAAAAAAAAAAAATACTTTCCAGAAACTTCCTGTTAAGAGCATAAGAAATTTTTGATCCTGCATATCCTGTGGTATATGTGGCGGAACGAAGAAGAAATCGAGCAAATGTAAGCTCACGCAAGTTCCTTCATCAAATCATTAATTCATTTGTTCGTTCGTTCGTTCGTTCGTTCATGCCACCGAAATGTGTAAAAGTGATGGCTACAAACACGTCACGGTTTTATAGCCTTGCGTCGGAAAGCTGTGCCTTTCCTCAGCCCAACGGCACAAGGAAACAGTCAGTTGTCCGCATCCCTTAGTGAATGAATGGGTTTTTTTTAGGGGGGGGGGGGAGAGAGAACAGGAAACTCTCGTGTCTCAAAGGGGGTGACGCACGAAGATGTAGATTTCTTCCTGTAGAACAGAAGTAACGCCCAACATTGCTCTTTTTTTTTAAAGATAAATTTTTTTTTGTAAATGCAACATAAATATGAACGTATTTGTACTTGTACATTAAAACAACTGTATCACTATAAAATAGTGTTTGCAGTTATGCTGGGTTTCGGATTCTTACCCGGGCACGTTAAAATTGTTAAAAATTGTTAAAAAATTATGCTTGAATGAAACATTAATTAAAATATATTAAAATGTGCCAATTTTTCAAAAAAGTATATTCTGGAAAAACGTATTTCATATAGCCTATGCAAAAAAAAACCAATTGCCATGTTTTGTACAACATTACGATATCTTTCTTGTAGTATTAAAAACTTTTTTGGCAACTGGTTTCCAAATAAATCTTGTAAAAGTACAGAACTTATTTTCTGTGTAATAATAAATAAAAACCTTAAATAATATTTTAATATTTTTTATTAAGGTCTTAAAAAATCTAACAAGAGTTATTGTGGAAAAAAATAAGAATACATTACAAACACTTAATATATTTCAAATTTTTCTGTGATAATTTTAAGGCTTCTTACAATTGTGTGATAAAAACGTATTCTACGTGCATGCAAACAAAGACGGCTAAAACAGTTGTGGCTTTCAAAAGAAACGAAAGGCCACTCTTCTAACTCTCGCCCTGAGATCCAAGTTAAAGGCCAAGTCTATGAAATATTTAAATAACTTTAGTGTAACTTTGCTCCCCAATAAGCGAAATATTCGGGCCGCATAAATGTGTCGGGCCCGAAACAAACTGTAAAATATTAGCAGAGGTGAATACAAGAGAAAAGAAAATAAAGAAAGGTAGGCCTACACCTTAAGATTTGGTTTGCAGTAAGCATTGATAAATATACAGCGCACACAATTTATTAAACGTGGCAGTCGCCTAAATCTCTGTAAATTTACCATCTATGAAATAATTCTTAAATTTTATGTTTCCTAAAGTAGTTAGAAAACTACATAAATATATGCATTACGAACTATAAATATTAAGGGGTAACAGATCAACGATCATATAAAAAACGATAGCTAAGTTCTAAAGTTCTCTACTTTTGACAAAACTCTTATTTCAGTTCACATCGAAGCGCCCCGTGAGAAAAGGGGGGGGGGGGGGACCCTTAATAAATTCATGAATATTGCTATGCCTACAGATGATGTAAAGGTGGGTAAAGATTCCCTAACAGTGGTTGGCCGATAAGTTTGGTGCGTAGTTGCAACTGCGCGCTACCCAACACCACAGTGGTCCCGTTCAAAAGGGGCAACGCTTTTACTATGTTCAGTAACTGCGGCGCACGAAACTTTCGGTTTCCCGACAGTTCTTTTTTGACGTGACAACGTCTAGTAAATCGATGAACGCCGGCTGCACGCACGAAAAAGTTTCCCGTTACGCACATTGTTCCGTTACGCTGTGTCCCGTTACGCTCATTGTACGCTTGCGGCGCATCTAATTCTCTTTCACTCGACTGTTTATAAAGTGAAGTGCAAAGTTAAAGTGGTTTTCATTGCTTATTACAACAATAATTTCGACAATAAAGGTTAATTATTCTTGCATTTTAAAAATATGATTACTAGTAAAATTTCATGTATTTAGGTATTCTTTTATTATTAAAATAAAAATTATTCAATTTTATTCATAAAAGTATGCAATCATTCCATCAATGTTTTGTTATGACGTCACGTTAAACTATCGTCCGTAAACCGACTTTACAGACAACCGATTTTTTTTTTCTCGCAAGATTCTTTAAGCGGGCCGTAAGAAGTGTCGTGGACCGGATGTGGCCAGTTGGCGATCTCTGCCCTGGAGTATTCCGTCCATCCGAGGCGACATGAAAAGGTTTTGGCGGAGAGACCGGATGTTAAAAAAAAAAATGTGTGGTGGTGGGGCTGAAGAGGGACATTTTCTGAATCTGGAAGGTGGGGGAGGTTCAAAGGTGGTGGTTGCGTCGTCGACAATAATTGAAGCCTTTCAACCCTCCTTGGTGGTGACGGCAGCTGTTGTTTTGTGTGGGTTGGTGAAGATGGGTAATTTTGAGTGAGGCGGTTCTTGGGGGTGGGAGGGTGGGATGTGAAGAGGATAGGCAAAACACGTCGACTGGTAGTAAACCCGCTCGCGAGGAATCGACTATCCTTCTGGTTTTACCAGCGCGGACGTCTTCGGCTCAAGAGAAGCTCTATCTCTCTCTCTGTCTGTCTTTCTTTCTCTTACATCGTACCCTCTTATTCCTCGCTCGCGCCCGGAAACGAACCGCAGTGTTAGTGCCTTACACCCCTTCCCTTCACCGACACCTCTTTCCGTCTTCCACCCCCCCCCCCCACCCACCAACCCCCCCCCCCCCCGTCTTTTTCCCCTTTTTATCCTTAGCGACGGCCGACAAAGAAGTTTCCTCTGTGCTGCGTGTGGTCCTCCTAGTCGTAGTGTAAGTACTCTTGGCTCTTCTCCCCACCTTCCCTCCTCCGCCCATTGGTTCGGTTGGTGTTTGTATAAGTAAAGCTAGACCGTTGAATGCTGAGGCTTGCGTGCGGTGCGTCGCAAGAATTCCCCCCCCCCCCCCCCCGCCCCCGCCCTCAACACCTAAACTCTTGAATGCAGTTTCTGTTGGCTCGCCTCCTTGCCCCAAGATTATTTAAAGACCCGAACTCCTGTCTGCCATGTTTGATTTTAAAATTTTTCGAGGTAAAGCGTATTCACAATCCGACTGAAATCACGCAACACACACACAAAAATAAATATGTCTGTACTTTTACGAAAGATTCCTTCGGAAAGCAGTTGCGAAAAAATAGTTTGTAACACTACAATAAATGTACTGACCTAAATTTGTAAATTAAATGGATATAGTTATTTTTGCATACATGCAATACGTTTGTATTTTTAAAAATATTTTAAATGATGTTTCATTCAAGTATAATCTTTTTGTTAAACAATGGAAAAGATAATCGAATATTAAAAAAATAGATTTGAACTATGCTATGCTATTTTATTATGCTATTGTGTACGTAGATAATACTGGAAAGCTATTCAGGTTGCGAACATTTGTAGTAACACTGTTTTTCGTGTATATTTACCAATTTACAGATATCTGTAATTTTATATGAATATTTCTATTTCATTATGTATGTGTGTGTATATATACACATACACACACACCTATACATACACACACGGTGTACGGGCACCATGCCAGAAATTTTGGACATGATATAAACGTCTATATCGTCTCCTTAACGACTTATTGACAGTTATCTTCGGAGACACCGAACGTGGTAGAAGTTCCTCAGCATATTTCAGTCAGATTGCTAGCATGCCCTCTGGGTTCGCGTCGCGGGTGGTTGGGTGAAGGATGAGGGCAGCGTCAGCCAATCAAAACTTTTCGCACCCGTTCCTTTCCGTTCAGCCTGACTTACGAACCACGCGTGGTTGCGTGGTGGTTCGCATGTCTGCGTGTAGAGCTTGTCTAATCACTAGAGACCGGAAAAATTCGAGGGTTCAATGACCTCCAGGATAGACTCCAATATCCTCTACACACTCGGGCAAATGCCAACTGTTCATTGGCTGCTGAATTGTGAGTCGTCTCGACTGGGTGGCCTGTGATTTGACACTTCTATGAGTGAGGGTCTCTAATTGGCCCTCAGTCCTCCAGATTAACAGTGAACCAATGACAGAAGCAAAATTTAGGTATAATTGTTTGAATTTTAGCATAACACGAAATAAACCCGCGAATTTTTCAGGTCTCTGCTAATCACGGTAGAGTTTAAAAAAATTTCAAATTAAAAAAAAAAGTAGTTATAGTATTGTAGAGAGTATGCCGGTATGTATAGTAAGTTAATTTTGTCTTTATTTATCACAGAATTTTTTCTTCTTTAGATTTTTCTTTTCCTCTTTTTTTATAATTAGGTTATGTTTGTATAAAACGGTTAGATAAAAAAAATTGTCTTTTTCCGTGAAAGTAAACCTCTTTAGAATTTGTTCGAGTGTTGCAGAGTAGTTTATGGGACAAATAATTCCAGTTCACTGGCTAATGACTCGTGAGTCACCTCACCTGGTTTGCCCGTGATACGGCACTTATTTGGTCGAGGGTTTCTCATTGGCCAAAGACTCGTCTAGATGAACAGTGAGCCAATAGCAAAAGCCAACAATTTTTTTTTGTCAAAAATCATCCGTTGGAACTGAAGAGCCTGGAAATTGAAATAGTCCTGTGTGGACATGCGCCATGGGTGTCGCAACCGGGGGGGACGGGGGGGGGGGGGGACTCGTCCCCCCCAATATTAAAAGTCTTCAATTTCGTCCCCTCCAATAAAATATTTAGTTTTGTAGTTATATTAAAAATATAATTTCTGTGATATAACCTATATATTGCGCATGGTGCATTTAGTCCAATCGTGGTAATGTGAGCACTTTTTAATTCGATCTTCATGTAAAATCAAAATCAGGTCCGATACCGAATACAGATATGTTTACTGTTTTTTACAAATTTGTTCTCTGAAAATATTTTTTAGAAAAATAAATTATAAATTGCAACCAACTATAATTAGATTATTTAGGAAAGAAAAAATGCCTAAAAACCACCTTTTTGCACCTTCAACCCTAAATTTTGTTTTTTTCCAGGGGATGGATATTCCTCAACAACTAAAACAATTGAAGTCCCCCCCCCCCCCAAAAAAAAAATATATATATATATCCTTGCGACGCCCATGCATGCGCTGCTGTCGACTCGCTGTGAAAGGGTTCGAGCGACTGCGGAAAAGAGCTGGGAGGTCGTCTCCGGAGGTGGGGCACACATCCTTTCGTCACCTCGCGACGTCGAGAGGAGGAATCCGGGAAGGTTAGGAGCGAGAGGAACATCGGGAGAAAAGGGAAGAAAGAGTGTGTGGAGGATGAGGTGTCGCTAAGTGGCTAAAGATGCGGTGTTGGCTGGGCGCCCTCCGCGGTGGCATGGCGTCGCGACGCTGCTGTTGACGGGTCTCAAAGTCCCCCCTGCCCCCCCCCCCCAATTCCTCTTGTCAACGATCATGAGACGGGAGACGGCGGAAGCCCCGAGCACACGTCGTCTGTGTCCTGCGATAGCTTGCGCGCAACGTGCATGTCGAATCCTTCGAATACTAATAGTTTTAAAGTATTTGATAATTTGTCTGGCCCATCCCTAGTATTCATAAAAGAGAGAGTTGGTTTGTCTGTCTGTCTGTGTGTGTGTGTCTGCGTAGCGTGGATACGGCGAAATCTGAGCCCGAGAAATTTTGACACTTGGATTCTCTTTGGTTGCGCGGGCTCCGTTCGCACTTCGTCGAAGAGTTTTAATTCCAAAATTCGTTCAAGTTCTTTTTTTTTTTACATCTTATTTTTTTTTTAAATTCGAATTATTTTTTTTTTTTTTCCCATAATCTCCATGACAACGTCTGTTGCGTTTGTTGATGCACTCGGTCACTTTCGGATCATAATCCACTGTCACTGTAATCGTGGGCGTAGATCTCGTGGCGGGGAGGGGGCAGGGGGCGTCTGAAAACACGCCCCCCCCCCTCACGCAACTGGAATTAATAAAACCTCTCACTTGGGGGGGGGGGGGGCGATTGCGCTTGCAAAAGCTTGACTGTGTAATGGATCAAAAATATTGTTTTCTGTTTATTGTTTGCATACAGGCGAAAAAATATGGGCAGTGTATAACACATAAGCACCATATCCAGAGCTGACTTCTGTCGGTTAACACCCACGCATACTAAACTCTCCCGCTGCGAATATCGGCGGGCCCCCCCCCCCCCCCACACACCCTTGCTATTCTTACAGAGTTGCGCCCCTAACTGTAATCCACACTATCTTCGTCGTCTTACTGACACACGGTATCTATCGGTTAAATAAATGCGAATTTGAAGGCCCTTGAAAACTTCTGAATCCAATATAGCGTTTTCTGTTTGTATTTCTTCCGGTTATCTTAATTGTTATCTTTGAAAGATTTGTGCAATGGGAGTGCATGACTTGATGTAAGCTTTTGTACATACGCCATTGCTTATATCTTATTGCTCCATATCTTAGTTGTAACTTTTTTTTTTGTTTCGTAGGATAATTTTCAAAAATCTTTTTTTTTGTTTGTTTTTTCGTTTGAGGCACTGCAGTGGCGTACTCACCAGGAGGTAGCCGTGCATGATGTTCCCGTGTAGACCGCCTCAGCAAAGCATTAGATCCACGAGAATACAGTTTGCTTGCATACCCTGCTGCACTGTCGTCTGGATTGAGCATCTGGGTCTGAGGTTTGGCTCGTGCGAGGTAGAGTTGGATGAGGAGGGGGAGTGAGGGGGGAAAGTGTCGGAGGGAGACCGGTACTTGACCTACCACACAACCCGCCCCTCCCCCCTTCTCTTCTTTCCACGACGACACCCCTTCGAGTAGTGGGCGGGTCGCGGGGTCTCAGAGGCGAGCGGCCAAATTACGCCCCTCGGAGCCGGCGCGACGACAATGCGGCAGATGCTGCCACGCGCGGCCGCCGCCGGGCAACTGGGCGGATAGCGCTTCCTTCGCCATCCCCCCGCTGTTGGAAGTCCTCGCAGAGTTACAGGCCGATTTTGCAATTTTACCGCGAAACCTTAAGGGGCTTATCCCGCCCCATGTCAATATTTAATTTTTGACGTGACGTCTAATAAATAGATGAACGCCGGCTGCACGCACGAAAAAGTGTCCCGAAACGCACATTGTCCCGTCACGATGTGTCCCGTTACGCTCATTGTACGCTTGCGCCGCATCTATCTCTCTTCCACTCGATTGGAACAACCATCGATTTGACTTTTTCGAGGCACATTAAACTTGAAACACTCCCATTCGTTTCCTACTTTTCCTATCATCGTCCTATCCTTAACAGAATAACACAGATTGGAAGAAGTTAAATAGCAAACATGTATAAAAGTTATAGTTAAGATAATCTCTTCGTTAAAGTAATAAACATATTTGAATTAATGAGTGCAAATAAAAGTAAATTTATCAATTAAATTGTAGATTTCATTTCACTCCTTTGTATCCATACAAAATAGTGATAATTAAATAAAATATTTTATTAATAAAAGTATACAATCATTTCACCAATGTTTTGTTATGACGTTGTCACGTTAAACTATCGTCCGTAAACCGACTTTATAGACAACCAAATTTTTTTTACGTTTAACACGGTTACGTTTGTAGACCTCTTTAATGGCCGAACTTCAATAAAATTGAAAAAAAATGTGTAGGGCATATTTTTTTGCATAATTAAACTTTAAATATTTTTATGCAGAATGGACAAGGAGAACCAAATGGAGTTTTAAAAAAAACTGGAAAAATTTATGTTTCATAGGCAATGCTGGTGGCTACTTCGTCGTGTGTTTCAAACTTATTTCAGAAAAAAAAACTGAAAATAGAATTCACCTTTTGAAATAATACAAATTCTGAGAATTTTTAAAGGCAAGTTAAAATTAAATATATTTTCCCCTTAAAAAAAATTAAACCATAACACATAGTAGCCAGTAAAATTGTATTCAAACCTAAAAATCTCTAATTTTATATTACATTTCATTCTCTATTCATATACGAAAACGTTAAAAATTCAGCTTCGTACATTTAACTCTCCATAAAGTAGCTATACGGTATATAGTAGCGTTCTGAAAACTGAAGATAATTTGTATTAAGCAAGGTTTCTAATCCCTCCCATTTACCATGGCGGTATTCACCAACTGAGAGGGTGTCTATTATAAAGTTGCGGCACTCTTGGTTAGTAATTGGATAGGGAAAAAAAAACGTAGTTATATAGAAATATAGCTTGAAAGTAACTAGTTAGGAAAAGTCGTAAAAATGCCCTCAGGAAGTGAGTATTGTTAAGGGGCCCGCCTAGTCAGGTTTTATTTGTGTCGGTGAGACGCAATTAGAAGGTCGACGCTCACTTTGCTTCTGCAAGGGTATCGCCCCTAAGCGCAAGGCTCTGAACTGGCACGCAGTCTCTTCTCGTCGCGCATAGGACAGCTACGAGATCAGAACGGCAACCATTACATTACATATATGGCGGTGAAATGAAGATGCAGGAGTAATGCTAGGGCCTTGCGTGCTTTCAAGAATCTGTGCCAAATGTAAATGCATTAAAAAAAAAAAAAAAAACATTCGTTTCAGCCATTTTCACTCTTCTAAAAATATAGTTCATAAACGAATTACGGAAACAGCTATACTAATCCGCCCTTTAGGGTAAATGCTTTTCGTAGGCAGACAACACTCGGATATCTTGAGAAATTTTTAAAAACACTTCTTTTTTCCTATATCTCTACATACTGTATGTGTCCAGTTGTACCGGGCAATTATGGATATATTATATATATATAACACCAGCACGGAATAAGCGTTAAAACTTCATAATTATTGCTACGTGTGTTGGCAAAAAGAAAAAAAGGATGGCAATTGTGGGACGAAACCCTCCCTCCCTAAATTTCTGACGATGAAAGCCCGACAAATGTTGCTGTTTGGAATCGCATCCGGAAGTGGCATTAGCGAAGAGGTGGTGGTGGGGGGGGGGGAGACGCTGATCATTTGCCAGCCTTATCGTTGGTCCGGGTGAAAGAGTGGTGGAGGGGGAAGGTATAGCCCAGCTGCTAAAGCCCTTCTGCCCTTCTCCCCGAGTGGGGACGAGGTTCACTCATTATCGCGGGGCTGGGGGGACCCCCGACAATGCTTCGGACGTACGCCGCGCCGAGGAACCCACCCCCCCTCCCCCCGCTCCACCCTGCCCCGAAATCCGTCCGACGGCAGGACATCCGATGACCACTCAATTCACGACGCGCACTCATCCTGGAAGCTCGGGCTTCTCCCACGCTCCGTGGATTGTCGCCGTAATTGAATCCCGAATAGCGTTGTGTCTGTGGAGGAGGGGGGGGGGAGAGGGAAGGCCGCAGCTGGACCTGGTCTGAAGATGGATGCCTTTTATTTTGAAGTGCCCCCACGAGAAGGTGGGTGGAGGGGGGAATAACGACAAGGGGGGGGGGTTGATGGGGCGTGGGAGGAGGGGAAGGGGGGTTTGGGTTTCAGCCACCACCGCGGCTCGCAAGAATCGTCGCGTGTGGAATTGTGTGTGTTGAGAGGGATGGGTTTGGAATCCCTGCTACAGAGGTTTCGGGCACGGGCCAAAACCTCTTTTCAGACGAGAATTAAAGGGGTGGAGAAGTGGAAATGGAGGGGGGGGGGGGGGGAGGGGTTCGTCAGTCAGTCCTGCTGCCGGATGGACACTGTCCGGGTCTCTTTCGCGGCAACAAGGACCTAACTGCCGCAGCCACGAGGAAACTTGATCGTAAAGTTTGTGTAGTGAGACTTGTCTGCTATTTGACTGTACTTTTTCAAAAGTTTCGTTCTTACTATGTAACCATCATCAGACGTGGTTAAGTACCATTTCCGTAATGTTTTGGGCTCTAAATACGGCGATGGAGAGGTAAAAACGTGACAACTACGTCAAAGTATGCCTCCTCCTAACAATTCCTTAACTCCATGCTTAAGTCGAAGCTAGTTTCTCTTTGTGTAAACGAACTTTCAATAATATTCACACGATACACACGTCTGTTAGTTGAATTTTTCCGTTCGGTGAATATTTTACGAAGGCCGTCTAAGTACATATTTCATCACTGCATGTGAGAGCTGAGGTTTGTTTGGGAGATATAACGGTACTGCATATTCCGTCTGAACCACGAAAGTACCGTATAAACAGACTAGTAAATCAGCCCTTTCCCGTGTACATGATACGTTTTGTTTTCATTCGTTTGACTCCCTCCCATGCAGGTAAGAAATTAGGGAGGTTTTGAGCGTAATTTTTGCCTTGTGAATAATTTAAGTCAAATAGAGAACAACCCTGCGTAGAAACTATAGGGATTCAGACTTTCGAGTTGTGTGTTCAGTTGTAAGCCCGTAGAAGGCAGACGAATGTGTTTGCTGTGAACTTGGGGTTAGTATCCTAAATTATTTTGCTACCATTATTTCTTCCTTATACATGATTTTTCAATAAATTCATATAAAATAATATTTAAGTGTCTTGAAAATATTTTTTTTCTACTAAGTAAGTCTCTATTTAATAGTTTTTATTAACTTAAAGGCAATTATTTTATCAGTCCTAGCATGTACAGAAAACATGAATTCATGTGATATACAGTTTTGTATTAACCGTTAGTATTAGACTTCGTCATAAAATTGGTTATTTTGAGCATATCAGTTATAAATAATTAAAAATTATGTTTGCCAAAGCCCATCTAACCCTCAGTTTTTTCAGGTTTGTGTAAAAACCTAATATAAGTGAAGAGACTGGGAAAAAAATCGCTATTTCGACTACCATCAGGATGGACTAAACAGTTCTGTGTATGCTCGGGAAAATAACGCCAGTTAATTGGCTGCTTATTTGTGGTTACCTGTGGTTCGATATTTCTTCGGTCTAGGGATTCTCATTGGCCCAAAGTCTTCTAGATGAACACTTAGTCAACAGCAAAAACACTTATAGGTAAATGCAGAGGCAATTTGAATCCGGCCTGGAGTTAAGTGACTCCACGAAACAGTCGTGGCTGTATTCATACACAGAAAAAAAAGTGTACTTTTACAGACTATTCGTTTGCCTAGAAATAGTTAGCAACTTTGTACATCACATGGCTATGATTATTTTTTCATAAATGAAATACCTTTTCAAAAAAAAATACTTTTTCAAAATAATAATACTGAGTACTTCTTACGAAAACTGGCGCAACATTTTATATTTTAATTAATGGTTTAATTGATTTTTTTTTCAAACCGTGGTAAAGATAATCGAATATTCATAAATTGGACTTTATTTGGTTTATTATTATGCTTATTAATGTGCGCGGTTATTACTGGAAAGCTAGTCCGAAAACGGGTTACAACTAACATTAAACTATTGGAGGTAGGTACTGGGACAACACAAAGAATTAATGTGTATTAGCCTACTGCGAACCCTATTTTGTAGTTGCTAATTGTTGTTTTCACGTACCTAAGTGTAGAAATTCACAAATATCTGTAATACAACAAAATAAAAATTACAGCGTGTTTCCACGTTAGGGTTTTCGGGGGAACGTACTTACACGTGTTCGACACGATGTTGTGCCGTTGCTGGATGGACAGAAGTAGAGAGAGAGAGTGTGTGTGTGTCCACTCGCACGGTTGCGGAGGATAGACGATTGACCGCCGCCTTTTGTTGTGTGTGAGAAGGGGGGGGGGGGGGAAGGAAAGGACGACTTTTGTCGCGGTCGCAGGCAGGCAGGCAGCTGTGAACTCACAGCTTGCTCTCTCTCCTCCGCCCCCTGAACACACCTCTTCTTAGCGATTGTCCACCCCCGCGCCGATGGGGGGCAGCTGTGTCCAGTTCATTTACCCCCCCCCCCCCTCTCCACCCCCCCCCCCACCTCTTCCGCGTGCGAGGCGTCAAGTGGCCCCGGCGCGCGTGATCGCTAGTCGTGAGGACAATTATACAAGTCCAATACCTCCCCCCCCCCCCAGCAGTCGAAGGAAACTATTAACCCCTCCCCGCCCCTACCCACAGCCCACACAACACCTTTCCCTTTATTTTCCTTGTCCCGACCGCACGCCGCTTAAATGGCCTTTATGCCCCTGGAGGGCGCATCTGCGACCGGAACAACTTTTGGCGAGCGCTGACCCGTTGGGTCGTCCCCCGAGACACCTGCCCCGCCGACCAGCCGGACGGAGCTCGCGGCGGGAAGGTCTTCCAACCGGCATCCCGTGGTCCGGCACGTCCTGTGTTCCGGAACCAAGCCGCGACGCTTCGCGCTACGGGTGGGATTTGTGGCAGCCAGGTCGCATTATTGCGCGCTGCCTGCGGTTTTATCGTTGCTGTCGGTTTGATCGTTACTTTAGGTTTTGTTGTTACTATCGGTTTTATCGTTACTTTAAGTTTTGTCGTTACTGTCGATTTTATTGTTACCATCGGTTTTATCGTTACTGCCGGTTTTATCCTTGCTAACGGTTTTATCGTTACTGTCGGTTCTATCGTTACTATCGGTTTTTTCGTTACTTTTGGTTTTATCGTTACTGTCGGTTTTATCGTTACTATCGGTTTTATCGTTACTGTCGGTTTTATCCTTGCTAACGGTTTTATCGTTACTGTCGGTTCTATCGTTACTGTCGGTTTTATCCTTGCTAACGGTTTTATCGTTACTGTCGGTTTTATCGTTATTGTCGGTTTTATCCTTGCTAACGGTTTTATCGTTACTGTCGGTTCTATCGTTACTATCGGTTTTTTCGTTACTTTTGGTTTTATCGTTACTGTCGGTTTTATCGTTACTATCGGTTTTATCGTTACTGTCGGTTTTTTCGTTACTATCGGTTTTTTCGTTACTTTTGGTTTTATCGTTACTGTCGGTTTTACCGTTACTTTAGGTTTTATCGTTACTGTCGGTTTTATTGTTGCTATCTGTTTTATCGGTACTGTCGGTTATATCGTTATTGTCCGTTACTGACGTTTTTCATTTCGGCACAGCGTTTCCTATGCTACAGCGGGTTAAATTTTTTTCCTTCCACGTTTCACGTTTTTAACCTTCGGTATTTCGTTCTCTGAATGGTTCTTGCAATACGGAAGGTGGATCAAGGTGTAATTTTGGACACACGCAATCCATTGCTGATTACAATGTTATGTAATATGAAACCTCAAGAACGGACTTGAAAGATAAATATTCAAACACACAGAAAACAAGGCAAAATCGGGTGATGTCGAAAATTTAAAAGTACAACACAACAAATTTCGTGGAAGGAATCAGTCAAGAAATTATTAAAGCACAGACGTACACAGTGAGCTAACAACGACGAGAAATTAGCAAAATTAACTGTAAATAAAGACAAAACAGACCTGACAACACAATGACAAACAGAATAACCCAACGAGATTACTAAACAGATATTCTGGGCACCACAACGTCTACAACACAGACGAACACAGTTGGGACGTTTCGTGAACTGAGATCTTTTTCAGTCCTCAGGCACAAATTTGATATTTCCATTAAAACTATACATTGCAATTTTTTTTGTAAAAGTAACAGAAATAGTCACGTAAAATTACAAATGCCTGTTAATTTGTACTGTTACACGAAAAACAACTGTAGCAGTACAATATAGTATTCGCAGTAGGCTAATACTGTGTTCGGATTCTTACCTGGACATTAAGCTGTGTGTTGTCCCAGTACCTGCAATATTTAAAGTTATTTGTAAACTGTTCCCTGAATAGCTTTCCATTATTAACTGCGGACATTAAAAAGCATGATACAACAAATTGAATTTTCAATTATCTTTTCCATGGTTTGAAAAATTATGCTTGAATAAAACATCAAATAATTTTTTTATATGCTCTATTGTCCGTAAGAAATACTCAGTATTATCTGGAAAAAAAATGTACTTCATATATGCCAAAGTAACTTTTTCAAAGTTATAATATATTTCTTGTAGTATTACAATTTCTTTCTTGGCAACTGGTATCCAAAGGAATCTCTTGTAAAAGTACAGAAATTTTTTTTTTGTGTATACTTTCGTTCTGCAATAGGATTCTTTGTCTTCCAAACCACGATCCACCTTTTATACCCTGGCCGTCCGGGGAAAAAGGGGGGGGGGGGGGTAAGAGAGAGAGAGAGAGAGAGGAGAGATGGCTATATGTCTCTTCCTCGCAAACACCACCAGAGCAGATGTAACGTTTTATCAGCAATAAGATGGGAGTTTTATGCGGTTTTGGCAGAACTCTGCATCTGTGACAGTTTCATGTACAGCACTTAAGTGTAGTTCTGGATGGCGTAACCTTGCGGCAGTTCTCCGTACCGGTGTGTGAACCACTCGTTATAATCAGCACCGATGAAGCCCAGACACCTGCACGCAACAAAATGTCTAAACACTGAAAAATAGAGCGCTGCTCCGTTTTAAAACTCAGTTGAAAGAAGTAACCAAGAAATAAATGCTCGACAGTATATGTCAGATAAGCCTGTCAGCTTCGGTTCCGTTCTTCATCGTAAGATATGGTAGCTAAACATGTATTGCACTTGTATCGTTCGGGGAAAATTATTAAGTCCTTGCTACTAAAGAAAATGTTTCACTAAGGGCAATTAGTACTGTTATTTTATATTTTGGGGTAGTGTTTATGTTAGCGTTTTTAACTAAACGTAGACTAGTAAGTAATTAACCTAATATTCAATATTTTAGTATTTGTTTTTAATATTTGATGGATTCAATGTGCATAATTTTTTGTAATAATCGTAAAACAGTCAAGGGAACAATTCAGCAATGTATAAGTAAATAAATAAATAAATTTCTCCCGACAATGCTTTCACTTCCTTTTAAAACGTATTCATTTGTCATCACGTTATGCCACTGCGTCTAAACCTTATGAATTTCATTAATTTTCGCTGTCGGTTTTTCTTTCGTTTTAGCGTAACACTTTTGTCCAAAAGAATTACAGAACTTTCACATAAAGCATAAGTTTATATTATTTTCAGTTCAGACATTGTGTGATCATAATGTTGTTTATTATTTGTATGGCTAGATATCAGTTGACCAAATATTATTATTTCTCTTTCTTATTACACTTTTCTTCTTAAAACGCTAGATTTATCACCTGCGGTTTCTTTTTTGTAAGATGGCGGCCGTCTGCAAGAGAAACCATTGCCTTACCTGGCCCGGGCCAATCAGAACGCGTTTTTCTTCCGCAAAATATTGCTGTGATTTGTTTGCTGGCAGTGGACGAGTACCTGAATGTATCTCATCTAATCATAATCACAAATTACAGGCAATGCTACAGAGTTTTTAAATACAGCTGGTCTCGAAATAATGTTCGCGATAAATATATGCCTCCTAGTCATTACTCATTACACAATCTTTGACAGTGCCTTCCTTTACCTCTGTCGCTTTTTACAATCAACAATGTTCATGTAATATTTCTTAAAAAAAAATCTCAGTGGCAGACACAAGGGTGGAGAAACTGTGGTATATCTCCCCACCATCTCACGAATTTAGGAAAATATTTGCGTGATATCGTAAAATGTGGTATGTTATCTTGGATAATGCACGGTAATCTGTTACAACGTCTAGGAACTACAAGCCAGCCAGAATAAGTGACGTATCATGAGAAAAATAACGTATTAATCGCGGATACATTTCACGATATTCAATTACATATACATTTAAGCTACTTTGCTATTAGCTCAACGATCAACTGGACGACACTGGACCAATGAGAAACCCTCAACAAAATAAGTATCGAATCACAGGCAAACACTCACAAGTAGGGATTGGAGACATTCACGTTCGATTATCTTCAAGATAGACTATCCATTTATCTTATACCTACTCAGACAAAAAAATGCAAGTTCATTGGCTGCTGACTCGTGAGTCGTCTCAACTGGTTAGCCTGTAATGTGAGTGTTTCTCGTTGGTCTAGAGCTGTTCATATGAAAAGTGAGTTAATGGCATACGCAGCTGAAATGATTATGTATAATGTTAGAGTATCGCGAATTTTTTTGGTCTCTATTCTCAAGTCAGCAGCTAATGAACTACGTGCGTTATTTACCGAGTGTACACTGTACACTATTTTGTACTTTTTTACAACGAAAATCCTTGTAAACCCAGTTGCCAACGACATCACTTATAAAACTGCAAGGCAGAGCTTTGTAAAATTGCATGTGATACAAAGCTCTGCGTTGCAATTTTAATGACGTTGGCAATTGAGATTCCAAGGACTATCCTTGTAAAAATACAAAACATTTTTACAGTATACCGAGAACTATGTAGTCTAGCTTGAAGGAGTAATCGGAAACGCCGGATTCGTACCTGGTCATTTATGTTTTGTGTTGTCCCAGTACCTCCAGTGGTTAAAGTTATTTGTAAACCTTTCCTTGAATAGCTTTCCAGTATTAACTACGCGCACAATAATAATCATAATTAAACAAAATACAGTTCAGTTTTTGGATATTCGAATTTCTTTTCTAAGGTTTGTTAAAAATTTATTCGTAAAAAGTAAAATTGTGTGCCAATTTTCGTAAGAAATGCTTGGAATTATCTCGAAAAATCGTGTTTCGTATATGCAAAAAAAATAAACATATGCGTGTGTTGTACAAAGTTAGAATATCTACAAAACTATTTTTTGGCGACTGGTTTCCAAAGGAATATTTTGTGAATGTACAAAATTTTTTTTTTTTTCTTCTGTGTGGATATACTTTTTGAGAACTGTCGAATTCGAGAGGCGAGTTGTGCGGCGCAGACTGTACTTATGGCAGACAGCGTGTGTGTGTGTGTTATTGCGTGTGTCCGTGTACCCCCCCCCTCCTTGGGTTATGCACTCCCGCCTCACAGAGCATCATCCTCGGCAACATATTAGTTTATGGCCCTCTGCCGACTTCCCCCCGGATGGGGCCCATAAACACACGATAACTCCCCGCGGCACCGCTGTCGGCGGCCCTTATGACGACGTGAGTTGGAGGGGGGTGGTAGGGAAGCTGCTTGGAATTAATAAACGTGTAGGTACGTACGAGAAGACCGCACCGTAAAAAAAAAACCAAACCGCTCGCTGCCTTTTTGCGGCTCTGGAGGTTCACTTTCTCTTCTCTCGACGAGTCGTTCAGAGGAGAGACGCCATATCGGTTTCAACGGTTACCAACACGTAAAAAAATTTTTTATTGTTCCGGATTGCTGTCATTAACTTCGAAACACGCAACTTAGATGAGAGACATTACTTAGAACCTCAAAAGTTATAATTTTCTACTTTATGTATGTTCCAGGTTATGCGCAGAGACACGGAAACTTCTCAGTTTCATCTGGCCTCAGGGTAGATTTCGAAGTCATAGGTGTACTTGACCCTGGTTACTTTCCTATTGTTAGAGACCTGCAAAATTCGCCGTTTCGATGGCCTTCAAAATAGACTGCACATACCCCTGTACACTCGGGCAAATAACGCAAGTTCTTTGGCTGCCGACTTGTAAGTCGTCTCAGCTGGTTTGTCTGTGATTCGATCCTTCTTTGGTTGAGGGTTTATAACTGGTTGAGATTCGTCCAGATGAACAGTAAGCCAATAGCAAAATTATCTAAGTGGTATATGTGTTTGAATTCTAGCCTATCACCGAATGAATCCGCGAATTTTGCAGGTCTCTACCCATTGTTTGATTTCTTAGAGAGAACATTTTTATACTTGTTAATTGGCAGCACCTGATTCGCCTACTTCTCTCCTGGCTGGCCATCGTCGACTAACGGTCGTAGAGGGGCCGTGTCCCAAATAACTGCGGTCCTATCATGAACACAGTGCGAGAATGTGAATATTTGTTTTATAACTTGCGTCTGAATGAATGAGCGGAATTTCCGTATCTCTAGGTAACTTGTGATAGTTCTAAGTTACGTGGTTCCGGCGTTGTGTGTTTCTGAGTTATGACTAATCTACGTCGGAGTAATACATATAACTTTTTAAAAAATCTAAATTTTTGGTAAAAAAATAACCCTGCAAGATAGGCATACATACTTAAGCGGGAAAAATAAGATCTGAAAGAAGCCATATTAATTTCAACAATTTCTTATTATTAAATATTTGAAAGTTATCTTTCTTGAAGTCAGAGAATACACATTAAGAAATTTTCAAAGCCCATGACTAAAGACATGTATGTTCCGCGAAATTATTTCGAGACTAGCTGAGAGTTAAAACGCTGTAGCATCGTCTTTGTTACGTGATTTGGGTGAGTTTCTTTCAGGTACACGTCTACTGTTAGAACACCAATCACAGTAATTCATTGTGGAAGCGAACGTGTTGCCTGATCCTAGCCACGAAATAGTGTCTATTGACGGTGTTACTATAGTTTTAGTCATCCTCTCCCCTCAAAAAAATAGTTAAAAACTTAAACCAATGAATCCGTAGCAGTTGGATACTATTAACTTCAAGTAGTCCACTGAATCACACGCTATACACAAACGAAGCCAAAGTTTGAAAACTGAACGGTAGAAAACATATGACCTAAACGCGATTCAAGTTTGGCCATATATATATGTGTGTGTGTAGTAAATGCATGTATGTATGTGTTTATCTCGAATTCGAATCCGAATCAAGGTGTAGGAATAAAAAAAGTAAAATAATTTACAAAAAAATCCACAAATATTAACTATGGGGTTGAACAGTGCACCCTTGAAATTGTTGTTTCACAAACAAAGTTTCTATAATCAATACATATTGTATATTTTAATAGTATATTGTATAATTGTATTACGTAATCACATGGTAAAAGTAAAATATCCTGGGAAATGGTAACACGATAGGTACGCAGAAGCTATTTGGCCTAGTAAACTTCAGAGGTTATCACGATCAAATTTTTTTTTAACTTTCTTTATTTCATCTTATATTTTTTTTTTCGAACCCTTCAAATACTTAGGATTTGACGATATTTGTGGATTTGATTTGCCCATCTCTACCCAGAATGTGTTGTGATCTGGGCATCGTCTCTTAATTTTCGGTATATAATTTTGATCGCTCAGCGAATGTTATTGGTCGGGGGCGCCAAACCAACCTGGTGGACGCAACGTAGCCTAGGGTCCGAATTAGAGACCTGCAAAATTAGCGGATTCATTCGGTGATAGGCTAGAATTCAAACACATATACCTCTTAGGTAATTTTGCTATTGGCTTACTGTTCATCTGGACGAATCTCAACCAGTTATAAACCCTCAACCAAAGAAGGATCGACTCACAGACAAACCAGCTGAGACGACTTACAAGTCGGCAGCCAATGAACTTGCGGTTATTTGCCCGAGTGTACAGGGGTATGTGCAGTCTATCCTGAAGGCCATCGAAACCGCGAATTTGGCAGGTCTCTAGTCCGAATAAATGTTATATGAATGTTAGAGAGGGGTTCGGCATATGAGCTGGACGCCGTTTGAACTCCGGAGCTCGTGGGAGGGAGGAGAACGGGGCATAGGGGTTGCCCTTGTAGCATATTTCCTTTCCCTCCTCTCCCCATCTTGTCTATCCGAGGTTTCCAGTCCGTGAAGTCGTGTCTTTGACGCGTGAGTAACCGAAAGGATTAAAAGGAGAACTCTCCCCCCGCGGCAGTTATGACTTCATCAAGACGGCAAAACGCCGCCCCCCCCCCCCAATCTCCTTTTTCCTTTCCTTTTTATTTACAATTTCTTCCCGTCGCCGGATCGGTGCTAAATATAATATGTAGCCCCCCAATTTTTTTTAAAAATCTAACAGAGCGTTTAGTGTTTTTTTTTTTCATATGCGTTCGGGGAAGACGGGTTGAAAAGGGTTTTTTTCTTACCCGCGCACGCGCCTCTAGTGTATTTTGAAAAAAGGTAAAAAAATGGGTTAGGGGGGGGGGGGAGGAGTTTGGTTTGCTCTGTCGGCTCGCCATGTGGTATACGGCGACCGAATGAAGGTCCGCGATTCATGACTTTTTCCGTTCCAGTGGACCCGAGGCTAGGGAACCGGCCCAGGGTGGGACCTCTGGAGTAAAGGAGGGAGGTCTGGGCACGCGCTTGGGAGAAATGCAGGGCCAGGAAGGGAAGAGAGAGAGGGATAAGTAGGGTGTATGAGTACGCTCTCAAAAGACGCCGCTGCGTTGATTTCAAACCCCCCCCCCCCCCTCATTCACACTTCCCTCCCCCCCCTTTTTTTTTTTTTAGTAACTTCACGAAACATCTAGCTCTTCGGCACCACCGTGTGTCTTGGGTTTTGGCCGCCTTTGTCTCTCTCTCTCTCTCTCTTTCTCTCTGTGGCGTTTATCTATCACATCTCAAACCCATCCTCTACCCACTTCCAAGTCGGCTTGTGTTCATCCCCTTACCCGCCCCTTTTATGTCCTACGTCCTACCACACAGCCCGTAATTTCACATCCCTGAGCCGTTTATCATTTGAAGCCGGGTTGTGTTCATTTTTTTCAAATACGAAATTCCGCGCCCTTGCACTGCCCGAAGAAAATTGTTCACCTTTAATTTAGGAAGAACGCTTGGTTGCAGATTTTCCCCGGCACTTTAGGAAAATTTTCTGGTATAGTACTGAGCATACTCGCTTTGAACAAGATCTCATAACTAAAGAATGGATAAAATTCGCGCTTTCAGTGACCTCTGATAGGCTCCACAATCCTCTACATAAGCAGGCAAATGCCACCTGCTCATTGGTTCTTGAACTCGTGAGAGCTGTCAGATTGGATGCTTGCGAATTCAAAGTGGTTTGGGGGGCCAACGTACAGCTTACCATTTCCTTAGTATATGTGTATATGTAGGACAACGACAGTCCTCTGTATACTGGCACTGAATCTGCACGATTGGGGTTTGTAACCCATTATTAGAGACATGACAAATTCGTGGATTCATTTCGCGATAGGCTAGCATCAAAATAACTATACCTTCGTACCGCTTCTGCGATTGGCCCACATTTTATCCGAGGAACTGTGAGCCAATGGGAAACACTAAACCAAGAAAGTGCTGAATTACGGACAGCCTAGTTGAGATGTCTCACGCGTCAGTAACCAATGAACAGGTGTCATTTCCGCGAGTATTTAAAGGACTGTGGAGTCTATCCCAGAAGTCAATGAATCCGCGAATTTTGCAGGTCTCTACCCATTATTAGGGCCATGCATATTTCGCGAAAATATTCCGAGATCAGTTATAAGTTAAAACACTGTAGCATCGTCTGTGTTTCGTGATTGGGCGAGTTTCTTTCAAGTACATGTCGATTGTTACAACACCAATCACAGTAATTCAGTGCGGAAGCAAACGCGTCCTGAGTGGCTCGGTCAAATAAGGCAACAACTTCTCTCGCAGACGGCCGCCAATCACAAGGAAGAAACCACTTTTGCTGCTATACCTTGTTGCAGTCTAATAGGCGTTAAGATTTATTCGCGAAAAATGCCTGCCCCTACCCATTATTATCTTGTCTTTTGTGTGTCTCCATGCTGCTCAAGGGTGGATCCAGAATTTTGGTCAGGGGAGGGCCAAATTAAATTTTCTAATACAATTTTATTACGTTTAGAAAATAAATATTTAGTATATTTTATTTGTGGTTCAAAAACGTTCAGTTATCCATAGCACTGCAGTAGCTATGTTATTTTAGTAAACTATGATAAGGTATTAGGAGAAGTTAAAAAATTTATTGAGGGTTTGGGGGGGGGGGGCTGCACATATGCCCCCTTCCCCTCTGTATCCGCCAGTGACCCTGCAACAGCGATGTGCTTAATATTCAAAGCTAATATAAGCTTTATAATTTATTTTATTATTGGGAAACAGTTTTCATGTAAAAAAAAAAAAGGTTTGCATTACATTTGATGAAGATTTAAAATAAATACTACTTATAGCAGACTTTAACATGGTATGATTTCCGAGGTATTTTTTTACTACATTTTCGTTTCAATATCACTAGACCCCAAACCATCGTAATTACGAATTGTTATATATATATGTATATATGTATATATATGATCACATCTTTATGGACACTAAAACTTCCATTATTGTTCACAAATTACTTCCAGACTGATACATGAAACATAGAGCTATAAAATATCGGTCGAATTCGTTAATGGGCAAAATCGAACCAAGAGCAGTATAATTGGGGAAGTTTTTAGTGATTCAAGTTGTCTTATGAAGGGTGTATGTTGTAGGTAACGGATAGCACAATTGGCTACCACGTGTTTCAATGGTCGAACATGTGCCGAAAAAAATTGTCTGCCTTGCGAGAATAATTCGCTATCTCTAGAGACCGGAAAAATTCGCGGGTTCAATGACTTCTAGGATGAACTCCATAGTTCTACGTACACTCGGTAAAATGCCACCCACTCATTGGCTGCTGTCTCGTGAGGCGTCCCAACGTAGCAGCCTGTGATTCGATAAAGCTTTGGTTGGGTGTTTCTCATTGGCCTAGAGTAATCCAGGTGAGTTGTGAGCCAATAGCAGAGGCATCACTGAGGTATAATATTTGTATTTTAGCCTGTCGCGAAATGAATTCGCGAATTTTTCCGGTTTCTAGCCATCTCATTTGGCAGGAGCACGTTATAGTTTTCAAATTCGAATGACAAGAGCCTCGAGGCTGTCATCTCGAGACTGTAGTTTTAACCTAAACGTGACTACGAAACTCTCGCTCAGAAATCGTCTAACTAGACCCTTCGGAACTCATCTTCTTTCGTAGGTAAAATATTTATTGCTTTATTACTGACATAAATTTATAGTTTCGAATTTTAAGAATCGGTGATTCTGTACAGGGTAGAAGGGCTATAGGACATGTAACTTTTTTTTTAATACCCCCAAACTTAGGACGTGATAAAGGAATTATACCACCTGCATTTCTGTTTTTTATTCGTTTAAGAGGCTCTCAACGAACCACTTCCATATGAAAGATTCATGACGAGATGAGAATCACACACTAGGAAGAAGACTTGCTTCGCCTTTTTATTTTCCACCTCAATAAAATTTTAATGGAGGTTAAAGAAAGAAAAAAAAGGAAAAGAATGCTTAGTGACTCGAAGGAAGCCCTACTCTGTATGGGTGGGAAATGATATTCTCGTAGAAACTGTGATTCAGTAAAAGCAAGCTGATTGTTTTGTGATGTGTTAAATAACAGGAATACCGAATGATCAAGAATAAATTGATGAGTTGAGACTGGAAATAATGGTGCATATGTAAATGAAATGGGCAAATTCTTTTAAGAATGATATGTTCACATCGGGTTAAAAATTACCCATGTCGAAAGCTGCGTTTAGGCTATATGTATTGTTTTTAATAGTTTGATAAGCCTACTATATATATGATTTTTACTTTCTAAATTTGAGCAGAAATAAAAGCGAAAAATGTATAACTAATGGATTATCACCCAAAAAAACTGTGAACTCGAATTTTTTAAAAAAATTCAAATTAATTATCTTTATTCCCACTTCCCCCTACTTACACAGCATTGTTTTTAAGTGGGTCGAAAATCGTTTTACCATCAAGTTACAATCCCGACAGCCATCTAACCGACCGTCTTTTAATTATTTTGCCTGACAATCATATATCCAAAATTTCAGTCTACTGGCTGCTACCCGTTAATAATGAAAACATAATTTGATTTGAAGCAAAATTTGATTGCGTTAAGGGCAAAAAATAAATATTTCTCAAAAGTGTTTGTTAGCACCTTAAGATGATTCTTGTGTTTTCGTGTTAAAAGTAAGTAAATTCTAATAAATTTACGAAGATGTAGCAGTAAGTTTACAAAGTAAAAACTATCAATAGAAATCTGAAACAATCGCGAATTCTTTTCACTATAGACTAAATGTAAATAATTATATCTAGGAACTGAAAAAAAATCGCTGTTTCGATTACCTTCAGGATAGACTAAACAGTTCTCTGTACATTCGAGTAAATCACGCCATTTCATTGGATGCTGACTTACAAGTCACCTCAAATAGTTTGCCTGTGATTCAATTCTTCTTTGGTTGAGAGTTTGTTTATTAGCTCAGAGTCGTCCAGTGAGCCAATAGCACCAGCTGCTTAAATGTATATGTATTTGAAATTTAGCCTATCGCTAAATAAATCCGCGACTTTTTTTCGGCCTCTGCTTGTATCTTCATGTTGCTTCTGTCAGCCCACAAACTAACTGTAGGACACTGGGCCAATGAGAACATTCGACCAAAGCATCAACGAATCACAGCCTACTACGATGGAACGTCTACAAGACAACAGCCAATGACTGATAGTGATAGGTAACGTTTGCCCGAGCATACAAAGAACTATGGAGTCTATATAGAGGTCATTGAACGGGCGAATTTTTCTAGTCCATAGATATAGTCTACGCATGTAGACTTCACAAATTGTCCAAATCTGGGTCACGTTTATCTTTGGGCCATTAAGGAGATAACATAAGTGTATTTTGAAAACTATTTTAAAATACCACACAGAAAAAATTATTCTGTGTTTTCACAAAAGATTCCTTTGTAAACTAGTTTCCAAGAAATAGTTTGTAATAAGTACTACAAGAAAGATATTGCAACTTTGTACAAGATATGGCTATTCTTATTTTTTTCATTTATGAAATACGTCTTTCGAGATAATACCGAGTAATTTTTTTTACGAAAAATTTGCGCATATTTTTATATTTTCATTGATGTTAAATAACATTAATTTTTTAACCATGTAAATATTAAATAATATTCAATAATTTGACTTTAGATTTTTTTATTATGCTTATTAATGTGCGCGCATTTAATAATACTGGAAAGCCATTCAGGGAACGGTTTACAAATAACTTTAACTATTGGAGGTACTGGGACAACACAAAGCATAAATGCCCGGGTAAGAATCCGAACCCAGTATCACTGCAACCAATAGTTTGCAGTGATACAGCTGTTTTCATGTAAATGTACAAAATTATAAATATCTGTAATTTAACATGAATATTTCTGTTTTATTTACCAAAAAAAAATAATAATTACAGTGCAAGTTGATATGGAATAATAAATAGGCTAAGTTACTTTCGTGGGCTCAGAAACTATTTACGTCGTGTGAAACATTATTGGCGTCTTGTATGTTTGGTCGTCTTATAGCTCTGAACCCTAGGTTCATTTTCTTTTATTCGCAGACACAACATTCTACTTTCTGCACCATCGCTAGAGACCCGTAAAATTCGCGTGTTCATTTCGTGTTATGCTAAAATTCAAATAATTATACCTAAATTTTGCTTCTGTCATTGGTCCACTGTTAATCTGGAGGACTGAGGGCCGAACAGAGACCCTCACTCATGGAAGTGTCGAATCACAGGCCACCCTGTCGAGACGACTCACAAGTCAGCAGCCAATTAACAGTGGGCATTTGCCCGAGTGTGTAGAGGATATTGGAGTCTATCCTGGAGGTCACTGAACCCGCGAATTTTACGGGTCTCTAACCATCGCAAACAATGTTCGCGTTCGAGACGTGAGTTACTTGGTGAGGGGGGAGGGGGGGAATAGGTAATGTTTACCGTCCCAGCGCTGAAACGTAAATAATGGCGACGTCCTCCCCCCCCCCCCCCTCCGCGAAAATGTTTTCAGACCAGCCATGCGACAAAACACTGTATCATCGTCTGTGTTGCGTGAGTTCATTTTAGGTACACACCCACTGTCGACGCACCGACCACGTAAATTGTACGTGAAAGCAAACGCGTTCTGAATAATGGTGTCTGCCAGTCACGAATGTCGCTTGAGTCGCGAAAAAGTTACGAAATTGAATGACTGTTCATGAAAATCACGAAATAAACGTAAACGGTGCTGGATATGTAAAAAAAAAAAAAAATAATTATTATTTCTAGAAGCCTTTTTTTTCCTTAATTTCATTTTAAAGTCGCACATTAATAGAGACCTGAAAAATTCGCGGATTCATTTTTCGATAGGCTGGAATCAAAATACGTTTGCCTTTTTACTGCATCAGTTAATGGGCCACAGTTTTTCTCGGCCAATGATAAACCTTCAAGAAAAAAAGTATCGAATCACTAGCGTCCCAGTTAACAGGTGTCACGAGTCAGTAGCCAATGAGCAGATGTAATTTTCCCGCGTGCATAGAGGATCATGGAGTATATCCTACAGGTAATTGAAATCGCGGATTTTTCTGGTCTCTACACATCAATAATAAATAGAGACAATTAATTTCGCGATAGGATAAAATTCAAACACAGACACCTTAGAGCTGTTTTTTTCTCTTTCGGCTCACTGTTCATCTGGACCATCTGGGCCAACAAGATACTCTCAACTAAAGAATTATCGAATCACCGGCAAACCAGTTGAGACTATGTACTCACAAGTCAGCAGCCAATGAACTAACGTTATTTGCCCGAGTGTAATCTATCCTGAAGGTCAGTGAAACCGCGAATTTTTCAAGTCTCTAAACATGAATAGTTTGAGACTGTCCACTTAAATATATGGAAATTTTCTCTGATAGTGTTTTAGCTTTCTGACGTAAACTGCTAATACATAGTAGGATTATTTCTTTTTAGGTATAAGTTCGCGTATTAAACACAAAATATGACCTTGATTAGTAGACATTGTAGTAAACAAAGTTTTGTAAAAGACCATGAAATTTTTTTTCCAGAAATTGGTCCATCAGGAATTGTCAGACACCCTGTGAATAGCCTGGCTTCTCTTGCAGACGCCCTCCAATCACTAGGAAGAAAGCGTTGCCGCGGGCATACCTTATTGCTAGAGATCGGAAAAATTCGCGGGTTCAATGACATCCAGGATAGACTCCACTATCCTCTGCACACTCGGGCAAACACCACCTGTTCACTGGCTGCTAACTCGTGAAGCGTCTCAACTGGGTAGCCTGTGATTCGACACTTCTACGAGTGAGGGTCTCTAACTGGCCCTCTTTACTCCAGATTAACAGTGAACCAATGTCAGAAGCAGCAATAAGGTATAATTATTTGAATTGTAGCAGTTCATAAAATGAATTCGCGAATTTTTCAGGTCTTTAGTTATTGCATATTCTCTGGATTCAAGTTCAAAGAAAGTGAATTCAGTGTCCGCAAATTCACGAAGAAAGCCGTAAAATTACGAAGACCCCTGGAAAATTTGTAACCGGCGTTCTTCGTAAATTAAAGGTGAAATTTTTAACAGTGTACTTTGTGACAGCTAGTCCACACAAATGAAAGCAATGAATTAAGTTAGCCTTTCAGCAAGTAGGCCTAAATGACGCATGTTCTTCAGATTATTCTAAAAGGTGTTGTTAACACAACTGTTAGCTCGTCGCGCTTATCGGGTGTCAGTTTAAACAGCACTGACTTACTTAGTTTTATCTCGTGGTGTCATGGGTTGTCTGAAGATTAGACGTCATTTTCGCTTAACACTTGGGTTAACTTGGCTTCGAAGTTCAATGATTCATTACGCTGCGTAATCTGGGGCAAGTTAAACTGATGAATATTTTTAAAGCTTTTTTTTGTATTTCATGGTCATTTTTAATATAATGAGCACAATTAAACATTACACGAAAAACATATACTATTTGCAGGAAATGGTCGAGTTTTAAATGTTAGAAACCTAAAAACCTATTCGGAGATAATTTCTAATTTCTAAATGTTTTAAGTGGACAGTCACCAACTTTATAAATTTAATATGAGGCGTCAAAAAATTAAAGTTAGCAAAATAACTGCTAGAAATTTAAGTTTCGTTACTTCCGGCACACTTACTGTTAGTTTAGCTGAGCTTAAACAGATTTTTATTTACTTTTTTTCTTAAATGTTTTTCTAAAAACGTTTCTAACACTATAAGTGGGTAAAAATTTGTACATTTTACATTTTATTCAACTGTATAATTAATGTCATCGCCATATTCACAACGAACGTGGAAACTACAGCGGGTTTTGCTTGTTCAGCTTAAGGGTGAGAGAAAGAAACTAAAAAAAACAAACACCATGTGGGTTTCAACAGCTTTAAAGTCATAACTAGGGGCAGGCATTTTTCGCGAAAAGATCTGAATGCTTATTAGACTGCAACAAGGTGTACATGTACCTGTGGTTTCTTCCTTGTGATTGGCGGACGTCTGCGAGAGAAGTCGTTGCATTATTTGACCGAGCCACTAAGGACGCGTTTGCTCCCGCACTGAATCACTGTGATTGGTGTTGTAACAATCGATATGTACCTGGGAGAAACTCACCCAATCATGAAACACAGACGATGCTAGAGTGTTTTGACTTTCATCTAGTCTCGAAATATTTTCGCGAAATCTGCATGCCCCTAGTCATAACGACTGGCAGGCATTTTTAGGGGGAAAAAATCTGGACGCCCATTAGATTGCAATAATGTATTCCTTGTAATCAGCACCGTCTGTGGTGATAAAAAGTTGAGTCTCGATATAAGTAGGGACACCTGTATTTCGCGAATACATTTCGTGTCAAGGTATTTCACAAAATACTGTAGCTTTTCTCCTGTGGTTATTGGCTGTGGTCGGTGAGAGGTGTCGTCCCGCTCTTGACGGGGCCAATGAGAATGTGGTCACCGTACTGCTGCACCCTCACAATTTGCCATGACTCTTAGAAAAAGCTACAGTGTTTTGTAAAATACCCTGACATGAAATGAAATCGCGAAATACAGGTGTCCCTAGATATAAGGAACCATCTCATATACTTTAGTCTATGCTGCAGGTCGAGGGAATACTCAATGAATGTGTGAGTGTGTGTTTGCAAGAGAAAGGCAGTATTATGATAAGAATTTTAACTATATTTTAATATATATTTCTATTTAAAACAATATTTAGTGTTATAGGTTAGTATTTTATTTTAATATTTTTATATGTACTAATGTAATATTGTATATGATGCTATTGTATTGGATGCTAAATTGGTAGATGATTCATTAGTATAGACTGGTAAAATTTGCGATTTGAATGACCAACAGGATAGACTCAATTATTGTATTATGTCCACGGGGAAATATCTGCTCGTGATTCGATGCTTCGTGTGCTGAAGGTTTTTTATTGGCCCAGAGTCCTTCAGATAAACTAAAGCCTAATCAATTAAGCAGCATAAAAGTAAAACGTGTTTGGATTCTATTGTATCGCGAAATGAATCCGCGTATTTTTTTCAGTCTCTATTCATTAGCAATTGTTGTAATTTTTTTAATTTGTTAGTATGTAATTTCTTGTTCGATTCCTATAAGTTATATAACTTATCATACGTTGTGTATGTCACATGGTTCAGTGTAAGAGAAGGCGTACAGACTTTGACTGCGCTAAACCAGATTCGATTAAATAAAGTTGGATTTATTTGACGTCTCACATTAAATATAAATAATTGGAGACTGTCCGCTTAAAACATGTTGAAATTAGAAAGTATCTCTGAAAAGATTCTTTCTTAGGCTTCTAAAGTTTAAAAAAAAATCGGCATTTTCCTGCAAATAGTATATATTTTTCGTATTACGTTTAATTTTGCTCATTATATTGAAAAATAACCCTTTAATATAAAAAAAGTGTTAAAATTATTTTATTAAATGCCTTGAAAAAGTTCTAAATACCTATTGATCTAGGTACTTCAGGACACCCATAAAATGGCGAAGGCTCTTCGTAGTTAAAGATAACTGTATTTACGTAGGAACTTACACACTAGAAAAAGTGTCACCCCCAGGGGCGTAGCCAGGGGGGGGTGTTAGGGGTTCAACCCCCCCCCCCCCCTAGCACCAAATCTTTAATTAATTTCTTATTCATCACTCAACAAAATTTAATATTAAAATTAATAAAAAAATTTACCATTACAATATTTAAATTTAAGTACCGAAAACTGCTAAAATAGCACTATTTTACACCTTAAAATCCAAATTTTCCCGGGCTTTAATACGGGGGGTTGGGGCCATGCTTCTTAACACCCCCCCCCCCCCCCCATACACAAATCCTGGCTACGCCACTGGTCACCCCTCCCTTTTTTATTCCTGAATTTAACTAGTGTTGAAGTGTGTGTTTTGTTCAATCTTTAAAGATGGTACTCGCGTACAGTATAAGTAAAACTAGATATCTGTTTGGTTACGCAGAAAGTCAGTAAATTAACAAATATTCCTGAATAATGTTTTAACCGGCGGTCTTGGGTAAATTTTAGCGACCATTTTTTGTTTTTAACAGCGCGTTTGGTCGGTTCTTCCTCCCACGCATCATCACCGAGATGTGACCTTCACCCCTTCGTCCCTTCGTCCCTTCCCCCTAGATATCACCATCTTCTCCTCCTCTTCTTCGGACGCGGGGCCCCCTAATAGTTGGATCCCTAATTGACGGGCCCCGTATTTATACCTGTGTTCGGGTCCGGCGACTGATCATGCTAGCATCAGGTCGGCCCGGCACACACCTCCCCTTCTCTTCCCCTCCTTCTCACCCTCCCCTCCCCCACTGCACAACGAGATCGTAACTCCTTCGACGTTCCCTCCGCTTAAGGTATGACACGCCTTGACATTGCTTTTTTTTATGGATAAAATCCTAGCTCTCGGTATAGTACGTATACGGCATTCTGTGGGGTGATTTCGTAAAATGCGACCTAAGTCAAGGAACGGAAATGTGTAACAATCACGATGCTGCCATCTGTGGCAGATATCGCGAAACAAATTCACCAAAGACAAAAATAAGCAAGCGTTTTAGTATTACCTGTTTAAATGGATTTTTAACAAGATGGGCATACATTTAAATAGAATTTCTGATCTAAAATCAGGCCCAAAGCCGGGGTTTAGTTTTTTTTTAATTTCAAGTATTTTCCGCTTTGATCGGAGCCTTTTTTTATTTTATAGTTTAACAATTCATTAGAGTCCGTAGCTGCTCCGCCAGCGAATTCTAGCGGCGGGTGTGAAAACTACGTGTGATTCGCGTCCAGAAATTTAGTTGAATACACAATTTACTCATATTTATCACGCTCGGCATTATTTTAAATTATTCTGCGTACATTTCTTATCTGAGTTCCGTATTATAAGTGTATCTGCAACATAAGAAAACATGAATTTGCTCGTTATAAAAGTTAACTATTACACATTACTGGCGAGTACTTAAAAAAACTAGCTCACAATTGTTTTTCTTGTTTTCTCGTCATTACTATCTACTAATTAAGGGCTATGTCTATAAAATTTAACACTATACGTCTATTGCATTTGCTGTTTTTCCATTAAAATTTTCAACATAATTTTCACTAAGTGCGATATTATTGCTGTAAAATGTCGTGCGAAGTGATAACAATTGCAAACACTTATGCGAATTGTTACACCCATTACACTTAGCAAAAAATCTGTTGGAAATATTTGTGGCAGAACAAAAAATGCGAGAGTAGTATAATTTTAAATTTACAGGAATTACAGAAATAGTCCTTAATGATGAAAAAAAAACAGATGGCGATCCCAAATTATTTTGCATATACAATTAACTGTTTTTTTAATTATTTTCAATAAATTCATACTATAACCAAGTTTAATTTTTTTTCTTCAATGTAATTATTGTTTATTAATTTGTTTTTAAAATATCTTTAAGACTAATGAAATTTTCAACCCTAGTATGAAAGATTGTATACAATCAAATCGTAGCCAGTTTTTAATTAACCGTTCGTATGTAACCTATTTCGTATCAAAACATTCTCATTACGGGATACCAATTAGAATATAATTTGAACCAGTTTTCTTCAGAAACAATAGAAACATAATATCTCATGGTTGTAAAATATAATCATACAGACGGTTAATTAAACGTTACACTTGACTTAATAAAGTTTCGTTCCATGGTTTCGTCTATGGCGCGTGTACCTACCGTTTGGTCAGTAAGAAAGCCTAAACCGGGTGTTTTCACAGACGGTTTTAGGCATGAACAATACAACACACGGTATTGTAAGTAAGTGGTATAGGTACGTGAAAGGTTGTCTTCATCTTTAGTATCCCATCATAAAAAATTAAAGGTTCACCTCAAAAAAATTATTCCCATAGAGGCGCGTCACCGACGAGAAATCAATTCAGTGTCTGGTGCCTGTTGGGACGAAAAGGCGCGAGATGCGCGAGCCAGCGTCGCCCTTAAGGGTGTGCCTCCCATTTCAGGTCATGATTTTATATTTATATTAATCACTGATCAACTTGTAGACTTTTTCAATTGTTTAACTTTCACGAAGTGAAAAATATATACAGCGCATACTTTTTGCATAATTAGCTGCCAAAGTTACATTTTTAACGTTTTTGTACAAATAAGAAGAATTTAATTTATTGCAGAACTGAAACTTTTAAGTTTTAACTGCAATGCCGCTCATTTCATGTTTCTTGGCTGTCAAAATCGTAACAAATTTGAGAATTTTGAAATGCCAGGTAAAAATTAATTAATATTTTCTGAAAGAAACTCAAACGATTTCTTGCAGTAGCCAGTGGCATTGCAGTTAAACCTAAAAAGTTTCAGTTCTGCAATAAATTAAATTCTCCTTATTTGCACAGCCCAAAAAAAAACGTTAAAAATGTAACTTTGGAAGCTAATTATGCAAAAAGTATGCGCTGTATATATTTTTCATTTCGTGAAAGTTAAACAATTGAAAAAGTCTACAAGTTTATCTGTAATTAAAGTAAATATAAAATCTGGGCCTGAAATGGGAGGCACACCCCCTTAACAACCCCTGCGCTTTTGGAGTTGGTGCGCCCGGACGGGGTGGAACTCAACCCCCGGGTGGAGATGTTCAACAGACTGTGGTACTGTGGTTGGATGACGGAGCGGCGCGCTACCTTGAGGGTCCTCCCTTCTTCAGTACAACCCCCCTCCTCTCTCAGGTACCACTGCGAGCCTCTGGAGGGGTTTGCGTGTGACCATTGTCGGGCTCTTAGGCGGGCCTTCCAACTCCCCCCTCCCCCACCATCAACCCCTACATCAAATCCTTCCCTCCTTCGCGCGCTATCACTCCCGTTCCTTTGGGAACGACGCGACAGCGCAAAATCCACAAGTCGCTTGCAGACCACGCAAGTTGCAAAAGACGTCACTAACCCTGTATGTATTTTAAAAACTTATTTACATACCACTGGCTTCTTGTGATCATTCGTGTTTATCACGAAAACAAAAAGAAAATTTCAACAATTTGAGTTGTTTTTTTTTAAATATTATTTTCTTCGCAGTGTGATAGTTAGAGACCTGTAAGATTCGTGGATTCATTTCGCGATAGGATAGAGTCCAAATACTTTTGACATTATTTTGCTTCAGTGATTCGGCCACAGTTTATCTGAAGGACTCTGGGCCAATGAAAAATCTTTAACAGACGAATTAGCGAATCACGATCATTCCAGTCAACAGGTGTTACGAGTCGGTAACCAATCAGCAGATGTAATTTTCACGAGTGCATAGAGGATCATTGAGTCTATCCTTTAAGGATTTGAAATCGCTAATTTTACAGGTCTCTAGTGATAGTTAAACAAGTGTAAGCATGATGTGTATAATAAAAATAAATTCGGGTCAAACAACGTCTGCGACTTTAAAAGTTTAAAGTTGCATTATTGCGTCTAGCATAGTTTATAAACCAGTATTGTAAAATGCTACATATGAACATTTTGCGCCTTGCGTTTCTTTTTGCGCATTTATAAAACTCAGTCTGTAATTTGTTTTTGTAAATGAAACAGTAAAATCACACATACTAATAATTTGTTCATTTACATGAAAACAGCTGTATCACTTCAAAATAGTGTTCGCAGTAGTCTAGGTATTACTGGGTTCGGATTCTTACCTGGAAATTTATTCTTTGTGTCGTCCCAGTACCTCAAATAGTTCAAGTTATTTGTAAACCGTTCCCTGAATAGCTTTCCAGTATTAACTGCGCATATAAATTAGCACGGTAAAACAAAATTAAGTCCTGTTTTTGAATATTCGATTATTTTTTCCGTGGTTTTAAAAAATTACGCTTGAATGTAACAACAATAAAAATATAGAAATATTCATCAATTTTCGTAATAAATACTCAGTATATCTTGAAAAAAAAACATATTTCATATATGCAAAAATAAACAAAGCCATGTTACGGACAATGTTAGAACATAGAACATTCCTTTTAAATCTATAGTAGCCAATTGAATTGACTTCATAATTTTTTCTATGTTAATTCACCAACCTCACACACTGGCTTCTTTATTCTACACAATTTCTTTGTAATGTTATCTTTTAGTTCTCTTGAAAACCAATTGCACCATAACCCCGACAAAATATTAACTTCTATAAGGAAAAAGCATTAGTTTCTCTTTCATTGGTACCTATATCAAGAACAAGTTACTTCTAATTCTTGGCAATTGGTTTCCAAAGGAATATTTTGTAATCGTACAGAAGGTTTGTTTTTTCTCTGTGAGGACGACTTCCCGCCGCTGCGCTCAGAGACGGGATTCCGCAATTTTGCTAACAGTCCGCCCGGCGCGGTACCGCCCTGCACGGATTTTTCGCACTTGGACGTAAAGACGTGAACGTAAGCTGATGCAACCGGTTATTCTCAATCCTTCGGCGAATTACCACCACCCTCCCCCGGGGACGGACCACAACGCCGAAATACCACAACGCCGAAATACATTAACCCCGAAAAATGTCATTGCAGGACTGCCACAAAGGTTAGGTTAGGTAAGGTTAGCACACAAATTCATTCAGTTGTTTTTTCATTTTGCTCCTGTGGTCCCCCCTCCCCGCAGCAACATTTTTCGGCGTTTCTGTATTTCGGCGTTGTGGTACACAGCAGTTTTCTAGCTGTCGGCGTTGCGGTCAATTTGGCATTCGGCGTTATGGTATTCGGCGTTATTGTACTTTCGTCGTTGTGGTATTTCGGCGTTGTGGTAACGACCCCCCTCCCCCCGCTCCCTTCTTTCTCCAAAAAAAAAGTCAGAAAAAGATGGACACTTACTTGGTGCTGTATTGAAAAAGTAATCATTGCAAAACTTGTTTGTTGTGTTGACAGTATTTCATATCATTACCGTTTGGGTCATTGTAATACGTTAGAAGTCCGGTTTCTGAATTATTTTTTTTATAAAAACCAAGGTTAATAGAAGGTTTATGTTGCAGAAGAAGTCAGGAAGAGCAAATGCATGTTGGCATATTGTACAATATTGTCTCGTTGTTGACAGCAAAATACACTGTAAAACAATTGTACATTTTACTAGGAAAATCCTTGGTAACTCAGTTGCCAACGATATCACGTGTAAAACTGCAAGGCAACGCTTTGTAAAATAGCAAATTGAACAAAGATCTGCCTTGAAATTTTATACGTGATATCGTTGGCAACTAGATTTTCAAGGACTATCCATGTAAAAGTACAAAAATTTACATTGTTCTTGTATCTGTTTATGTTATTCATAAACATTTTCCTTCAGATTTTGCTTTCGCTAGTAAAAAAATTTAAAATTACTTTTACTTAATTTAATACTAAAACCTTCGGTTAAGCCTATTTCTATAATAAAACTACAATGATTTTTTTAAGGTCATAGCAGTGTGTTTTTATAAGTGTAAAAAAAACATCTCAAGCGACGTTTCTTCGTCTTGGAATTAAATATTTTATAGTTTATTGAGGTCTGTTTGGTTCCGACTGTGAAATAAGTCCGTAGTATCGATTTGGAACAAAAGAAACGCTGAGAACTTCGTCAGCCTCAAATAAAACAAATGAAATGTAATCAGAGCACGTAATTGTTTTGCCAAAATGTGCGCGGTACGGAGAATCGTGTGTCGGTAGTTAATTAAATCACTGCCGTAGAAACATGAGATAGTGCTTGTAGAACATTTTTTTTTATGTTGTACTAGAAAGTGCTCGAATAAACTTGAAAGGGCATGGCCAGTAGTCATAAGGCCTATTTAAACTGTAAACGGTAATTGCTCCATTTTTTACGTATCCAGTTGTATTTTAACATATAATATTAAAATACAGAAAGTAATTAGATGTGTTTCTGATGCAAAACTGTATAATTACCAAAATATATTTATTTCTTTAAATATTTATTCGACTTTGAGGGAAATTGTTCTCGAGAGCAATTGTTCTGTGTAACATATCGAATTGTATTTTATCGTATAAAAATAAAATAAATTAAGCAGTTGAATGTGTTTGTGATTCGAAACTGTACTACAACCAGAATATAATTGATTTTGAAAATATGAATGATAAAACTTTAATACAAACTGGTGACGCTATATTTGATTTTGAAAATATGAATGATCAAACTTTAATATAAACTGGAGACGCAATAAAGAACAATTACCCACGCCTTTGGGTTGCTTAGGTTTCTTTTCTCGCTCTCTCTGTTTCTTTCTTCTCCCTTTCTCTTCCCCAAGTTTGAACGAAGTCCTTTTTCGTTACGTTATGGGCTTTTTAATCTCTTAATGTCTGATCTACGCCTTAACGAAGGCCAGTGTTCAATGTCAAACGATAACGAATTATCAAGTCACTAAAAAATTGTGAAACCAATAAGGCATTTTCGTTTCCCGTATGTTCCTCCTTAAGTTTAAGAGCAGGGAAAAAGGAGAAACGGGAAAGGGCATTTGAGAATGCAATGAGCTTGCGATGAGTGGAGGGAAACTTCCCCTGAACTATCACTGCGCATACCGTTTACTCGTGTATGTTATTGAATCGCGCCCAAGCTGTCCGTGGGAATGTTGTTCCGTTGGGAGATAAGACCGAGTGCTACACATCCTTTAGCCGGCGTCGACATAACTTTACATCTAGTGAACCAGGGGTGGCCAAACTCACGGGTTCTAAGCTCTCTCGTCCGGTATGTAGAATATCCGTGTTAGTGAGGCGGGGTGATAGGTGCGACGCTCGCTGGTATTCCCAGCGCGGTATCGCCTCTAAGCGCAGGGGTGTCTGAACTGGCGCGCAGTCTTCTCGTCCTGCATAAGGCATCTATGAGACGTGAGCATTGACCATAACCTTATATGATGGATAAATGAAGATGAAGGTTTAATGCAAGTTCTGTTGAGTGCTTTCAAGCATCTGCACAGGTTGTTTCATCTCTAAAAAAATTATTCTGAAAACCCGCGCCTTAGACATTTTCACTCTTTTAAAAATACCGTTTATAAATGAAATACAGAAACAGAACTACCCATCCGCCCTCAGCGCATTCTTAAATTATTTTTGTTAACATCCCTACACTCTTATATCTTGAACAGTTTTCATATAAGCGTGTTTTTTTAAGCTCTGCACACAGAGGTATGCGAGGCCATTAAAGAGATTTCAATATCTGTTACATTGTATTTTTAAAATATCCAGTCTTAACTTTCACTTAATTTTTTTAAAATTAAATTTTGGGACTAACTACATCTTGGCTAATGGACGGGACCTCACCCAAGAAGCAGTCAGTGATTGGCCACGAAAACATGAGTTTTAAATTAAATTTTCTGACTTGGTTATGAGATATTTAAAAAATTTCGGAAACCAGTATTTTGTTCAGTTTGTGTTATCATCCCTCCGTCTTATTCTGTAAATTTGGTTTTATTATTCTTGACTACGTAGGCCTACCTATATTAAAACTATAGGTACGTAGACTATATTGAAAATGTAACCGCATGACAAAAATTGGGAACTATTCGGCTATTATTATCATGTCTAGCCACAAGATGTTACTCAGAATGCACGATGACAGTCGTTTCATTGCAGTGTTAAAAATAGTCTGTTTTATTTTACAGGGAACCCTCTGAAAGTGTTCGCGATTTTTTTTTTCGAAATAAAAAACAGTAAGTTTGGCAAGTTTGGGTGTCTACTTTCGAAACATTCCGCGCCTATAATAGAAGACCTTCATCGCTGGAAAATATAGAGAAATTTTCGAATCGCAATACCTTAAAAATATTTTGATGAAATACGTTGAGTTTCGCTAGATACCTAATTAATTTCCTGCAATAAAGGCTCTTCGTTGCGGAAATAAAACACTGCATGCCAGTTCATTAATTCACATCATGCACAGTGTGGAAAATTGTTTGTATATTTTACTAGGAAAGTTTTGGGAACCTAGTAACCAAAATATATCTCTGCGGTGCTACAAGTAAATCATTGCACGTTTTCTAGCACATTATTATATCGGAATTATAAAAAGCATGCAGTAACTCCGTGTTTATAATAATTTGGGAGATTCAGATGTAACACCAGTTTCACGTATTCCACGTAAATTAATTGTAAGCCTTCAATTTAAATTGTTATACTTATTTGTATATAAGAAAGAAATTACTTTGTAAAATTATCATGTATTACAAAAAATTACCTTTGATACAGGCAACTTATTGTACATACTTTAGGGCTTACTTTTAGCCAAATAATAATTCAATTATAGTTTATGGGAGGCAACAAATTTGATCGCTCCAGTTTTTCGAATATTCGTTCTTGAAACAAAGTTTTTTCAGTTATTCATTCACTTGTATCCAGTGATAAAAGTCTGAAGCCCTCTATAGGTACACTAAAATTTAACTAAAATAAACCGTATATTTTATATTTTCCCTTAAGTTTTTATTGGGTACCATATCACGATATGCTATTTTATTTTATGTTAGAGCTCACTTGTTTATTACTAAAACACTTTCGTGCAGTTCTTTAAATGATTCATGTAATGGGGAATTTTGAATTTAATGCAGTTTTTTGGACTTACGCAATTGCAATTTTGCACTGTTTTTCATGGGAAATTTCCGAAAATAAAAAAATAAATGAAAATATGAAAATAAAATTTTTTCGCATAAATCGAGACTGAATCAGCCGATGTCAGACAAACGGAACAAATGATGAAACTAAACAAGTATCATGGACAACACGAAACAACGACAGCAAGGACAAAATATGTTCAACATATAATTATCATTCAGCGCAAGAATTCCGTTGAAGGAACTTAGTCATTGAAAAAAAAGATGATATAACAACACTGACAAACACAGTGGGCTAGCAACGACGAGACAGATATAAATGCAGGCAGACAACAAACTGTACAACGCAGCGAACACATAAACACAGCGATGCACTTCCGTGCAGGCCAGGGCCCTAGGCGAAAAACCATAATGCCCCTCCCCCCCCCCCCCCAACCGGCCGTTCACCCCAAAAAAGATTTCCTTGCCTCAAAATACATCACGTACGCCTAAGATTTTGTCAACGATCAAATGTAAGCAGGCTTGTGTTTTTTTTTTTTTACTTTTTTACTTATTACAAATCATAAACAGGTCACCGTGGACTTTAAGTAATTACTTATATCAATATAAACATTCCAAACTGTTACAAAAATCCATTTTCATCTGGTTTCAATAATCGTTATACGTATCATATCAGGTGTTGTGTGTCGTGCTGCGCCGCCCCCAGCTACTTGGCGCCCTAGGCGGTTGCCTGGTTCGCCTGTGTGGACGCGCCGGCCCTGGTGCAGGCTCACTGTGCAGCCCTGGTTTCACGTTCCAAGGCCTGTTCACGATTAAAAGTAAAACAGGAAACCTTTCCTCAATGCGTATACAGTTATATTTTACCATACTAAACTAAAATAAAGAACGAAAATGTATGTGTTTGTCATGCAAAGCTCTATAATTACCAAAAATATGTTTGATTTTAAAAATATTTTATAAAACTTCCAGGAACATTGTTTCCTAGAGCAGTTCTGAGTTACATATCAAATTGCATTATGACACAATAAAAAAAATTGAGCAGTTAATTGTGTTTGTGATTTTGAAACTGTACAATAAGCAAAATATATATTTTTTATTCTGAATATGTGATTTTATGGAAACTAGATACGAGATAAAAAAAAATTGTCCCCGGGAGTAATTGTCCCGTATAACGTGTCCAATTGTATTTTAACGTAAAATATTAAAATGAAGTAAGCAGTGAAATATGTTTAGTCAAAATATATTTTATTGTAAAAAAAAATGAATCATAAAACTTTGATATAAACTGGATACGCAATAAGTAGAGACCGGAAAAATTCGCGGATTCGTTTCGTGATAGGCTGAAATTCAAACATGTGTACAGTTCTGCTGGTTCTGCTGCTATTGGTTCGCAGTTTATCTGGATCTCTGTGGGCCAGTGAGAGACCATCGACCAAAGAATCATCGATTCACAAGCTACCCTGTGGAGACGCCTCACAAGTTAGCACCCAATGAGCACGCGTGTCTGCTTGAGAAATGCAGAGGATAATGGAGGCTATCCGCGAGTTTTTCAGGTCTCTAGCAATAAGGAACAATACTCCCCCAAATTCGTTAAAAAAAAAAAAAAAAAAAAAAAACTGTTCAATACGTAATTGCGTACGAGCTAGAAGGAGGGGGGGGGGGGGTTTACGTGTGTCGTGTTCGGCTGCAGGTGGACGTGGATTCCTTGCGAACTGAGCGCGATCTACACCTCACAGGTCCGTTGTTCGCTTCACGAACTGGTAAATGAAAACGAGCCGGAAAAAAAAAAACTACATAGATGTCGCCGCGGTGCACGAAGGAAAGATAAAAACCCGGACTTGGTTCGGACAAGTTGCACTCTTGCAAGGATATAAAGTGCAGCAAATGAACTTTCTGCACAGCACAGTGTTGCCGGCACGACGACCTTTCAAGCTTCAAACCCGTCAGTTGGGTGATTTTATATATTTTTTAATGCTTTGCCATAATGCAGTTGGTAACCTGTTTGGTGAGTTGCGGGGGAAAAAAAAACTTCGTTTACTGATCTAGTACGTTGTGGCTAAGTGGCACTGAATAGTTCTTGTTTATGTGGTGCGATAAACAACACAGTGAACTTTCACTTACACTTCACGTTGTGATTAGCTGTAATTCCACGTAACCGGGACCAGCATACCAACGATGTAAACATTTTGTTTACGCCTCTCGTTTCTTACGTAAACGTACTAGGGACTAATCGTAACGTAGATCGCAGCTGTGGGTGGTTTGTCTTCAACACTGTTTTAGGTATATGTCGAAGAAATACTACCTATTGTGGCCGTTACCTTTGATGCGACTTCCGGAATTTTTTTTATATAGTTTCATGTTTCATGGTCTATAGACCCTAAAACCATCGTCAACTCAAAAAGTTTATATATTTTTATATAACATTTTTGTGGACATGGTAACTGCCGTCATTTTTCAGAAATCGCTTACTGATACATAAAATAAAATAAAGTAATGTAACATCTCGGTCGAGTTCGTTAATGGAAGAAATTCCACTAAAGAGGTAGAAATGGGGAAGGTTTTTTGAAAAACAGAAAAAATAGCTATAATTCCCACAATATGACAGATATTGCATCCGTTTGAACGTATTATAACTCGTAGGAGTAATACCAAAAACTTTTGTCTAAATACATTTTTGATAGGACATACCATAACTGCAAGGGGTGGACAATAAAATTCATAACTCCTTTAGTGAGCACGTTATTAAATCCGTCATATTGTTTGTAAACCTTTAAAATACTTACAGAAACTTTTGTCTGAAAAATTTTCATTCAACCAAGTATTGCTGCAGAGGGTGGAATAAACAAGGGTTAAAGAACAAAAAATAATCATAACTCCCTTATTAGGTAAACTATAGAATATATAACAATTATATGTAAATTTTCCAAAAAAATATCAAAATCTTTGGTCTGAAATAATTTTTTAAGATGCACCATTACTGCTACGGGTTTAAAAAAAACAGGGATTGAAAAACAAATGCCGTACCAAGTAGGCTATTAAAACCGTTCTTATTTATTTTAACTTCCTAAATTCGTCTAAAACTTTTTTGTAAAGTACATTTTTATGAAATCAACTTTTACTGCAAGGGGTGGAAATAACAAGGGTTTAAATACAAAAAAACTTCTTTAGTAGGTATACTATAAAAATACAATTTAATTAATTGTAAAATCTTAAACTTTATCTAAAACCTTTGGATGAAACAATTTTTGATGAGACGAACTACTGCCGTAAAAACAAGGGTTCAAATAAAAGAAATGATAACTTCGTTGCTATCAAAATCATATGAATTCATTTAAACCATCTTAATATTTTCCTAAGCCATGGTCAAAAACAATATTTATGCGCCCGCGTGTTAGTGAAAGGGATAAGAAATAGTTTTTGAAGGTCAAAAATATTCACTTCTACCTTAGTGGTATGAAAAATCGTTCTAAGCTATTCAATGCTAGGTGCATTGAGTTAAAACATTCAAAACATTTTCAATGTAAGAAAATGTTTTATCGATCATTTTGAATCATTAGTTATTGAAGAATATACCGAATGTTATGCACATTAAATTTTTAAAATGTTCCTGAAGTTTATTGAAGTTTACTGAGTAAGAAGGTACTTCGAAATCTACCTATGTCTGTACCTAGGCTGTGCTGAAAATATTTTTTTGGTGAATGGAACATATATAGTCATGTAACATTAACGATATTTGTAAATTTGTACATGTACACTGTACTGTATCACTACAAAAATAGTATTTGCAATAATAATGGGTTCGGATTCTTACCCTGACATTTATACCTACTTTGTGCTGCCCCATTACCTCCAATAGTTCAAGTTATTTGTAAATCGTTCCCTGAATAGCTTTCCAGTATCAACTGCGGACTTAAGTAATCATGATACAACAAAACAAATTTCAATTATTGAATATTCTATTATTTTTTATATGGTTTAAAAATATTTTATGCATCTGACAATTTATTTTGTCTGATTATTCAGTAAAAAATGTTTTGGAATTAATCACATATATATTTTTTTAATGGTAAGATTTTTTTTTAGCAAAACTCAGAAATTGTGCGAGCAAAGCCGCGGGTTATTAGCTAGTTTACAATGAATAGATTTTTTTTTCAGCTCCATCTTCAAATACGTATGCCGTCCTCGGAAAGCATTTCAGACCATAAGTCGTACAGATGAACAGATGATTCCAACTTATTTTGTCGTGATGAACGTGTAGCCGAAGCTTGTCTGTCAAATTCAGACTCACTCTGTACAGGGGGGGGGGGGTTGTCCTTGGGTCCCCGATCCCTCCCTTGCAGGATTTAAGAGAGAGAAAAATACACCAACGAAGACAGGATAGGAGCCTTAACTACAGAGATTATTTTGGAAGGAATATTGTAGTCCTTAGTGGGCTACAATAACGTATTTCCTCCTCATTGTAGTCCAAAATGCCCCATACACAGAAGCGGCAAATGAATTGTGTTTTCAAGTAGGTAGTCTATATTTAATGACAATTTTTTTTTCACACGTGTTGTAAATATTTATTTCATACAAACTTGACATGCCTTACGTGTATTTAACAACATTAATTCATATGTATCTATTACTTCTTTAAAACAAACAATTAATAATCAATTACATAAATAATTAATTAAAAAAATTAAAATACAATTTGTTAGTTTACTTTTCCTCGAGCAGAATCAATACTTAAAATTCTACGTGTAAACGCTGGAATTCTAAACGCCTACTATCCTTGAGGATTTTTAGTGTGACAGTCAGTTTTCTTTTAAAATTCAATTACAAAGAAAACTTACTCATTAAAAACTATGTCATGGTTACACAGGGCCCTCTCCTTCACAGAATCCTGGCTACGGCCCTGTAGGCCTATAATGAAGTTATGCTAAATGTGTTGTATTTGTCTGTAAACTGGTCTAATGCTACCGTGTGTAATATATACTATTTGTTTTGTTTTGTTTCAGGTAAGATATGGTTGGAACAGTTTTCCGGACGGCAAGGAGTGTGACCAAACCGTTTCATAAAAAATAAGATAAGACAGCGTTTCAATTTTTTTTTTTCATTGCATGTGCATCATAAAACAGTAGAAAATGATTTCATATAAGTGTACGTATAGATGTTTTTTGTACTATTTTAAAAATAATATACAGAGCCAATAATATGTTTGCGATTAGGGTCAGTACAGTCGCGCTTAGCAACATTGTAGCTGCGGATGTAGCAGGCTTTCTGGCAGGTTTTTTGGCATTAAATGTGCGAGATAAAGAGAGAGAGAGAGAGTGTGTGTGTGTGTGTGTGTGTGTGTGTCCATCATAGGTGCTCTTCTTTTACGTAAGATATCTACACGTATGCTGTAAGGAGATAACCTGATTCGTGGTTGTGTACAGGTTTTATTATATTTTTGAATGAGCCGTCGGTAGAATTTTTTTTTTTTTAGTTATTATTTACGTCACGTCGAAAATTAAGTTATTAGACAGGATGAGTCAGAATCCTACTTCGGCTAGTATGAGCCTGTGAAGGGGGGGGGGGAAAACCGTATTAGAGATGGCAGACTGACTAAGCGTCTTGACAATGTTTAGTTGAACAAAAGTCTACAACCACTTTATAAACCCACTATATTTCATACTTTTTTTTTTACATTTTGTGCATGTATGTTAATATACGTGTATATGTAATATATATATACACACACAATTATAAAAAAATCCTGTATTTTACTCCCCTCGGTTTCAGCCTGCCGTACAGACCCGCCATCCAAAATGATGAACGTGACGGGAAAAAAAAATTGCTGGGTGCTCACTTTTATTTGCTGTCATTCTGAGAGTAGCGTCCCCATTCTCCCCCCCCCCCTCCCCAACACCCCCCCCCCCCGGCTCCTTCACAAGCTTATCCAAAACCGTCCTTTTTTTTTATTCTTCCAATTGGAATAGCTCCGCTATGTGTCCCAGTTGTTTAAAACGCGTGTTGAGATGATGAAATGTAGTAGTATGGGTTTCGGTCCGTACAGGGTTTTTTTTTTTTTTTTCGCTGCGTATCCTCACTTCTCTCTCTCTCTCTCTCTCTCTCTCTCTCTATCTCTCTCTCCCTCCCTCTCTCCCTCCCTCTCTCCCTCCATCACTCTTCAAGGTCCGATCGAGAAAAAAAAACATCCTCCTGTATGGTCCTGCTTTTTCCACAAGTTGAACCGCAACCTATTTCTCCTTTCCCCTTCTCGTGTCTTGCCAACCACATCTTCGTTCTCCCCCCCCCCCCCCCCTTTTCCCCTTCAACGAACCTGTTTCTTTTTATTAATTTTTTTTTTACCTCTCACATATAAGAGAGATGAAAAGAGGTAGCATTAAAAAAGGCATAAGTATTGTTGGCTTGATGGTCTGTATGAGGGAAGAAGGGGAAAGTAGGGGAAGTGAGCTCGTTTGAAGAGGTTTGTCGGGGGGGGGGGGGGGAAGTGTGCGGTGTGTTTGAAATAAAAAAGAAATCCGTGAAAATCCTTGGGTAGGACAAGGGGTAAGGGGGCGGAGTCTCGCCGTGGAGGGGCGCCCAATCGCGTGGCTGTATGAGCGCGTCATAACCCAATAACGGACGCGTGGGAAGTGCGCATTTTGTAGCTACGTGGCTTTCGGCCAACATCTGGCTGATTCTCTCTCTCTCTCTCTCCCTCTCTCTCTCTTTCTGTTCCCCCCTTAATCGAAACACGACTATCCCTTTTCCTTACTTTTTTTTTCCTCCACGCCATTTATATGAAGACACTATGTTTTACAGGAAATCACTATATCACTTACGAAAGCTGTTCTTGCGTGTGAGTGATAATAGTGTAGTTCATGTCTTCGTGCAGTACCTATTCTTACCATGTAAAAAAAATAACATGAAAAATGTATTAATTATTTTAAATGGCAGATGTTTGCGAAATGCAACTAATTAAATGAAATTGTATGTAATACATTGATTTAAAATATACTAATTTTAAAATTACGATAAAAAAAATTATAACTTTCAGCTACCAGAGAATAGGAAAAAGAACCTACTTATATATCGACCATCAAAACACGAAGTGGCGTATCTGTAAAATGCCAACTTTTCAGGAGAGCAAAAATAAGAAAAGCACCTATGTTTGAAGTGCTATACCGCACAATCCCAAACTAGAAAACCCTTCATTTAATTTTTTATATATATTTAAGATGTCTGACTTGGGTTACCTATAATTACTTTATTTATTACAAATTTATATTTTAAGATTTATAATAAAATATAAAAAATGTTGTAGTTACGCCACTTCGTGTTTTGTTGTTTTCATTCATTGCAGAGTTACGCCGCGAAATAAAACATTTAAATAATGAAAAATGTTCAAGTTTTATTACTTATAACAATACAAATCGTTTGTTAGTACAAACACTAAAGGTTATTAGGAAAGTATATCATATTAGCAGTAAATAACTCAATCACTCAGCATTAATTATTGGGCCTTCTTCACACAGTGTATTATTAAAAAAAATTTTTAATCGAGTAGCTTCACATAATATGTTATGGTTTTAAAAAAGTAGAGGTTTGAAAACTGCTTACATAAAAATTTTTACTATAGTGAAACTAACATGTATACATTGAAAAATCTACACTCTTAAACAAAAATTTCTAAACAACAAAAACTAGGCAAAATAATTATTATCAGAACTACAATATCCACTTAGTGATACTCAACTTTGTTGGTTTCATAAAATAAAAAATTTGTTTTAAAAAAAAGTAAAATAAAATAACCTGATGTCAATTTCAATAAAAACAGTACTGTTTAGCTTTAAAAACCATACAAAATGATAAAAAAACTTATCTTAACTAAATAATATTGATTGATAAAATATCAATAACAAAGAAGAAACACTAATAACGATATTCAAGTTTCATCTCTTCTAGACAACAATCTTTGAAAAGTTAATTAGGTAAGGACCTGTAATAGTTCTGAAACTCTGCAGCCCTTACAACGGGAGTAGGTCCTTCGCAAAGTGATATCAGATCCTTGAACTTTTCTTTTGTTATAGCCTGCGGTAGAACGTTGAGACGATCTAGGGGCATCTTCAGGTTCTTGTCAGCATCACGTTTTAAAGTAAATGACCTGTACGTTTCATCAAGATGGCTGTTCTTGAAAAAAACTGTTGTAGGATGGTCTTTCTTAAAAGCATACTCTACCATGTTAGGCCAATTTATGGGTTGTCCTTTTTCGTTATCCTCTCGAATGGTGAGAATGCGCAGTTCTTTGGAGAGTCTTTTAAAGTCCAAAAAGTCCCTTGTTTCCATTTGATGGACTATGTAAGGATGCGCCCTTCTGGCGAGTTTAATTATTGGTACCAGCTGGGAAGGAACAAACAGATCGCCTGCTTGATTTATGGCATGGCCAATCGCACTGTGAGCAGCATCACCTTCATTTTGACCATGGTAAGGTTCAAAAAATCTCAAACTAATTTCAGAAATGTTAGAGCTATTGAACAAAAAGTAAAGGAACATTGCAGGCAGAATACTATTTTTGTTCTGGCCAGAACAGCCATCAGCAAACAAAGTCACTTTTTTGCCTACGTTGTTTTTATCATGCTCCTTAAGCATGAGGAATATGCAAGAAGCAATTTCAGATGAACCTCTTTTACTTATTGACTCATTCCAAGTAAAACAATGACAGTCCTTGGTTCCCAAGTCGTATATTGTAAAGTTGTACACTGATAAGCGTCTTTTATAAAATACGGCGCTCTCGTTGGTTTTCGGCAAGAAGATTACTTGCTGAAGGTCAAATACTAAACAAACATTAGTTTTGTTTTCAATTGCTGCTGCTTTACACCTTTCCTTTATTGCTCTAACTTTTGTTTTTTCCGCAATGTGTTGGTCATACCTCTGTTTAATTCTGTCCTTTGTGTCTCCATCGCCTGTCTTGTAAGTCATACAGAGAGTACACATATCTTTTTTACGATGATGAAAACTTAAATTTAAACTTCTAAAAATAAGTCTGTATAACCCGATGCTGCCCTTGTTGGCGTTGGGATCTTCACTTTGGTAAAGGTTAAACATTTTTTTAATATTCAAATCATCATGTAGAAATTCTCTGGTTGTATTAGCCCTGCAGTAATGCGCTTCTACTCTTGGAAATCTGTTGATGTGATCGGTCATTCGCTTACGAATATCTGCATCTCTAGCTGCTAGGGTTTCCTGTCTTCCTCCACGCTTTTCTGGTTCTAAAACACCTGTCTCTGCTACTTTTCCAACAGCTGTTCTTGCTGTTCGTTCACTAATACTAAGAGTATTAAGATAAAACTTTTTGCACACTGCTTCTTTTTCATTTTTTAATGTTAAAAAATACTGTTTTGACTGTGCTCTACGACTGTCGCCAACTGTAGTTTTGCGTTTTGTTGCCCCTGACACTATGTGTCTTGCAATGAACTCTCGTTGTAATTGAAGACTACCCATAGCATAGTACGACTTGAAAATATTTTGTCTGTCTTCATCTGTAAATTTACTACAAGACTTCTTGGTTTTCTCACAGAATCTACCAATGCAACGGTCTTTAATTTCTCTTGGAGCAACTAAATTGTAAGACTTTTCTTGTGTATAGCCGTGACCAGTGTTTCTCCTTTGTTTTCTTTCTTTCTGTCTATTTATTTTGTACCGTTTTTCTAAGGGAAATTCTCGTGCAGACCCTTCTGTAACAAAATCTTCTGGCTCTCTTGGCTCTTCGATGAGCGTTTCCAATTTTTCTAAATTATCTGTATGGTTTTTGCACTCATCACTTTCCTCAAAATGTCTAAAGCATAGTAACTCAAGACATCTCACACAAGCTGCAAAAATCTCTAAGTTACAACCGTTGGAAGTACATGTAGAATGCATGGGATCTGTATTATCAATATTATTCTTTTCTGCAAACTTAGGTTGGGGTTTCTTCTTTTTCTTCTTTGGAGATTTAGCAATGAATCTTTCATCGCTGCTATCAGTTAAAACAATATGGTCACATTCATTTTTTGACCAGTGGGATTTGCAAACAAGCAATCCACAACAACATGTTTGAACACCTACTAGTTTACATTTTTTTAATTCGCACAGTTCTGTAAAATCTGGATCCGCGTCGCTGTCATCGGGTTCACTACCAAAACAATTTAAGTCTACATTAGAGGCTATATCTGTATTTCCAAATGAAGTGTTGGGGTTGTGATCAGCTTCGGTATCTCTGTTATTGCTCTTAAGGCGGGAAAGAGGCACAAATTCGGCCAATGCCTGTTCGTCTTCATCAGACATGCTATCTGAATCACTGTTTTCTAACAATATTATTGTTCCAAAATAAAATGTTTTATTGTAAAGCATTTTAACTTTGGAGCCTTTTTTAAAAGCATTGCCCTTATCAACTGGAATTAAATCAGTTAATCTCACCACGTTCCGGGTGCCGTCAGTCCACTTCACTAAAGCGTCCATCTTCTTTTAGTCCACTTCTTACTTGCATGCAAACTCCAGCGTCGATCTGTAAGATACAATAAGTAATGTATTATAAATATACAAAATTAAACGTGCAATGTATGTTGTAACGTCCACTTCAAAATAGCCTAGAGTTAATTTTACCTGCAGTAATAATTCACTAATAAACAGTTTATCAAACAATGCATTTAAAGGTGAACATAAGTGTTCTTGATGTACAAATTATATGCAGACTAATTTATTAACCCTTAACCACAGACATGAGGTCCCCGGGACCACACAGCGTTCTGACGCCCTCTGCCATCAGTAACCAGTAACCTCGTGGACACATGATCTTCAGTACCTTCCTACCATTCAGTCTTCTCTCTGCCGCCGGAGCGATAAGTGGTTATCTGACACCTGACTTCACGTCTGTGTTAGTGTCAGCATTATTTGCAGCGTGGGACCTCACGCCTGTATATACGCACAAAAGTTTCACGTCTGTGGTTAAGGGTTAGTTATGGTTGAAGGCCTAATAAGTAATATTTTAACAAAATGCTTACCTGGGCTCTACATCTAAAGCATGTGTTGTGATGGACAGACGAGCAGATAGTGGTGCAGATCAGTATATAGATAGTGCGGTATTGCGGTATCAGTCTTCCTTCCGGTGTTTTCCCTCTATTCCCATCTTTGTGCAACAAAACAATTAGGTTGCATTTTCCGACCGCCCCACATGTAGTTACGCCACTTCGTGTAAAACGAGAAATAGTCAACAATTTTTTTTTTCGGAAAACACGAACAGGCGTAAGTTAACTTAAGTCAGTACGTGTTTTGCTGAATAGTCTCCAAAACACTTACGACGAAATGAAAAAGCATTATATCTTCAAAACCATTGGGAATTAAGTTACGCCACTTCGTGACATGATAGACCACGTAAAGATATGTCTGTAGCCAGTATATCTCAACATCGGCATTTTTGCAGTTACGCCACTTCGTGTTTTGATGGTCGATATTAGAGAAATCTCTTATCAGTTAAATTATCCAGCCATATATTGATAGATTTTTTAACTTGATGTAAGCTTTTGGACATACGCCATTGCTAAGCACATGTATGTCTGTAGAATGGCTACAGACATACATGTGCTTAGCAATGGCGTATGGCCAAAAGCTTACATCAAGTCATGCACTCCCATTGCACAGATATTTCAAAGATAAGATTTTTTTAAATTGATTCTAGTTATACATTTTTCATAAATAATAGCTACTATTTTCGGAACAAAATATTCTAAATAGCTCTGTAAATTTTTCTGTGAAATAGATAACTACCCTATGTAAATTAATTTTCTGTACGTGCAACTTTGGATGATAATTTGGAGCTATCTACATAACGCAATTATACTTCTATGAATACTAATTATTGCTCCTCAAAAGTACAAAATTCTCTATCGTACGTTTTCAGAACTTTATAAAAACTTCCTGCGTCTAGTAAAAAAAAAAAAAAAAATGTCGGGAGATATTTTCATATTCAGGACTTATTCCCTTTCGAATTGGCCGATTTTTGTCCTAAATAAAATTGTCACGCGACACGATTTTATATTTACAATTCATGCCATTTTTCTATAATGTAACTCGCTAAATTGTAGTTTTTCTCAATATTGGATTTAACTTCTGTAATAAAATTTCAGCATCGGTAGAGTTTGAATACGCAAATAAGACGTAGTTATTTAAATACTGTTGTAAATTGTAATTAACGATGCTGTTTACATTTAACCATTATGTTTACGGTTTCTAGTAGGCTAATAAGATAACATATTAGTAGCTGTGTTATTTATCTGATAGGTTTCAGAGAATAATTAGGTACTAAAAAGAAGTCAATGACTCTTAAATTGAAATACATTAAATAGTTTAATTATTTATAGTAGACTCGGGGAGTAACTTTTGAATGTCAAACAAATGAATACTGAAAATGCATCTGAATGGAAACCTAGCAAATTAGAAAATCACGAATGGACCAACTCTTAACATATAGCCTCAGTCTGGTGAACGATGAAACTAGTAGTCTACGTAAGCGGAAGTGGTTGTGTAATCACTGGCGACATTAAACAATGTATTTCGCAACCTTACATTTGAACTTGGAGAGTGTTTCTGAGCCTCGCAAAATAATTTTTTCAACCGTTTTCGTCGAAAAATTTGAAGTGAAAAAATTAGTTTTTTTTTTTTTTTTTTTTTTTTTTTTAAGATCGCTCACGAGTCAATGTGTGGGACAGTCGTGCCGTAGTAGAAAGTCAAACCGCCCCCCCCCCCCCCTTTTTTTTTCCCCCCACCCAGCCAAAAGCCAAAAAAAAATATTTCTCCGTGCTGGTGGAAGAAAATTAAACGAAAAAAACTAAAAATACCTCTCCCTTCTCCTGAGTTTTGCGGAAGGAAGGCTGCTTTCAGACAATGCTTGATGGAGGGAGGGGGCAGGGGAGTTGGAAGGATGGCATTTTCAAGAACGTGACGTGTCATCTCTCTGTGTGATTGATTGCGATCCTACGTCCGTCTGCGGAGACAAATATTCCCCCAACTGTGCTGCACCCCTCCCCCCCCCCCCACACTTTTTTTCCCTTCTGTTTTTCGCGCTTTTCCTGGCAGTCGGTGAAATCGGAGGGGGAAGAAATTTACAGTTTCCGGGCTCGCGACGCTAATAGGTTTACGGACCCTTTTCTTTACCCAAACCTCTCTCGTCCTCCTCGCATTCAACACTGTTAAAATCCTGGGGAGAAAATACAAGACATAAGGCTGTTCCCGAAAAGTTAGGGATGAGTAGGTACTTTTGAGAACGCATCCTTTACCGAAGGGTCCTTCAAGGAGGTTATGCCTTTTCATCTAGCAATTTCAAATATTTTGGTACCGTTTGCAATGAAGCTCCCGTTTTATTTGCTGAAGACAACACTTGTGAACTGGTGTGTTTATCATGACAGTTGTAATCGCCCGCGTGAAATAATATAGAGCTTGTTAATTGATATGTAGTTGCAACAAGTTACAGAAGGCCTGGGAGATATGATTTATACCTTGACATTTCAAAAGTTGGGACAAATAGTTCCAAAATTACAATTTAGCAAAAAAAAAGATTGAAATTCCCCTTAATTTCAACGCTGCGTTCGTTGAGAAAACTAGCCGCAGAGGATATTCGAATTTGGTTTTCGGAGCTTACACAACAGGACGTACAAACAAAAATTGTGTTCGGCAGTTATTTGTTTTTAGTTTATAAATTTTGTCGCAGTTTATTTTCAGGAGATATTAGACTATCGTTACATTTTCACCTAAATGTAGCATCCAGAAGAACCCTTCAAAGTCCACTAGGAATGCATGAAATGACGCTAGTGAAAGGCGGTCAGCAAAAAAAATGGCTGAAATCCTTAAGACGCACTTTATAAGGCTATCATGAAGGCTAAAGGGTCATGTAAAGAGGTATTTGAAAAAAAAGAACCGTTTCACTGTATTTTTTTTAATGGAACAGAAATATTCAAATTAAATTACAGATATTTGTAAATTTGTACAATTACATGAAAACAACTGTATCACTACAAAATAGTGGGTTCGATTCTTTCCAGGGAATTTATGCTTTGTGTTGTCCCAGTACCTCCAATAGTCAATGTTGTTTGTTAACCGTTCTCTGAATAGCTAACCGGTATTAACTGCACTTATAATAAGCATTATAAAACAAAATAAATTTCAATTATTGAATATTAGATTATTATTATTTTGTTTGAAAAAAAATCCTTGAATGAAACATCAATTAAAATATTAACTTATGGGCCGATTTCCGTAAGAAATACTCCGTATTATCTCGAAAAACGTATTTCAGTGTACAAAGTTAACAATATTTTTCTTGTAGTTTTACAAACTATTTATTGAGAACTCGTTTCCAAAGAAATGTTTTGTAAAAGTAAAGAAGATTTTGTTATGTGTGAGCGAGTGTAAGAAAAACTTACATAGTTAACTTCAAACACAGCTGAAGAAAGTGTCATGATCACGTTGCAGCTTACCTATTGCATGAATCTGTGTGTGACTTTATTTAAGGACCAAATTTAAAAATTAAAATAAATTAAATACTGCATACTTTTCACATAATAAGTTGGCAAAGTTTAAAATTTTTATCATGTTTGTGCACTATGGATAAGGAGAAAAAAATTGAATATCAAACTGGATCTTTTTTTTTTTTTTTTTTAGGATTAAAGTAAATGCTGGACGCAATGTTTCAAGTTTCGTTCAAAAATATATATATATATATATTAAATTGTTTTTAACCTTGTTTCTGTTTTAGAAAACTGTTGTGTTTGTTTCGTCTTTTCGTTTTGTCGTGTTTTTTGTCTCGTTTCAACTGTTGTGCTGAATTTTTTGGGTTCGGTATTTTTGTGCTGTCATCATTTGTGGTTTTTTTTTTCGTTTTTGTTAGTCCATTTTTCTTTGTTTGTTGACCATATTCCTGTTGTGGTTTATTGTGTGGTGTTTATATCCTGACAACAGCAATTTTTTGCTTAGTTTGTGTTTTTGTCATTTGTGTTTTTTGTAGTTTTCTTCTACAGACATGCATGAGCATAGCAATGGCGTATGTCCAAAAGCCTACATCAAGTAACCTTTTCAAATCATAACATTTTAGAGAATTTTAAAAGGCTGGCTAAAATTTAAAAAAAAAATATCTGAAAACAAATTAAACCCGTTTACTGCGAATTTATTCCAATGGGTACCAAATATTCCCACCAGATATATACAAGACGTTATTTTCAAGCTATAAAAAGGTCACGCAAATGGCAGTAATTATGAACACTTTCTAGCCTTTTTTTTTTTTTACCGCTTTTGGATAGTTTTTACTTCATATCTGTTGAGAAAATTTTGAGACGGAACATAAGATGTACAGGAAAAGCCCTCAAGTGATGATTATGACAAGAAATGTAAATAGTCAACTTGGCAGTGACACCGATGCTACAACGTAAATTAATTTTTGTAAATGGATCAGGAATGCTGATGTAAAATTATAGGTGTTTGTAAATGGAAACAACTGTATCAACACAAAATAGTGTTCGCAGCAATATTGGGTTCGGATTCTTGCCCGGGTATTTATGCTTTGTGTTGTCCCAGTACCTACATTAATCAAAGTTATTTATAAACCGTTGCCTGATTGCCAGTATTGATTGTGCAATTTAATAAGCATAATAAAAGAAAATAAAGACAAAAAATTGATTGTTCGAGTGTCTTTTCCATGGTTTGAAAAAAAAATATGCGCCAATTTTTGTAAGAAATACTCAGTACTATCTCGTAGAACGCATTTAATATAATTATGAAGGAAAAAAAAACCATAGCCATATGTTGCACAAAGTTTCAATATCTTTCTTGTAGTGCTACAAGCTCTTTCCTGGAAACTGGTTTCCAAAATTATATATAAAAAAATTTGTCTGTGTAAGAAGAATTTTTTTTTTTACGCTGTAGGCTGCAGCCTGCTGCCGGCCACGTGGTGTGGTCGAACTCACCCCTCGCATTACCCCCAATATACCGTCGACACGGGGGTGCCCCCCTTGGGAGGCTGGAATTGGGTATGAGGAAGGGCGGGGGGGAAGTGTCCAGGGTCAGCCAGGAGCGTGCCACGATGTCCCATCTGGCACACACACACCCTCCCAGGGGTGTGGCAGGGGTTCCGCCTAGTGGGGGTCGAAGGGGGGGTGGTAATTAAGACGACAGGGTCGCCCCGCCCTGCTGCTGTCAGGAGCCGGAACCCCCTCTTAAATATAGACGCGGCTCAGCGCGCAGAACAGACGAGGGCACAGAAGCGCGACTAAACGTGTTTTGCTCGGTTCAACCCTGTGCGCATCGTCTTGAGTTCATTTCTGAGATATTCCATCAAGTTGAGGAAAGAAACCAAAGTTTAAGAAGCTGTAAAGAGATTACTTTTCGCATTACAAAAAAAAACCTTAAATATTACACAATTAATGAATCGCTTAATTCAAACGTTTCTGAAAACCTGAGGGAAAATCTCGTAAAATATCATGGTATTTTTTTCGACCGCCAAACGTTTTTACTGGTTCCCCTAAGCCAATATCATTTTTTTTTTAAAAAGTTGTGATTTGTATTTTCGTACGTCATTGCAGCATTTAATCGAATATTTCTCAAGGTCTACTCCTACGCTTAATCTGCTCTAAAAGTGATAATCTAGAATGCAGAATGTAATGTTGTCATTTTGGAAAGCAACATCAATCTCTGTCTGTAGATTTTTATAGTGAGTATCCATGAGCCAGATGGCTGGCAGTTATATATTCGATGAACTCAGGGAATTAAAAAAGTTTAGAACAAGAGTATGTTTACTGCCCAAGTCTTAATAGCTGAAAGCTACTTCCGATGTCGTTCCCCTATGCAAATTCTGATGGTGCCGAAAATGCCATTAAAGCTTTTATATCTTCATAAATCTCGTCCAATCCTTGTACGAGGCCTTCTTGCGAAATAAATGGCGTACCTGCTTCGTTTCTCAGCGACTACAGTTAAAAATTTTATTGACTGTAAAATAGAAATATTCGAGAAAGCTTGCTTCTAAAGAGAGACAAACTTTTTTTTTCTTTCAAATTTTCATCTCTTCGAAAATGTTTAATGCAGACATTAAAACCAACAGTAAAATCTCTACGCACTAAAGATAAAAAAAAGTAAATATACACATAAACTATTTTCGGTAAAAATATGTTTATGTTATATCTATTCAGAAATAAACGAACGCATAATTGGTTCCTATAGATTTTATATTCATTAATCGTGGGTTTTCTTATCAATTAAACGCAGTCATGGAATGATCGGCACTTGTAAACAATTTTAATGTGCTGTGCAATTAAATATATTAATCACTAAGTGTAGAATTTTTCACTGCCGAATTTTCACCTATAAGTCTACCATAACTATGTAACATTTACTGTGACTAAATAACTGGATGAACTCCATATCTAAGATCTGAATGTTTATTATATTTATTATTACTATACACCAAATTTCACCGTATAGCTTGCTTGGTTGTTATGTTTGTAGCCATACCAGTGAGAAAAAAAAACTAGTTATCTTGAACAAACTATTTGATATGGGCTGTTCAAAAATTATCATTTGAATAACAATTGACATTTCCTTCAACAAGCAGTTCCTATATAGTAATTAATATACAGCCGGTAAAAATAAGCCAATTGTTCAAAATACCAGTTTTATTCAGCACTACGCGGCATTTTTAGGTTTACAGCTAACTGAACATGTAGGCCTACCTTAATCGACGTAAAAATTTTGTAAATTTGTTACCACAAGACGCACGATAGAAAACTGTTAGATACTTACGGGCCATGCTAACTCTAATGGCAGCTCCCATGCTAGATGAATTCGCACACACGTTTTGCGCTAGTGAGTGGCTTCTTGCAGAGATGATCTCAGCAGAAAGCGGTCTCTCCTGAAGTAGTTAAGGGGCCTTCTTGGTCATGGTGATAAGTGCGACGCTCGCTGGTATTTCTAGCGCGGCATCGCCTCCAAGCGCAAAGCTGTGGACTGACTGGCGCGCAGTCTTCTCGTCGTACATAGACAACTACTACGTATGAGATCAGAGTGGTAACCATAATATCAAATGGCGGAGAAATCAAGATGTACCTAGGTGTAATGCAAGACCCTTTGGGTGATTTCAGAAATCTGTACCGGATGTTTTCACGCCTGAAAATTATTCTGAAAACAAACCATCTCTTGGAGGATGTATGTTCCAAATTTCACTGCTCGAGGCCTTTTTGTTTCTGCGCTTCGCGAACGACATACATACGCTCTCTCTCTCTCTCTCTCTCTCTCTCTCTCTTATAAATATAATTCATAATGTGTGGTCAAGCACATTTTTGATGTGTCACTTTATGGTCATGGCTGGAAAAAGGGTGGGGAGATGGAAATTTGGTTGTTAGAAAGAGATTTCTACCACGCCACAGCTCGGCCATCTTCTGACGATCCCTAACAACTACGATTCTTAAATCAAATTTTCCTCAGTTGTCCAGCATTTTTGGAGCTTCTAAACCCCTTTGCGGGTAAGCCTTCATATATTTTTTTTCTCTCGCGGTTTTCCATCGGTCGAATGTGTCCTTGAGATCGCTGTTTCCCTGACCCGGCCCTCGGCAGAGGCGCGAGAAGAAGAGGGAAGGAGGTCGGTTCTCCGTGTGAGATCGCCGAAATGAAGAAAGGCTTCAGGTGTGAGAGCAGGCGACGGGGCTCCGTGTTCGTCCAGGAGGGTCGCAACCTTGCGGCAGGGGAGAGGGGAGGTGCGGGTTTTTAATTCTCTTTGTTTTGAGAGCTGCGGAGGGTGGGGGGGGGAGGCGGTTTGGGGAGGGGAGATTTCAGTCCGCGGGAAAGTATTGAAGGAGGGAGGTATCCCATAACCAGGTAAAGGGGGAAGGTTAGGAAAGCAGGAGGCACAGAATCTCGACTCCCCTCTTCGAGGTGGAAGATTTTTAGGACCCACGAATTTATGGCCGTCGTGCATGGCAGACAACACGTACCTATACCCGCCCGACAAGAATTGCGTTTGCTTCCCCCCCCCCTCCCTTCTCTCTCTCTCTCTCCACTGCCTCCTCAACACATATTATTTTTTTCTTCTTCTTCGGACTAAGCGAGAAAGAAGGAGAAGAAGTGGAAGAGAGAAAAAAAAATAAACCAGTACAAGCAAAAGAAAGAGAACATTAGTTGTAAATTTATGTCGTCCAATGGTCCGGTGATGGGTCCGAGACAACTCAAAACATGGCGCTTGCCTAAGCCGACTTATAATTCGTTCCGTCCACAGACAACCTCCCTCCCCCCCCCCTTATACCCCTTCACACTCTTTTCTAACCCTTTCTCGAAAACATTTTTTTTTTTTATGTTTGTCTTGGATTTATTTTATTGGCGCGGAGTTGGTTTATTGCGGCGAGCCTGGTCGTGTCGGCCGGGGAGCTCCGCCCTCGTGTTCATAATAAAATCCATATTGTAAATAAGGAGAAGTATGCCCGTGGCTCGCGGCTCGCCGGGCCGTAAACCAGCGACGGTATTAAGGCCCGGCCGTCAACCTTAAACGGCGGCGAGAACCTTGCCGACAGGTCGGCCCGGCGGGCGAAGACACTGGCGATCCGAAGGATGGTTGCTTCCTTAATGGGCGGTCGGAACTCGGAGACACTCCCTCAGTAATGATCCGGGAGGGGAGGGGGTAAGGAGAGGTATATATCGAGATCGTAAAATTTCCTTTGACATATCGATAGTGCCGAAAACATAATTTAAAAAAAAAAAAACAGCACCAGCTGATGAAGAGTTTTCATGACACCCCGGTTATGCCGACGCAAGCTCAATAAGTTACGCTGCTGTAAATTACAGTTAAATATTTTACGGAATTTTCGACAAATAAGCTAGAGACCGGAAAATTTCACGGATTCATTTCGTGATAGTCTATAATCCAAAAACGTTTGCCTTTTTACTGCATCAGTGATTGGTCCACAGTTTATCTGAATGATACTCGGCCAATGAAAAACCTTTAACAAAAGAAGTATCGAATCACTAGCAGCCCAGTTAACAGGTGTCACGAGTCAGTAGCCAATGAGCAGATGTAATTTTCCCGCGTGCATAGAGGATCATGGAGTATATCCTACAGGTCATTGAAATCGCGAATTTTTCCGGTCCCTACAAATAACTAACCTGGAATAAACGAAGTGTTGTTCGTAATCTCAGATAACTGGATCTTCGTAGAAACCACGTCGATTCCGACTTCCGAGTTGAGTGTTTCGTAGAAAACAATACAAACATAAATGTGAAAGGGAGAAGAAGAAAAAATAGTTTTTTACTGGATACTCAACAAGATTCTGAATGTTTTGTTAATGTAATAAGATTAATTTTGTTGATTAGTGGTTCAAAATAAAGAAAACACAGTATCGTAAATTTTCGAAGATAAACCGTAAATTTACGAAGATCCCTGGACGATTTGTAACCAACGTTATTCGTATATTTCAGGTGAAAATTTTGAACAGTGTATGGGACTCCGAAACGATTGGTCGCATCCAATCGATGCACAGGCGCTGATAAAATAATTGTGCTTCACTATCTTATTTAGTATGTAGTTGAATAGGCTAAACATTTCTTTTATTTTCACATAGCTCCTGATGCTTCATACACTATTACAAAATTTCACCTCAGATCTCCGAAGAACGCTGGTTACTAACTATCCAGGTAAATTAGTAAATTTTACGGGTACAAGGTTTTTGGACTTTGAACCTGAACCCACTAAAATAACCTTTGTATACTAGCAAAACATTCAAAAAAACTTGTTAAATTGATCCTGCAAACACACTCTTTTTTCTTCTTCAACTAATGTGTTTGCCCTAAGAACCGGAACTCGGAAGTCAAAATACGGCCTGCTGTATGTTAATTAAGAAGAGCACTTCGTTTATTTGAGGTGAATTCTTCATTGAAAAGTCCCGTAAATTTACTGCGTTTTCTAAGAGTTTTTGACGTGACACCGTCTAATAAATCGATGAACGCAGGCTGCACGCACGAAAAATGGTCACGTTCCGCACATTGTTCCGTTACGCTGTGTCCCGTTACGCTGTCGGCGAGTGCAGTAATAATAGGTTATGTTACAATTGACTAAAAAATTATGGTGATTCATATAATTGATGATAGATATTTGATTACAGTTTATTTATATGAAAACTTGTTCATAATTATATTTAAACTTTATAGCTAAACGCCAGTTTTTAAAATTAATTACAAGTCATCTACACGTGAACTGTTTCGTTGACTGTTTATAAAGTGAAGTGAAAAGTTAATGTGGTTTTTATTGCTTATTACAACAACAATTTCGGCAATAAAGGTTAATTATTCTTGCATTTTAAAAATCTGATTACTAGTATAATTTCAAGTATTTATTATTTTATTATTAAAATAAAAATGATTCAATTTTATTCATAAAAGTATGCAATCATTTCATCAATGTTTTGTTATGACGTTGTCACGTTAAACTATCGTCCGTAAACCGACTTTACAGAAAACCAATTTTTTAAAGTAACATTTAAACTGTGATTCCAGAATGTCACGTGAATCAACCGCTTTCAAACTTTCCATCGTTCGATATTCTTCAAGCATTTGCTCCGTGGCGTAATTTTTATGACGTGATAACGTCTTATAAATCGATGAACGCCAGCTGCACGCACGAAAAATTGTCACGTTCCGCCTGAGCCGAGCGTGCAAGAACCGGCCAACCACCGTGCGAGAAAATCTTCTATAATATTATGAAACAGGTTAAGGTATCCAATTTTTCATCAAATTTTTCTTATGACGTTATTACGTAAAATTATCGTCCGTAAACCGACTTTACGGACAACCCCCTTTTATCTGTTAAATTTCATCGTTGAGTTTTTTTAAGCTTAAATTTATTTTCTTTTCCAGATAACTAGGGACCGGAAAAATTCGCGTTTTCAATTACCTCTAGGATAGACTCCATGATCCTCTATGTACATACTTGTGCAGATTACACCTGCTGATTGGCTACTGACTCGTGACACGTGTTAACGGGGAAGCTTGTGATTCGATACTTCTTTTGTCGAACGTTTTTCATTGGTCCAAAGTCCTTTAGATAAACTGTTGCCCCCAATCACTGAAGCAGCAAAAAAAGGCAAATGTCTGATAATACCGAGTATTTCTTACGAAAATTGGCGCATAATTATATATTTTAATTGATTTTTTTTAAACCATGGAAAGGATAATCGAATATTCAATAATTGAAAATTATTGTGTATTATGCTTATTATTGCGCAGTCAATGCTGGAAAGCTATTCAGGGAACGGTTTGCCAACAACTTTTAACTATTGTAGTTACCGGGACGACACAAAGCATAAATGCACGAGTAAGGATCCGAACCCAGTATTACTGCGAACACTGTTTCGTGGTGACACAGTTGTTTTCATGTAAATGTACAAATTCAAAAATATTTGTAATTTTACACGAATATTACCGTTCCATTTACAGGGGGGAAATAGTGTATAGTGTAATATTAATATTTTGGATTCTAGCCTATTAATATTTTGGATTCTAGCCTATCGAGAAATGAACCCGCGAATTTTTCAGGTCTTTACAGATAACCTATGCCTAGCTTTTGGGTCGGTTACAGACTACACCAGCAGGTGTTTATTTTCCCCGGTGTTGGCCCCACTTTCCGCCGGACCGCGGGAACAATGGCGCCTAAGTCCTCACTCCCCCGCGTAACGGACAAAGCGGCGCGGGAGTTGCTCGTCCGGGCCATTAGGCGGGATAACGTGTTCACAGTGCGACGAGAGATACACGCGGGATTGCGATCGTCTTGGAGCGGAGCTATTTCCAACCCTCGACCATAACAAAGACAACGCATCCGGCTGGAGTGCCAATTTCGTCATGGCGAGGCCTACTTCACCCTCCTCCTCCCCTCCCCCCTTATCACCTTTTCTCCATCCCGGAATAAATCTGCAGACGTGCCTACAGATTTTCCGCGAACCTGTTGGATGTCGCAGGCATGACTTACGCCATTGCTAAGCACATGTATGTCTGTAGAAGAAAACTACAAAAACCCCAAAAGACAAAAACACAAATTAAGCAAAAAAATTGCTGTTGTCAACAGGATATAAACACCACATAATATTCCATAACAGGAATATGGTCAACAAACAAAAACAAAGAAAAATGGACTAAGAGAACGAAAAAAAAACCACAAATGATGACAGCACCATATTCCTGTTATGGAATAAATATTATGTGGTGTTTACATCCTGTTGACAACAGCAATTTTTTGCTTAATTTGTGTTTTTGTCTTTTGGGTTTTCTGTAGTTCTCTTCTACAGACATACATGTGCTTAGCAATGGCGTATGTCCAAAAGCTTACATCAAGTCATGCACTCCCATTGCACAAATCTTTCAAAGATAATGTCGCAGGCATGTCGCGTTTTAGTCTTTCTCACCAGAGATGTTTTGTAACATCTAACCTCGGTAACGAGAAAATTTATGTGTTCTCGTGTTGCAAATACACTTGTAATACGGAACTCTGTCGTGGCATTCGACGTACAATCCTTTAAAAATAAATGCCGCAGCTAGAGAAAAAAAAAATCACCTAATTCCGGCTTTGGACATGATTTTCGGAAAGGAGTTTTATTAAAATACTGCCCGTCTTGCTAAAAATTAATCAAACCGTTAATACTATGAAAGTCTTCCTTTGTCTTTGTGAACTTTGGTTCGCGCCATCCGCCTTAGATGGCAGCACCATTGTTACGCATTTCCGTTCCATGCGACTTCCGTTCCAGTCAGGAAATTGCTCCTCGAAAATGCGACATACCGAGAGCTAAGATGTTACACAACAAAGAACTTCTTACAGAACTGTTCACAGGATGAGTTCATGTTCAAACAAAATAAAAAAATCAGTAGCCGTAAAGATACGAACATATTTATAAATTTATGAAGATTGCCGATGTTGTGTAAACAGTGTTATTCGTAATTTGAAGGTGAAACCTCTTAAACGTAAAGCGTTTTATGGCTAGAAACTGGAAAATTGTTACAAATTCATCAGGCTACAATCAAGTCTGCACAATCTTACACATTATTTACGTTCATACGTTATCGGGTCAAGGGTGATTTTTGACACTTTGTACAATGACATGTAAACGGAGACGGATCACGTAAACGTAGACGGATCTCACGGAACAGAGTCTCTGCAACGGCACGTAGACGGATACGGACCCGTACGCATCAGCTCGACATTGCTGAGCTCTTCCGTTTACGTTGCTCCGTGCGACCAAATAGAAACCGAATATTTGGCTCCGGTGGTAGCCATGTTTGCTTATGTCCAAAATACATTAAAAATGTTTTCGATTATAAGAATATCCAGTGTTCTATCATTACTTTGTCTATTATTTTTATTATATATGTAAATTCTACTCGTGCTACGATCCCGAAGATCAATATTAAAAATTAAATTAATATTTGATAACCTTGAAAATGCAATCTTATTGGTTGCCATTTGTTACGTTTCCGTGTATTGTGGAAGCAAGCAGACGCGATGGTGAAATTTTCCGTGATATCCGTCTCCGTTTACGTGATGCTTTTCCAATTGACATTGCAGAACGGGCCTAAGGAGTCAATGGCGGCTTCAGGATGACTTTCCGGGAGGGGCTATCGCAAAAAGAAAGGTCGTAGTTGCAAAAAAATAAAGTGGTCAGATATTTGCCTTGGAATATTATTTACAAATTACAGGTTTCAAATACAGAACCTTAGTAGCTCCATGAAACTTTTGATGAGATAAAAGTTTAACATATGAAATTAAATATTTAAGAAAACATAAATATACACTAATCAATAAAATTGGTCTCGGGAGGGGCTATCGCCCCCACCGCCCCCCTTCTGGAGCCACGCTTGTAAGGAGTATAGTGATCCTGTCCCGAAGTCTATTAAGTCAGTAGCATTCCCGATGGAGCGAAACGTATTCAACGCATGCAATCACAAAATAAGGCGATTGTGAAGGCAAATAAATACATGGGATCAGGAAAAAATTGGCTGTTTTACTGACCTGCAGTGTGACTCTGCTCATTGGCTGCTGGCGTTGCCTGAGATTCGACGCTTCTCTGACCCAGGTCTCTCCTTGGCCCAGAGTCCTCCAGGTAAACCGCGAGCAAATAGCAAAAGGATGGCAAAGGTATAAGTAGGGGCATGCATATTTCGCGAAAAGATTCCGGGACTAGCTGAAAGTTAAAACACTTTAGCAGCGTCTGTGTTTCGTGGTAGGGTGAGTTTCTTTTAGATACATGTCGATTGTAACAACACCAATCACAGTGATTCAGTGCGGAAGTAAACGCGTCCTGAGTGGCTCGGTCAGATACGGCAACGACTTCTCTCGCAGACGTCCGCCAATCACAAGGAAGAAACCGCTGGTGTGAGTACAACTTGTTGCAGTCTAATAGGCGTTCAGATTTATTCGCGAAAAATGCCTGCCCCTAGGTATAAGTATTCGAATTTTAGCCTATCGTGAAATGAATCCGCGAATTTTTCCTGGCTCTACAAATACCAAATCAACAAATAGCATTATTCCCTTTAGTAACCAGCAGACTTTACAGTCTAGCATCCAGGTCACTGAACTCTTCTCTTATGCAGTAACTAGCCCCTACTTTGAAAAGACAAGAGTTGTCTTCATTTCAATGCTTTCTAAAAATAAAATAAAATTATCACATTAATGGATATGTATTTTTTTTTGTGGTTCTTCCAACAAGATGTCGTCTTCGAGGTCAGACCTTTCTTTCCTAAGGCTGTAACCACTCGATGCAATACCATTTCTACCAACCATCACGGATTTTTCGTAATTATTCATATTTAGATTTATGTACAGTTACGGAATCACTTAATTTATCTACTTATTGCGGAAACATGGAAACTTAGTGACATGCTGGCTGCATATGTAGGCTATAGCAGAATATTTTTTTTGTTTGGTATGAATCAATTGTTGGATGTTCCAAAAAATTTAATTTACCTCTTAGGAGAGTCAATGAAAAAAAATCATGCAAAGGTTGCTGTATCAAAAAAAAACATAAATCCTGGTAGATCTTTTAATTTTTTTTTAAATTACATTTCTTTTAACCTGTGCTTTTTTAAAAAAATATATTAATGGATGGTTTACCCCATTACTGTATAAGTTTAGGAATCATTCTGTGGAATCTAGTATTAGGTTTTAACCTTTGACGCGTTTTGCTTTGCGTGTGTTTTCTTGCATGCATAAATGTGATTATTGATGGGCGTGTCTGGAAGAAGTCAGCCCTTCAGTACCTGCCCACGGAGGAACTTTGTAAACACGCCAAAATTTGCGGGACACTGGATTTTTCCTGCAAGGCTAGCTCTCAAGAAATATCTTATCCGTTACAGGACGAGTGGTTATATGGTTGCAAGAACGCAAGACTCTTGCAGCGAAGACTCTTCCTTCATGGTCATATGACAGCCTGCACCGAGGGAAATGTTTGATTCCCGGAACAATTCACTAGTTTGTATGTGGCGAAAAAAAATGCATACGGTTGGTTAAAAAATATATATATTTGTAGTAATAACGATTGTTTTAGACCCAACAAAATGGTTTCGTCAAATCAACTGTAGGTATATTTTGTTGGGTGTACAAAAAACATTTACACGTAAAATTTTGGATTTGGCCAACCAAATATATTTTACAACAAATTAATATTTGTTTCGCCATATACCTACAAACTTTTATTTTTTGTATCAAACAAACTTTTTTCACTGTGTGGTTGGTTCATTGTAAGAAAAAGTGCTATTTTTTTTTTCCCCCACACTTCCACCTATTCTCCTTCATTCTCTTCCAGAAAGATGCTTCTTCTTTAAACACATGGATTTCCTTCCAACTTATTATTATTATTGCGACGTTCATGAATCAATTTATTCTCATGACGATTCAGATCCAGTCTGGTTGGCCGCGTAGAATCGTGTTCAGGATTCGAACATTCTCATCCATTCTCTTCTTTAAGACAGCTTCATTTGTCACTTTATCCGTGCACTATGTTACCACTATTTATTGAGTCTGTGCGCTTTAAGACCTTGTTTTGTGTCTTTGGCTGTGCTCTTTACGTTTTTCTTCACATAAACAATGTCAATTAGCATTCAGCACACTGATTTTTCTGGGTTTCGGATACATGAATACCATTCCGTAAAGGGGAAAAAAATTGATGTCCTAGTCGTTTGTGATTTGTGTCCACCAGAGATTAAGAAGAAAAATGTCGACTGTTTAAGAGGTCGTCACGAATAAACCTTTTGTAAATCCAGTGCAGTGTATGTTTTATTGTTTAGCGTAGCTGATTACAACACTTAAATACATATTTCTCTATTTTCAAGTTCTAACATCGGGAAAGTACATTTTGAATTCTCTCATTGCTGATGTAGTCACTCACAGATATAAATATATTAATTGGACTTTGAAAATGATGTAAATTAATTGGTTTTTAAAACGTTTGCTAAATGTTTAAATATCCATTGTTTTAGTTACATTTTCAAGACATAATGTTATAAATGATTGAGTTCCAGTGAAGATGTTATTGTTTAGCCAATAAAAGAACTTAGAACAACATTGAAAGAAGCCCATAATTATTTAATATCAGGACTAACGCTGATTCTGTTTTATAAAATCCAGTCTGAGCAATGTGTAAAACGTCTTCCTTTTGTATAAGCCGTTATCATTAGCCATATTTTTTTAAAAACTCTTTAAGAACGAACACCAGGGAAGTTTTTTTTAACGATATTAGATTGGGGAAAATATAATAATTGTCAACGTGTCTCTCGAAAATTCTGAAGATAAGGCAAGTGACTTTACTTTATAGACCATGCCTTAGTGCAAAGCTTGCACACTTAACTCAAAATTCGAATTATCTGAAAACATGGGCGTTGATTGATTGGGGGAGGGGGGGGGGTGTCGACAGGGAGACTCGAACCCCCTGGAATAAAAAAAAATTCCTCTCACTGAGGAGACAGTTGTATCTGTGAAACGGGGATGTTAAAACGTGATAATAAAGCCAAACCTATATTTTTAAGAAATATTCTTAAGTGTTATAGAGATTTCCGCCTAGGCTATTGCAGGCGTGTGCCTAGACCGCCTAGTGATGTGACTTGTGTCACTTACCTTCACGTGCAAAACCCTCACTCCCAAATACTCCAAATCAGTGAAATTTGCCTGATAACTGTCTAAACAGCCTCACTCGAACCAGTGGATTCCCACAGTTTTTTTTTGATAGAATGCCGCTATTTCATTAGCGGATTGCACTAATTTTCCAATGAGTTCCGATATTAAATCACAGGTAGCCTACGTATTGAAACAATTGATTTACAAAACAGACAACAAAAATTTTAGTTAGCTGCATACTGACATTTCGAATATTCAACTTTTAAAGTGTAATGTAGCTCAACTAATAGGGACCTAAATTAGTACTGTACTGCATGCAGGAATCGAACATAGGTAACAAAAGCGAGCGCCGAAACTACACTTCACAAGACTCCTTGCATAATTGTTAGAGACCATTAGAATTCGCGTGATATTCTGGTTACACAGATAAAAAAAAACTCTCTGTTAATTTACCGAATATTCCTTTGGAAACCAGTTGCCAATAAATGGTTTGTAATGCTACAAGGAATATATTGTAACTTTGTACAAACCATGGTCATGGTTATTATTGCTTATATGAAATGTATTTTTCTATATAACGCTCAGTATTTATTACGATAATTGGCGCATGATTTTAGATTTTGATTGATGTTTCATTGAAGCATAATTTATTTTAAAACAATGGAAATGATAATCGAATATTCAACAATTTTACTTTATTTTTCTATACATATCAACTGCTTATTATACGCGCAGTTAATACTGGGAAGCTATTCATGGAACGGTTTATAAATATCTTTAACTATTGGAGGTACTGGATTGCTTCTACTCGACCACCTTATTGCGACCTTGAACCAGACCCCTTCCCTTCCTCAGCACGGTTCGTCTAGACATTTCCCTCCCCTCTCCACCCATAGGTACGTCCAATGAGACGGCAGTTCAGGCACGCGTCGGCGAGTCAATCTAGGGTATGGAAATACGCCACCGGGAAAATAAGTTTTGACCATTTTTCAGTTCTGTTTTTTATCCGATCCTTAAAAGTATTTCATTACTTATAGCTAAGAAACTCTGGGACTTATTAAAAAGGGCTTATCGTAAACACAGTAACAAGGAATGTGCGCACTAATGGATTCTTCCATCGCATTTCAGAGTTGAAATGCACGTACATAAAAATAAATTAGCTTTTTTGATCTTCTGTCTTCCATTTATAGCTAAACCTCTTCCGCGAATTCACGCAGTGAAGGAGGAGAAGCAAAGTTGAAAAGACCCGTATGAAACTTTTTGAACATGTTCTTCCCTCCGGATTATCTGTCTTCGTATCTTTATGAAGCATTAATTTTTTTTTTCTTGTCGTTTTCATTACAGCAACGTTTCAAATAGGATGCAACTCGGCAGTATGAAGACTCAGTTTTATTCGAGCTAGTGAAGGCTCATCAATACGGCAAGTCCTGAACTCTGGCCATGCCGAATTAAAGATTTTGTCGGATTATAGAACGTGAGTACAATTTTGACGGGAATCCCAACCAAAAATTGATATGCGGTGCAATTATATTCAAAACAAGATGCAATTATTTATTCGTGATTCAGATCTCTTCTTCAAAAACTCATAGCGAAAATTAAAATAAATTTACGAGTTTTGAGGGTTACAGTTTTTTTTTTCAGTATATATATGCCAGATTACAGAATGTGACGATCAAATAAAACTGGATTGAAAAGCGTCGAGGCCGCTGTACTGTGTGTGTAAAGACTAATCGATATTAATAAAGACGTGTGTTTGTCTGTATGTCGTTCGCGTAAACTGTAAAAATTATTTTTTAAATGGAACTGAAATAACTATGCAAAAATAAAGATATTTGTAAAGTTGTGCATTTACATCAAAGCGGTTATACTGGCTTCGCATTCTTGCATGGGCATTTATATTTTCTGTTGTCCCATACCTACATTAAAGTTATTTATAAACCGATCCCTGAATAGCTTTCCAGTATTAACTGCGCACATTTATAAGCATAATAAAAAAATAATTTCAAATTGTTGAATATTCGATGATCTTTCCCATGGTTTCAAAATTGTATGCTTGCACAAAATATCAATAAAATTTCAAAAATATGCGCCAATTTTCTCAAGTTCGATAAGAAATATTCAGTAATGCTTGCAAAAACATTTCATATGTATTTCATATGTGCAAAAATAATCAAGCAATGTTTTGTACAATTTACACTAATTTTCTTGTCGTGTTACAAACTATTTCTTGGCAACTGGTTCCCAAAAGATTCTTCTGTAAAAGTACAAACAAAATTTCTGTGTAGCATGGAGACGTATAGGCATAGAGCCGTGATATTTGGTACGTGTGTAGACCCTCCACAGGGTCCCCTATGCTCCTAGAAGTGATATTTGCCTCACATTTTCGGAACACCTACTTACCATGATCTCTTCGGGCCCGCCTACTGTTTTAATCTGTGTGTGAACGTGTGAGTGACTGGTTTAATATAATTCTAGTTATTATTATCATCTTGTTTTGGCAACGCCGGATTGTTAAGTTTATATTACTTTCCAGCACGTGGTTGCCTATGCTTAATTGTTAGTTACGTGTAAATTATCTTTTTTGGTTAAAATTTGTAATGTTTACCTCTTATCTTTGAGCATTTAGTTAAAGCTTAATTCTGATTTCTATCCTATTACTTAGTTTATCATCTGTTTATGTTGTGCTTATTTTTGTAAAATTTCTGTATTTGATGCAATAGCAGAAAATTTGGTTAGTGTAAGAAACGACGTATCGCCGTAACTTCGCCACTAATAAAGACGATAATAGATAAATAAATAATCATAGGCTACTGCTTAAAAAATAAGCCAGAAAACTGTAAAACACTTTGCAGATTTTTGTCACCGTGTTTTTTTTTCCTTCAATAATTATGAGAATACATTTGCAACATATTTCACTCTCACGTAATCTATTCCTTTGTTTGCTACAGACGTGTGAGGCTCTTGAAATTTCAGTTTCGACTCAAGTTCAGTTCCTTTTATAGGTATAGGTATAGTAGAAGCTTTAAATCCAAGATGGCGCTTTTTATTTATTTATTTTATATTTCTTCCCGTTAATCTTAGTTATAACCACATTAATTTTGTTTCTTATGTTTTATTTACAAGATGCTAATTAGTTTTTTTTTGTTCATTAAAGCTTGGCAGTGGAGTACCCGCGAAGACGGGCATGTATGTAGTCATTTAAACGTTATGTGCTTGCTTGTCTACGCCATTCACACACACGTATCCGATACTGTATTATTATTTCTTAACCTTACGGAAGCCTTTTTTTTTTCCTTTTGCTTAAATTCGCAATCATTATATAAGTTACGCCTTTGATTCGGCAGAAAATTTGTTTTTATCTCGCGAAGAGAGGAGATGCAATCATAAAATCGCGCTGAAACGACCTGGCCTGGCCGTGCGATCTCCATATCTGTTTTTTTATTTTACGGGTGAATAAAAATTAAAGATAGTGGAAATCTCGGGGGGGGGGAAGGGGGAAGGGACCAATGAATTAAAATGAAAATAAAAAAAATCTTGCTCGCTCGCGAGTGCAAGGCCCGCCCACTAGTGTCCGCAAAGCCGTCTGCCCAGCGCCCGTTAATGGCCTTCATCCATCCTCATAAATATGCATTACGTTACGGTCTATTTATTCTTTTTTTTTTTTCGATGTGCGCCCGGCCATGCCGCCACCGAGGTTCTGTCCAACACAGATAGACGGCGCAGATGTCCAATTATTTATTACGTGGAGGGCAAATTGAAAAAAAAAATATATTAATCACCACCCCCCTTCGGCATAAATCTCGGTTTGGGGGGGGGGGGGGGATAAAATACTTGGCGCCCCTCGAATGTATTCATGATCCGGGTAAATGATTTGAGGACCTTTAATTAAGTAACGGGAGGGTCAGTAAAGTGCTTAAATCGGGGTGGAAGGGGAGGAGTTTACTGAAACGAGTAAGGGGTGAAGTGTGTTCTTGGATTTCGACGTTCGTTAAAGGTAGGGTCTCGCACGCCATTTTGATTTCTCTCTCTCTCTCTCTCTCTCTCTCTCTCTCTCTCTCTCTTCATTTTCTCATCATTTATTATTAGTTAAGGGCCATTGCTAGAGACATGCAAAATTCGCGGATTCAATTACCTCCAGGATAGACTCTACTACACTCTACACACTCGGGCAAATGCCACCTGTTCATTGGCTGCTGACTTGTGAGTCGTCTCGACCGAGTGTCTGTGATTCGACACTTCTATGTGTGAGGGTCTCTAATTGGCCCTCATTACTCCAGATTAACAGTGAACCAATTGCAGAAGCAGCGCTAAGGTATAATTATTTGAATTTTAGCATATCACGAGATGAATCCGCGAATTTTGCAGGTCTCTAGCCATTGCTTTGAATATAAACGCTGTAGAATGTCGCGCAAGTGATAACAATTACCATCACTTTCGGTTACTTTTTTTTTTAACCCATTAACACTTATTTGATATATGTTGAAAATATGTGTGACGAGAAATTTAAGGGTGGGGAGGGGATGGTAAAAAAATCCTTTGAATTTGACTCTGTCGCGGATTCTGGTGTCACGTGGTCGCAAACGCACATATATGCGATTGGTCACGAGATTATTTTATTCGGGTCGCGTTGATCGCGTCGCATTGGTCGCACGCATCGCGCTTTTCGGACTACAGCGTAACTTTAAAAGGGCCCGGCTTAAAATGGGCTGTTATACGACGTGCAATGCTTCAGGGAAAAAAAAAAACCAATAGTGAGAAAAAAAACTGCTCAAGATTTCTCGTTGATATCTCTTAGCGAGAAAAATTTAATAAAAAAAATGTAAAAGCGGTAACGGTTGCTGCGAGCCAATGAAAAGTAGGTTTTCGTTTGAAGAATGAATTGAATATTTTTTTTTTCAGAATAAAGACTGCGTTACCGAGCCATTAAAACACCAAGGAACTTGTATGAACCCTTCCGTTTTTTATTTACCTATACACGTCATTGATATATGTTTCGTATATTCTGCAAGTCTCAAGAAACGCCCACTGCACGAAAAACGTAACTCTGGAAATTCTCTTGAATAAAAATTATTACTTTAAGCATATCCTTCTGTTTTTGATGAAATTAACAAATTTAAAAAAAAAGTTCATATGCAGGGTGTTTGCACTGTAGTAATGTGAATAGAGGAGTTAATTTTGTAACGTCTATACTCATTGTGGGTTGCTGCGTGGACCCTAAGTTGAAAGGATATTTTCGAAGACTATGGTCGAGTTCAAGATGGCATATTTTGTGGTCACAATGGCCACGTGGACCGTATTTATAAAATTCGTTTTTTTCCCCTTCTGTATATTTAGTTAGCATCAAATGAACCACACAAAAACCGTGTTTTAGTTGTTTACGTATTACTGAACTTACAAATTACATGTTTAGATCAATTATTACTGTACATATCTGTTGATATTAATTATTAGCTTAAATATTTTTTAATGATTATACCAAGTGTAACCATTAAACGTGAGTTTATGTATTTTGTTAATATAGTCGTAATTGATATTTTTTTTTAATTTAACTAGAGTCTATTTATTATTTTTATTGCTAACTTACCTGGCACAGTAATGACAGCGCGAGGCAAGTGTACGATGGAAATATCCGCGTTTAAACCTATTTTAAAAATTTACAAAATGAACCGATTTGTAATGATCGATTGTAATGTTCTTTATAGTCTACAGTTTGAATGCACTCTGTGCTATAATGTAATTTGTAATGCATATTTTTTCTTGCATGCTATGTTTATATTTAATTGGCCTTAAATGTATGAACAGCCAGAAATCGTAACATCCCAACGGCTTAAAATTTATTACAGGAATCATACATGCACTTGTTTTAACAAAGACAAAAATTAACCAAAATATATTATGGCCTAAAAATTGTTGGAACTAAGATGGCGTGTTTCAGTTCTATTCCTCCCAAATTAATTGTGACAGTAAACTATACTTTATGACCTTTTTTTTTTTTTTTTTTTTTTTCGTTATAACATCGTGAGACATTCATGACATCGGAAGAATGTGTATGTATTGTTTACCTTTTCCACACAAAAAAAAAAGGTTTACAGATCGCAAAGTAAGAGGTTACGGAAATGTATCAATAACTCTCGGAACAGAAACAGAAGATTCCGCAAGTCAGTCGATTTCGGGTCGGTTATTTGACGCCAGTGGCGGCGCGGGATTTGGGCCGTTTTTACGCCGATATCGCCGAGTAACCCAATATGGCCGCGCCCCGTGTTTGGTTCGGCGAGATATGAAACGTGTGGGTAGGAGAAGAAGTGGCGCGCGTTTTCATATCAAACATGAAAGGAAGAATCCTCTCGTGAAGGTTGTGAGGAAGGAGGGACGGGTGAACAGAGAGAGATAGAGAGAGAGAGAGAGAGAGAGAGAGAGGAAAGTAAGGTAGACGTGGAGGATTCTAAAAGAGGCGGGGCCTCTTCAACAATGAAGAATTCCAGCGAGCGAACTGGAAATCATAACTCGGGGAGGAACGGAATAAAATATCTCTGGAGTTTCGTGCGTGTCTTTTGAGACGGAAGATGGAATCCTATCCAACTTCAACCCCTCGGGGTCATTTTCCTTTGTGACGTTTGGCATATTTTTAATTTTAATAATCGCGCCTGGAGTTGGGAGTGCGACTGGTTGCATCTCACCCAGGTTAGTTAGTAGGCCGCTCGGAATGTCGACGGAAATACCAACGGAAGTTGGTAACGGCGGATCTTTTTTTGTTTCGGGTTGGCGATTCTAACATCCGAGACGTTACTTTGGTTTTGAAGGGGAATATTTATGTTTGAATTCATCTCGAAAGCTCTCCCGCATTTTATCTTTCTTTGTTAAAATGTCGCGCATGCGACAGGTAATTATTATGAAAACAAGCGCGCATTTTCTACCGCGGTTACGTAACACTAAGTAAATGTTTGGCGAATGAATTGTTGAGGAAAGGGAAACTGCTAATCAGAATGATTCTGCATATAGCTTGTCTCATCCTTAGGTTGTACTAAGCATTTTAATGGGCATTTACTCTCTCTCTCTCTCTCTCTCTCTCTTTCTTTTCAATGCAAGATTTCTGCTATTAGCGTTGTCCTTGTTGTGCTTTGTTAATTGTATTTTGTAATGTAATATTTCGAATGAGAATTTTGTAAATATATATTTTCTGTTGTATTTCACCAAGAGCATCATATGGTAATTTTTTATTTTTTTTTCTAAGGATACATAATATAAATCAGCCATTTTGGTTTAGACTTTTATGTTAACAAATTTATATAAAATAGGATGTTGGTATGTATGCGTCGATAAACTCCGACACCGTTTAACCGATCGCCATGAAAGTTGGCACATCGAAGGGTTTTTTTTTTTTTTTTTTTTTTTTTCGTGGAGAAGGTTTTTATGCTATCCATTTGTTTGTAACTTGTAACAGCCCATCAACTTCTAAACCGTTCAACCGATCGCCATGGGTAAACAAAAAAAAATCATAGGTCATGGACATACAAACAGCAATTGTGTGTGATTTCTCTACACTGTCATATTGCGCTATCCATTTTGCTTTAACTCGCGGACAATAGATCACGCTGTGCTCAGCCCGGGCGAACCCCGGGTATTGCAGCTAGTTTTATATATAATTTAATATTGAAACGTTTGGTTCTTTCGAGCCTAGCGCTTACTTTTACGGAATAACTTTTTATTGATAGTGACCAATGGCTACAAATAGTTTCTCCTGTGAAATAATAATTGATGTTGAGCATTTCATTAATTTTTTCTTGTCAGTATGACTACCCACAACTGTAATAATACTGCCAGCAGACACTATTTTGTGGTCTCAGAAAAAAAAGCAAACAGTAAAAATTTTAATATATATTAAAACTTGCTGTAACGATCGATGGTATTTCAAAATAAGACTTTAAATGTTAAAGGCCGGATAGTATCAGTCTGGCAACAGTGGACACCCCTGGCTCGATCCTGCAATCTAAGAGTGATACATAGGGGCAGGCATTTTTCGCGAAAAGATCTAAACTTTTATTAGACTGCAACAAGATATACCCGCACCTGTGGTTTCTTCCATGTGATTGGCGGCCGTCTGCGAGAGAAGTCGTCGCCTTGTTTCACCGAGCCACTCAGGACGCGTTTGATTCCGCACTGACTTCATGTGATTTGGTGTTGTAACAATCGATATGTACCTGGGAGAAACTCGCCCAATCACGAAACACAACCGGTGCTACAGTGTTTTAACTTGCATCTACTCTCGAAATCTTTTCGCGAAATCTGCATGTCCCTAGTGATACACACTATCTAAAGTAGGTGCAGCAGACTCGTCCTGATTGGCCAGACCACAGGGACCAATCGCAACTCTTCACTGTGAACGGCACTGTACAAATACCGCGAATACGAACCAATGTTCACCTAGACAAGCTGTTTTCCAATATGTACTTACACTTCAGCACACTACAGATTTATTTTCGTGACAGAAGTGATTTCTTTTCTGCAGCGACCTAGCCCAAATTAAACACACATTACATAGAGAAGCAGCTTGTTGACGTGATTATAAATTGCTATGTATTTACCGTCTGATCTGATGGCCTGGCGACTGAGCGCGATTAAACGTACGCCGGTTTTAGATGCGAGGGGTCATGGTTTCGCAATTGTTTTGAATTTTTAATCATCTAAATGAATCGTAACTCTTGTCATCGTCACTGAAGGTGTCAAGATTAAAATAAGTGTAAAGAATTAGTCATTGAAGGGGGAAAAGGTTTATTCGTTCGTTGCAATTGAAAAATTATCAACGAACCAATCAATTTTATTTTGACTAAAAAAAAATCTACAGCTTCTATTTTAATTTTTAACCCAAAGTTTTGGGTGTTTGATTTCTGGTCCTGTTGGGGAAAAAATATAATAGTAATATAATTATGTTTATAATATAATAAACTTCGACATTCCCAACGACACAACCTTAAAGTTTTACTCTATTGCAGTGAAAATTCACACTTAAAAAAACGCACCGTCCAAAAAAATATTTTTTTTTTTTAAGTGGCCTCGAAAGAGCTGTAGAGTATGGCCCCATAGAAGAGATTAAATTTCGGAAAATATAACCCCCCTCCTCCCGATCATATTTTTCTGATGGATTCCGTAAAAAATAACTCCACCCCTCCTTCTGTTTTGAACTGGTTAAGCCCTTGCAGCACAACACATCGTTTCAAATTAAACGATCTCATCCACAGATTTTTTTTTAAAAGTAGTTACGAATAGTGTTAACATTAACCGTGAAACTACTATATTCTACATAAGATACTTGGATGTGTGGTGAGTTCATTGCTTATCAAATACCAAAAAAACATTTTCTTCGTCGCGTGTATTTTGAAACTCGCAGTTCGGCAGAGGTTCAGTTTGACGGTCGGCAGAGTGTGTTTTAAAAGTAGCCTACCTACCAGTTTTCGAACACGCCGGAAAAAAATAAATAAATAAAGAGGATTGGACAAGCGTGCTCCTGTTAGCAAAATATCTCCTTCTTCTGACACGGCTCCTCTGGGTTGTCATGTTTGGGACCCCTCATTCTCCTCTTCTCGTAGCGCAGAGTACCTCGCTTCACCGTCTAAACACCGTCGGCTTCTTCTGGCTCTTATATTTTTTTTTTCCTTCGGGACGACAACGTGTCGCACCGCGATGCCGCTCGGTTCGTCTGTCGCGCTGAAAAGAGGTTAGTGTCGTCTCCTTGTCGCGGGGCAGCGAATCCCCTTCTCACTTCTACCCTCCCCCCCACCTTCCCTCCCTCTCTTACCAGACCCGAGGCCACGCCTGATTGGTCCAGGCGGGCGCGAGCACAATGCCGCAGCCGCCGGCGGCTCGTCGCGAAATATATATATATATATATATATATATATATATATATATATATATATATATATATATATATATATAATAAAATTCCGCAGATGGGACAGTGTAAATATTGCCTCGTTCCCTCGCCCCCATCCCAGCGGGCATTGGGGACAGACAACCCAGCGAGCCTGCAAACATATTGCGAACCATCGCGGAGAAACGCGACATGCTTGAGAGTCACGGCATGGATCAGTAACGTCAAAGGGCAGTCAACCGCTGAATAATAAATTTCTTTCGCGTTTATTAAACCGTCTGGTCAGTAAAAACACGATTATTTTTTTTTTTCCACCGATGACTAGAGACCTGGAAAAAATTCGCGGATTCATTTCGTGATAGGCTGAAATTCAAACACGTGTACAGTTCTGCTGGTTCTGCTGCTATTGGTTCGCAGTTGTAACTGCATCTCTGTGGGCCAGTGAGATACCATCGACCAAAGAATCATCGAATCACAAGCTGCCCAGTGGAGACGCCTCACAAGTTAGCACCCAGTGAACACGCGTGTTTGCTTGGTTAATGCAGAGAATAATGGAGGCTATCCTAGATGTCATTGAATCCGCGAATTTCTCAGGTCTCTACCGATGACTTTAGTATTTTTTTTTTGTTTTTTCCTCGTAACTTATACAATCATTTTAAATTTTCCGCTGATTTGTTTCGTAATTTATTTAAAATAAAGTTGCAGTACTTGTGCATTGCCAGAGCCAGCGCGAAACTAAAGACTAACAAAAATAAAACGGTTTCTGACCTCATTTATTGCTTACGTTAAACAACTTTTTTTTTTCTTTTTTTATAGACTCGGCTCCCTAACGTACTCAAAAAAATGTTAAAATAATATCGTGGTGCAACACATTTACACTATTTCATACTTGTTTGAAGTTACCATGACCACTTCGCTGCTACCCTACTGCTTGATTCTGTGTGTGAATGTGCGAGTGACTGGTTTTAATGTAGTAGCACCTAATGTTTTTTTTTTTTTTTTTTCGGTTTTGATACTATTTGCTGTATGTTTAATTACTTTCCTTTTTATGTATGTCTATGCTTAGTTTTTAATTACTTTATAATTAGTTATGGTTGAATCTTTTGTAATAGTTAATATTTGAACATTAAGTTAAAATTTTAATTTGTTCACTTAATATTTAGTCTATATCATGCTTAGTTTTTAATATTCAAATCTTTGATGTAATTGCAGAAAAGTGGTTAAGTGTAAGAGAAGGCGTACCGCCTTAACTTCGCCACCAATAAAGACGATAAACAAACAAACAAACAATATAGGCCTAGTACGCCTTTTATTCGCTACGCACCGCCAGCTGACACTTGGGGGAAACAAGGTAGCACTCGTGCGATGACCATCCCAAATGTATGGTTATACTCGAAGATTACGGTATGTACCGTTACGATGCCATCAGTATTCGAATTCTAGCGGAAAATGTGTGTTCGTAACCACCACGCAGGGTTGGGTTCCTAAACATCCCTCCCTTACGCTGGATGTTGCAAACTTAAAGATCGTATTAAAAAAAAAAATTGGTTGTCTGTAAAGTCGGTTTACGGACGATAGTTTAACGTGACAACGTCATAACAAAACATTGAAGAAATGATTGCATACTTTTATGAATAAAATTGAATCATTTTTTGTTGAATTATCACTATTTTGTATGGATACAAATGAAGGAGTGAAATGAAATCTACAATTTAATTGATAAATGTAGCCTACTTTTATTTTCACTCATTAATTCAAATATGTTTATTACTTTAACGAAGAGATTATTTTAACTATAACTTTTATGCATGTTTGCTATTTAACTTCTTCCAGTCTGTGTTATTCTGTTAAGGATAGGACGATGATAGGAAAAGCAGTAAACGAATGTGAGTGTTTGAAGTTTAATGTGCCTCGAAAAAGTCAAATCGATGGTTGTTCCAATCGAGTGGAAGAGAGATAGATGCGGCGCAAGCGTACAATGAGCGTAACGGGACACAGCGTAACGGGACAATGTGCGTTACGGGACACTTTTCCGTGCGTGCAGCCGGCGTTCATCGATTTATTAGACGTTGTCACGTCAAAATAAACATTTAAGTGAAACTTCGGTGGTATACTTATTCGAGGCGATGACTCATCGGAGCTAACGAAAAATTTCAACGCTCAGGAGTGGGGCGATCGATGGAAAAAGAGGAGGAGGAATAAGGGCGGACTAACGAATTCCTTCAAGTAAAGAGTCGCAGTTGCAGTTATAATTTTCTCGTCGCCATGTTTGTAAACAATTGTGTACCTTCATTTTTTTACTTAATTGTTTCTTTTTATCTTTCAAGCAGATTATTATTGGAGTATGAAGTTTCACTTCTAACGCGCGTGGTGACCACGCAGCCGGGGACGCAGCACAACGCCGAAATACCACAACGCCGAACGTACAATAACGCCGAAAACCATAACGCCGAATGCCAAATTGACTACAACGCCGAGAGCTAGAATACTGCTGTGTACCACAATGCCGAATTACCACAACGCCGAAATATATTCACGCCGAAAAATGTCATTGCAGAACTGCCACAAAGGTTAGGTTAGGTAAGGTTAGCACACAAATTCATTCTGTTGGTTTTCATTTTGCTCCTGTGCCCCCCCCCCCTCCCGCAGAAACATTTTTCGGCGTTACTGTATTTCGGCGTTGTGGTACACAGCAGTTTTCTAGCTGTCGGCGTTGCGGTCAATTTGGCATTCGGCGTTATTGTACGTTCGGCGTTGTGGTATTTTGGCGTTGTGGTAACGACCCTACGCAGCCTCTTGACGTCTAATCGACGAGGGTGTTAAGAGTCAGACGAATAGGCTCCCACACGAGTTAGCGAGATTGTGCAAAGAATCAGAAATTGCCTATAATAGTTATAGAAACCATCCAATAATTTTTTTAAATGTGATTTCGGGAAACCAGTGGGAAAACAGAAATACAGAGGGACGTTGAACATCCGTCACATCGTTACTCTTCCCTGGTTTCACAGTTTTTTGTGTAATTAGCTGTCAAAGTTAAGATCATAAGGATTTTGTATGGTACAATGTAAAAAAAAAATCTTTAACAACTAACTAAATTGAAACGTTCGGAACCCTTACGGAGTTAGAATTCCCCCCCTCTCTTATATTTGTCAAACAATGCCTGAATCCCGCGCCTGTACATGCTCTGAAGTAAATTTCCGTCTGATACCCCATCTATTCCCTCCAAGTGTTCATCATTATTCTACACAGAAAAACAAATGAAGTACTTCTACAATGGAATCTTTTGGAAACAAGTTGCAAGGAAATATTTTTAGTACTGCAAGAAAAATATTGTAACCGTGTACAACACATGGCTATGGTTATTCTTGCATATATGAATTACGTTTTTCGAGATAAAATTGGCACATAATTTAATATTTTAATTGATGGTTCATTCAAGCATATTTTTTTTCAAACTATTGCAAATATGATCGAATATTCAAAAATTGGACTTTATTTTGTTTTTCCATGAAGTTAATATTTTAAAGCCATTCAGGGAACGGTTTACAAATAATTTGAGGTACTGGGACAAAATAAAGCATAAATGCCCGGGTAAGAATCTGAACCCAGTATTACTGCGAACACTATTTGGTAGTGATACAGTAGTTTTCGTGTAAATGTACAAATATACGAATATCTGTAATTTCTCATGAATATTTCAGTTTAATTTACAAAAAAAAATACAGTTTACAACACCTCATAAAAATTTCTTAATTTCTTTCCTAAATTTTCTAATTTAATGTTAGACGTTTCTAAATACACTTGTTTCTACCATTCTTTTCGTTATGTACAAAGGTCTGGGTTTCTCTTTTACAGGATAACATTGTAGGTTTAGAAATGTTTGTATGCTCGTAATATTTTTTTTCCAGGCTGGAGGCGTATTTGCTTGTTCCAAATTTTAGGGGCGATCTTGATAAGAATAAGAACTGCGTTTCGGGGACAGTAAAATGAAATCCGAAATGTATGTCTTCTGGTCAAATAGCCCACGGAAATACGAAAATATATATATATTTTTTTCTTGCATAGTTTGTCTTTGTGAAGGAACGTGAGGGATAGACCCCTTAGTGGAAATGGGGGGGGGGGGGAAGAGGATGACAGTTGGGACAAACCAGGGACAAGGGGACAGTTTTTCATGCGCGGGCAAACAATATCCAGTTTTTCATTTCTTGTGAAGGGTAGTTGAGGAGAGAGGAAAAACTTCCTCATTCGGCACGGACCGATTATCTTTTGTCGTCTCCCAAGCGATGTCCTTCGAACCAAGGCCGGCGAAACGCACACAATTTTTTTTCCTTCCCCTCCTCCCCCCTCCCCTTCTCATCTACCCTTTTCAATACCAGTTAGCAGTGCCTGAACCTCTCCGAGGTATACTTTGGACGCATTAAGACCCGTCTACAAACAGTCAGAACCTGTAGGCGGTCCGTGTCCGTATCCCGACGAGAATGACGCCACACATTGTCGCACGGACAGTTGTGATGTCCGATGTCCGATGCTACTGATTTCTAAAGATTTCGCCAGAGCGCAGTAAATATAATAGCGCCAAAATAAATTTGTTTGAAGTAGGTACACTCATACAAAGCGCATCTCTCTATCTCTCTCCTGTGTATGCTTATATCTATATATTTCACTTGTAGCAATTAAATATATTGAAAATCTATGTTTTTACCTATCCATGTATCTTAGGTATTTAAAAACACGCGCGTATTCTAATGCAACTTTGTGTCAAAATCTCAAAGCAATCCTTGAAGAACTTTCGGAGATTTAAGATTTTGAACGAACGACAATTTACATTATATATATATATATATATATAAAATTATATTTATTTATTTATCGTCTTTTACGTGGCGAAGTTAAGGCGGTACGCCTTTTCTTACACTTAACCACTTGTCTGCAATTACATCAAATAGTGGAATATTAAAAATTAAGCATGATATAAGCAGATGTTGACTAAATATTAAGAGGAACAAATTAAAATTTTAACTTAATGTTCAAATTATTAACTACTACAAAAGATTCAACCATGACTAATTTAAAGTAATTAAAAATTAAGCATAGACATGCATAAAAAGGAAAGTAATTAAACATACAGCAAACAGTATCAAAACCGGAAGGAAAAAAAGTGATGCTACATTAAAACCAGTCACTCGCACATTCACACACGGATTGAAGCAGTAGGGTAGCGGCGAATACAAATATATCGATTTGCTTTATATTTCCAACTTCTTCAGCCATGCACATTATAAATGCCTTGGCTCGATGTCGATGAGATATGACGGGTTGTCCTGGTCGATGAGGTGGGCAACTAGGGGCATCGCTGAGGAGGTTCCTTCCCGAAATGGTCCTACATTCTCTCTGGCCGTAGAGAAACCCCCGGGCAGTCCCGCAGGGGCTTATGGGTCCAGGCGAGCAGGGACAATGCGTCGGCCGCGTTTCTGGAATGAATATGGCAATAAATTTCGCCGGCCATAAAGGTGATGCCCTTTTACGTGGGAGGGATGCTTTTAACCCCTGCCCAGAAGAAACCTCCCCCCGCCTTTTCTCACGCGGCCTTTTTACAATCGGCCGTTATGACGTGCGACTGGGAGGGTCAAGATGGCTTCTCACCCCCCCCCCCTCCCTTCCTTTTTCCGCCCACTCCTCTAAAAACGGACAACAGTCCTGCTGGACGGGTGACCTCCTTTGAGGGGAGAATGGACATAAATTTTCTTGGCGTTGTCCATCCCGTTGGGTTGGAAGTGATGGCTAGGGGTTGGCCGAGGAGGGCGGGTTGGGGGGGGGGGGGAGTTGGTTAGCAGCTGCTGACCACCCCCGCATGGCAGTTATTTGAAGGGGGAAGAAGCGTGTGCGTCATTTTCCAACCGACACCCTTCGAAAAGCCCGGTCGCGTTGGTAAGTCACGCACGCCGGGATCATAAGTAACGGACTACCTACATAGCGAGCTGGACCAGGCCACGAGGCGACCGAATAACTTAGCTGCACCTTTCGAACACAGGCTGAAGCTGGGCCAACCACTTATTTTAAAGTACTGATAGTATTAGAAAATGTATATTTATTTATTTCTTTCTTCGCCGCCCAGTTCAACTCTTGGTTGCTTTGCAAACGGGACACAACAGAAATGTATATACCTACATGATTAAGTATTAGGACAATTACATGCTACTTAAAACCATCCAATAAAAAAATAAGAACATATAAAAATACATTAGGAAGGACTTATATATTTTAAACGAACGAGTAAAGTAAAATATGTATTGTTACGATAGGGGAAACAGGTCCGGAAAGGATATCCCAAATAAATTAACTATAGTTTTATTTATAAATTAATGTATACAAGATTATGTAAGTTGTAAAATTTAATATTATGTCCACATAGTAATCACACTTTAAATAAGTCCACAGTTCGCTCTCCCCACTGGTGGCTCTACTGGACAGTGGCTCTCCCGCTGCTCGTCTCTTCCTCGCAACTGCTCGCCTGTCCGCCGCGCGTTAGTCCTCGAAGCGCGTCTCTCGCCGTCTTCTATCGCTCACCACCCATGGGTAGAGACCGGAAAAAATTCGCAGATTCATTTCGTGATAGGCTAAACTTCAAACATGTGAGCAATTCTGCTGTTTCTGCTATTGGCTCGCAGTTTAACTGGAGCTCTCTGGGCCAATGGCAGACTATTGACCAAAGAAGCGTCGAATCACAAGCTACCCCAGTGGAAACGCCTCGCAAGTTAGCACCCAATGAAAACGCGCGTTTGCTTGAAAAATGCAGAGGATAATGGAAGCTATACTAGAGGTCAATGAATCCGCGAATATTTCAGGTCTCTGCCCATGGGTCACTTCACTGATCCATCACTAGGGACTGGAAAAATTCGCGGTTTCAATGACCACTAGGATAGACTCCACGATTCTCTATGTACTCGGGCAACTTATCACCTGGTCATTGGCTATCGACTCCGGGACACCTGTTTAACTGCGATTCTTATGATTCGATACTTCTTCTGTTGAGAGTTTGCCATTGGCTCAAGAGTCCTTCAGGTAAATTTGCGGTCCAATCACTGACGCAGCATCAAGCTAAACGAGTTTGGATTCCAGCCTGTCTCGAAAGGAATCCGCGAATTTTTACCGGTCTCTATCCATCACGTCTCGCCACCAGCCTCTTGTCGCTGCCTGAGGTCGGCATCTTCTTATATACTTACCCGTGAGCTCCCGCCCTCATAGGCGTCGCGTCATCAAGTCGCGACAACAGTGGCGTTCCGGTTACGTCACTTCAACCGGACAGGGGCTCCAGTGACGTTCCGAACACTCTAGACGTCTAGAGGGACACAGACAGGCGGGGTGACAGGCGCTACCTGTGGCCGGGAGGTGGGGTCACCTCTGGACCCCCTCCCCTTCCTACCCGGCTGGCTTCGTACCGGACTGACTGGCCTGCCCTGTTGCATCGTCTCTAGCATCCTCGTAACATTATTATTTTTTTATCCCTCCCGGTAGATCATTCCATAAGCTGGTGTGTGAATTTTGGGTACCTGAAACACTCTCTTTATTTGTCGTGTCGCGATGATAAACGGGATTGCAGCTGACAAGCTTCATCTTCTAGATATTGTGAAACACTTTTGTCTGTTACTCATTTCAACTGAATTGTAAAATAGTAAAGCGTCCTGTTTTTCATGTTCAGCCATTTTGTTGTTGTTCGCAGGGCGTTGGTTAGGTGGCCCCTGCTTCCTTAAATTGTATGCGATTTCGCTGAGTTGTGTTGATATTAATAAATAAACTTGCGCTGTCGTTTAATAATAGTGTAACTATGCAAACAAATTCATAAGGCTTGCTGTGCGGATTCGAGCGCCAATTGGATTATGCAACGGAAAAAAATAACGATGTTCAGCTCTGATGGACGTCGTGTCTGAGGCCGCCCTGTTTGCTGCCAAACATGTTTCGTAAATTAAGTTAATTAGACCCATAAATTCAAACCTGCGCACGCAAACGTTCAGCTGCAAAACTTGATTTTTGCGTCCCTAAGTCGAAAATAAACTGCGTTATTATTTTAACTGCGAACAGATTTATTTCTCTCTTTCGTCGAGAGTTTTGATTTTGGGCGCCAATTACGTAGACTTATTTAAACGGGTGGTCAGCTTTAGATTATGAGTTGTAGGTCCAGCACCCAGATAACTACACTGTAAATTCTTTGTTTTTTAATGTAACAGAAATAGTCTTGTAAAACTTCAGATGTTTGTAAATTTGTACATTTACACGAAAACGACTGTATCACTACAAAATAGTGTTCACAGTAAAACTGGGTTCGGATTATTACCTGGGCATTTATGCTTTGTGTTGCCCCACTACCTCCAATAGTTAAAGTTTTTTTTATAAACTGTTACCTGAACAGCTTTCTCAAGTATTAACTCACACGTTCACTCGCAGATTCAAGCAGTAGGTAAGCCGCAAAGTGATCATGGTGAATTGGTGTTCCAAAGATGATTTTTTTTTTCAGCTTGTTTGAAATTAGCTAGGTTTTTTTCGTCTGGTCCGTTTCGTTCTAGAGCCTGCAACTCGTGGCTGCAAAAGATCCTGACAAACATTTGTGTGAATGTACGTTGATTGGCAGCATACAGTTGCGTGTGGATCGTGTGTTACGTCTGCGGTAACTATATTGGCTGACAGATGGTCGAGTAAACAAATGTATACTTAAACTCAAACATGTTGAAACCTGTTACTGACCATCCACAGCATTGAGAAGGTAAGCGCGACGTGGTAGGCTCCGAACAGTTTTAACTGTAATTTGTCTCGCCCTTAGTTTTCAGTTTGCGTTTGAATGGGCCTTAACTTTCTCTTTCCAATGCACGATTTCCGCATACGGGCATGCATATTTCGCGAAAAAGTTACGAGACTATATAAAAGTTACAAAAATACTCTACCATCGTATGTGTTTCGTGGTTGAGGTGAGTTTCTTTCAGGTACGCGTCGATTGTTCCAACACCAACCACAGCGTCTCTCGCAGACGGCCGCCAATCACGAGGAATAAACCGCTGGTGCTGGTATACCGTGTTGCAGTCTAATAGGCTTTCAGATATTGTCGCGAAAAAAATGCCTACCCCTATTTCTGCAATCAGCACTATTCTTGTTTCGATGTGCTGTGTGGTCAAATATACACCAATGATGTCTGAGACACAACTTTCTAATGTTAATAAAAAATTTAAATGTAGGTGGCCTATATGAAACAGTGTAGGTACCTATATTAAAAAGTTAATTTTGGAACGATATTTTTTGCAAATCTTTCTTATGTAAGTATTACATCAAGTTCATCAACTGATAATCTATATTTCATTTTTTTCCCCTAAAGAGTCGTACTTAATAGATGCCATTTTTTTCCAGCTGATTTGTCAATTTTTCATATCATTTATTTTTTTCTCTTTTGAGACTATGGAATAATGTTTGAAAAGCCTTGGTATGTATAGTGATCGACTGCTAAAAATATGTTCTCCTATGAAATAATATTGGTGTTTAGCATAGTATTTTTATGGTCTTAGAAAAATCAAAAATTAGTAAAATTAAAAAAGAATCAAAACTTCTTATAATGAAAGATCGTATACAAAATAACATTTTAAATACTAATACGCCTGGTAGTATAAGTCTAGCAACAGGGGTCGCCATTTAATCTTCACTGCAATTGAAGCGTGAGACGGGCTATACTCATGTTTTGAATTGGGATACAATCATTGATCCCTCGTCACATCAGCGAACACAGTCTCTGAGTAACGCATTGTTATTAGAACTAAAAATAACTTTTAGTACTTAATTGGTATTCTGTTGTCTGATTGGTGTTTTGTAAGCAATTGTAGGCTCGCAGTGTGTTAAAGAGGAGGGATAGGAAACGAAAGACGCCGTTTTGGTTTCAACAGCTGTTAGTCCAAAAAAAAATTTCATAGTTTATTTTATTTTAAACCAAACCACGCAGTAGCCACCAGCATTGCCTTTAATTCAAAAAAAAATTGTCAGTTATTTATTCCTTATCCATACAGCACAAAAATGTTAAAATATGAATTTGCGAGCCAATAATGCAAACAAATATGTATTATATATATTTCATTTTGTTGTAGTTTGGCCGCTCAAAATACCTACAAGTTTAACCATCCCGTTTAACCGGTAGATACAAAAACAATGACCTGACATGGGACATAAACCCGTAATGCCTGTATACTTGTATGTCAAAACAAGTGTTTGCTCCACTCGAAATGTTCGTCTTCGTTCGGTAGCCCGAAAATCTGCATTGCTTCTGAATACTACTGATGAGAAGGTAGTTGAAGGGGGGGGGGAGGAGGAGATGTATCTGTTATGGATCACAACAATTACGCGAGTTTCCGCGCGGTTGTTTAAATGTACGTGTGGACGGTCAAAGGGATTGCTGAGGGGTACGAGAGAGGGAGAGATAGAGAAGGGTGTGTGTGGGTGGGGGGGGGGGGGAATTGCGCGAGAATATTCGGCGTGAAAGCGCGACCAGTGCGCTCACAGCTATACGCGGCTGTCCCGCGCGGAAATAATATTATCGCAGCCGCGGCCCGGTGGCAAAACAACGAGCCGCCCATGCGTCAACACGAACTCATTAATCACTTAGCGCCCGCAAAATAACGACACACAGGAGCGCTAATTACCACCCTCCCCACCACCCCTCCCCTGACCGCTCTCTTCCTTTCCAGCCTTGATGATTATTGTTCGTTTGTCCTGCAATTATAAATCAGCCGGGATATTAAAACCGGTAATGAGCATAACGAACGTGAGAGGGGAGGGGCGAGGGGTCGTGTTTAAACATCAGCACAGCCGTTTCGGAGCAACAAAATAAACCCCCCTCGCCGCGATGGGACGTCCAGGGCGTATTAATGCATGCGATTTGCATAATTAACTGGCAAAAGTTGCATTTTAATATGTATGTACTTTTGTGCATTATGGATAACGAAAACAAAATCGAATAAAAAAAGGGGGGGAAATGGTTTTAAAAGCCATTCCGGTGGGTACTGCGTGGTATGGTTTAAAATATCTTCAGAAAAAAATATTTTATTTAATTTAGCCTTTAAAAATCATAAAAAAATTATGATGATTTTAAAAGGCAAATAATTTTTTTTTCGGAAAGAAATTAAACAATTTCACATAGCAGCCAGTAAAATTGGTTTTAAACCTATAAAGTTCCAGTTTTTAATATTTAGTTTCATTCTCATTATCCACGCTGCACAAAAACGTTAAAAATTAAACTTTTCTACCTAAGTATGCGAAAAGTACGCGATATATATATATATATATATATATATATATTCATTTTGTGAAAGAGTAACCACTCGAAAGGTTGGCAAGTTTAGCCGTGCGGAAAGTAAACCCTTAATCACAGAAGTTGCGCCGCTACGTAACAGTTTCGGACGGCAATCACACCCGAAAAGTTCCGAAGTTCTCCGAAGTTTGCCGATATAACACCAATTTTTTTACTTCGGTTAACTTCGGAATTGTTCGGGTTGTGGTTGTGGCTTCATCCCTGTGAACTGTAGGCTAACCGTTTCGGGCGTTTGCGTGATGAATTATTGAGCTCAACGGTGTTGTTATAAGGGTTCGAGGTTACGGGTTTAGGCGCCGAAAAGTACTGAACCAACACCCATCAGTTTTCCTGCGGACAAGGGAGAACTCAGGGAAAGTGTCGGTATCTAAGTACATCTAAGTACAAGTAAATTTGTAGTGTGTCTTCAGCTGTTTATTACGTTTATTTTTTTAACAGCGGAATTATTATTTTATGTTCCTTATCAACATATCTATAGCCCGCTTCCTTGTATCTAAAATAAAATGAATCTGTCTTTGTGCAATAGACGACTAAACTGTATATTATTAATACACTTCAACAGTCGACAGGGGAAAAAATGGCTTCAATGTTTTTAGAGCATTCTATGCTGAATCTTATGTACGCATTTGGCTTGGGAAGACTTTCCAACAGCCATAATTAGTGTTGGTCGTGTAATGTTGTCATGGTATTGTGACCTACGCTATTAACTCTTGTCATACTGGAATGATGTACGACGCCTAATCGGATTTGTCGTGTCGTGTTCGTCTTGGCTTCAGCTTAAGATGGCTTCAACAACGCACGCCGAAAATTTTCGGGCAAATCATAATTTCCTCGGAGTATACAGGCTATTATACATTTGTTGACGACGTGGGTTGGAAAAAAAAAAAAGAGTTGATAATTCAGTCCACCATGTTGCCTAAGGAAGGGGGAGGGGGGGGGGGCAGGGAAACTAGGCTGCCTTAGTTTACTTTCTCGGAAGACTTTGAGAGATTATTTTCTCAGGTGAGTAATTTTCTTCAAGGTTTTATGAAAGTGTTGATTATCTAACGCAAATAATTTTTTTTTTTCCTTCAAGAACCTGCCAGCTTTGTAATTTTTTCTTTTCCCCGCTCTCCTCTCTTTCACCTCGTGCTATTCTCGCCGTTTCATAAATAACTGTAAATGTTGCCCGTCGGTCGTAGGTTTCTCTGGAAGCTGGGAACTCCCGAGCCCACACCTCGTGCTTCCGGACGGTAAATTAACGCATGCGCGCGCAGCGGCCCCGGTAAACCAGGACCCTGACGACGGTGGAGCCCTCCCGCGGCGCGGAAGAGAAACAAATATCTTCGACGGAAGGCTTGGCCCTTAGAGAGGCGACCGTTTTGTTTTCGTGCAGTCGCTGGTGCTCCTAGCGCGGTGTCTCCAGTAGCGTAGCCAGGATTTGTGTATGGGGAGTGTTATGAAGCATGGCCCCCCCCACCCCCCCCCCGTATTAAAGCGGTGGGTCCGGGGGTCCTCCCCCGGGAAAATTTTGATTTTAATGTGTAAAATAGTGCTACTTTAGCAGTTTTCGATACTTAAATTTAAATATTGTAATGGTAAAATTTTTATTAATTTTAATATGTAATTTGTTTGAGTGATGAATAAGAAATTAACCCCCCCCCCCCCCGGCTACGCCCCTGGGTGTCTCCTCTGAGCTGGCGCGCAGGTCTTCTCTCGTCGTGCAACGGGACAACTTCGAGATCCGAGCGGCGACCGTGACATTACACGGCGGAGAAATAATTGTATCCATATTTGCTTAGAGCACAACATGTATGATCCAGTGATCTGTTATTTAAATAAAAGTAAAAGCAAATTTTCTAAAGTGACGAGGTTTTGAACCACGTCAAAATTTACTTGATGTAAGCTTTTGGACATACGCCATTGCTAAGCACTTTTTTCTGTAGAAGAAAACTAAAAAATACCCAAAAGACAAAAAAAAAACACAAATTAAGCAAAAAAACTGCTGTTGTAAATAGCGTATAAACACCACATAGGCCTAATATTCCATTTTGTCTTTTGGGTATTTTTTAGTTTTCTTCTACAGAAAAAGTGCTTAGCAATGGCGTATGTCCAAAAGCTTACATCAAGTCATGCACTCCCGTTGCACAAATCTTTCAAAGATAATATCAAAATTCACCTCTTCGTACACACGATATTGCTCTCTAAACCACTACGCTACCAAGACCTACGTATTTTCATTACGCTTTTTAAAACTTGCGATCAAATCTTTCTGCGATTATTTTAGTTTACCAAATATATTCCAGGGTAGTTTTATTATAATAAAGTTTCATTTGGCATAACATTACGTATTGGTTACGTCACACTAATATTTACAAGAAGGACTATATAAGAGTTTATATTGCTACACGTGCGTCCGCCATCTTGTCGACTTTAGTTCTTGCGGGTACAGCAGATAAATAGAACACGCTTTGGCTAAGACTTCGGGTTTGAAAACTTTTATACCCAGAGGCAGACCCCTTGGAAGGGTTTTTAAATGTTACCTACACGAGAGCAGGCGCGCTAACAGAAAAAAGGTATGATAACTGCTGAGGAAATGGGTATCGCGTGGGGCTGGCTTTACGACCAGGCAGGAACTTCAACGTTCAACCACTCTCGTACAAAGATATTCCAATGGGAAACGTACTTTGAACTGAAATTACAGTATTCACTCCTAGCAAACTGCAGAATACAAAACGCTTTACGCTCAGGAGTCGCAATTTTGCGTAGGTGGCGCTGCAAGCGAGAAAGCAACAAAGCAGTACTCATGCATGCGCTTATCTAAAGGTGGCTTCTCACCTTTGTTTGTAGTTGAAGTGCGTTTTTATTGTACGTTCCGAAGTACAAGAAACCTATAGCAACAATAATGAAAGATAGGTAGAGACCAGAAAAATTCGCGCTTTCGATGACCTCTAGGACAGACTCCACAATCCCCTACACACTCGAGCAAATGCCACCAGCTCATTGGCTACTGACTAGTGACACCTGTCAACTGGGACGCTTGTGATACGATACTTTTTTGGTTGAAAGTTCTTCGTTGGCTCAAAGGCCTTCAGAAAAACTGTAAGTCAATCAGAGAAGCAATATAAAGGTACAGTGGTTTAGATTCTATTATATCGTTAAATGAATCCGCGAATTTTTTCGGTCTCTAACGATAGGACACCGACAATATTACTGTAAGAGTGTGTTAGGAGTTCATCCTGGTAAAAGAAAATAACGCGAATTTTGCAGGTCTGTAAGTAATAATTTTTCTTCCAGTATTAAATCATTTCGCAAAATCTTCAAATTTTTTTTATTTCGACATTCCTATTTCTGTTTACAAGAAAGTCAAGTCGACGTGTGTCAGTCAACGTGTCGTCATGACAAGCTGTAACTCTTGATTACAACTCGACGCAGATCTTGAAATGTGGTGACAGGTGGGAGAAAAATGGAGAATAACGTACATTTTACGGTTTATATTTACGGGCATGTGCCTCTCGCGTTATCCCTTTGCGGCTAGACAGGGGGGAGGGGAAAGGGGGTGGAATGGTGTGGAGGCGCGTCTGTGGGTGAGGCATATGCGTGATGTGGTGAGGGGGTGAGTAAGGGTTGGATTCTGTGGGTTCTGACAGACAAATGGCTGACAGTAAACCAAGCTGTACATATGCGCCACGCGCCCTTTTTTCCCCCCTTGCGACCCCTTCTTTAAATACCCCCCAAAAAACGGCAGATTTTTCTGAAAATGTGGAGGTTGGCCGAATGAGTTGATCCCGTCGCTTTAAATCACTATACCCCTAAGTTTGTGGGGAGGGTAGGAATATATATATATTTCTCCCCTCGGTTCTCTTCCCCTAACTTTCTCGTCTGTGTCAACCAATGGCGCGAGACGGGATTCCGGGTGCAGACGACGGAAGTTACGTCCTTCAGCCGGCTGCCTCATACGTGACCCGGCTGGCGGGGGCTGCGCCATTTGGCGTAATGTAATAGTCATGTAATGTCACCGTGACTCTGTCGGTGGCGATTTGGCATAAAATGGGGAGGGTTGTTTGTCCACGATCCGTCATTGTGTTCTACTATGCCGTGCCGCCTGCGTACTACTGATGTGGAGTATGCGACTGGTCATTTAGTGCTCGAGGTAGCAAAGTACCATGCACTTAAAATACAAAAACTAAATGCTACAATGCAGTATAACTAGGGACCGGAAAAATTCGCGGGTTCAATGACCTCCAGGATGAAATCCATAGTTCTACGTGCACTCGGTTAAATGTCACCCCATCCATTGGCTGCTGTCTTGTGAGACGTCCCAGCGTAGCAGCCTGTGATTCGATAAAGCTTTGGTCGTGTGTTTCTCATTGGCCCAGAGTCATAAAGGTGAGTTGTGAGCCAATAGCAGAGGCAGCACTGAGGTATAACTATTTGTATTTTAGCCTATCGCGAAATGAATTCGCGAATTTTTTCCGGTCTCTAAGTATAACTAGGAAGGGTGATCGGATGTACCTACTGTAACAAGTTGGGGAAAAAATATGTGCGGAAATGATAACCCAAGTAATTGATTGTAATTTTTTTATTATTTCTTAAACTTTCTTAAATTGTAACAATTCAAATGTCTGACCACAAATTATAATCACACTTTCACAAAGTCCCACTGTTTACTCTCCCGACTGGAGCTCTGCTCAAGACAGTGGCTCTCTCTACTGCTGGTCTGTTGCCTCGCACCTCGGTCCCAACACATTGCCTCGCACTGCTCATTCCTCCGTCCCCGATGCTCCTGTGTCCGCACACGAGACCCGTCTCTCGTCGCCCGCTATCGCTCGCCAAAGAGGCCACTCACCCCGTTCACTTCACTGGCCGAGGATTCGCCACTCGTCGCCGAAGGTCGGCGTCGTCTAACATTACATTTGCAAAGCCTCGCAGCCCTCCGAAGTGTTCGCTTCAACAGAATCCCCGAACTTAAAAACACTCGATGCTCCGAGAATAGTGGCGTGACAGTTACGCCAATTCACGCGGGCGGGGGCTTCTCCGGACGCGCAGAATGTACCAGTCACTATCCTCCCCCCCTCTCCCTCGGGCTCCGCGGAACAGATATACCTACAGTTTCCATAAATCAGACGCCTAACAGAACCAGTGCACTGGTGGAAGTGGAGAGGAAGACTGAGCGAGGTCTGCACCCGGGGTCGCAGCGGGAAGGCAGGGACCTCCCGTGGACCGGCGCGCTGTGCTGACTGGCCTGCCTCGCCTCCAGCAGCCTCGCAACA